>NC_134455.1:372945990-373307656 GCF_047948215.1 Lycorma delicatula | reverse complement strand
CCTGTGACATGTGGTTTATTGAGCCCCAACAATCAAAGTCTATAGGTATCTATGGTTTAGATTTTAACTGTCTATAAAAGCAACTAAATTTTACTAGGATTTGAACTTTACAACCTTTTGACTTCAAAAATCAGCTGTTACAGCAGTGTTAATTAACTGCCTATTTGCAACTCAACAAATATTAGTAACAAAATATATATATATATATATATATATATATATACAAACCTTTGTAAAAGTGATTATAAAAGCAAATGTCTATATATTGTATATTTTGTACCATATTACTATCTCTTTTTTCTTACACTGTACATTGTATTTTCATTTTTCAAATTTCTTCTTAATTTAACTGAAACACATTTACCTTTTATTTTTTTTTACTTATTGTATTACCTATTAAATATAGAATCACACAACCTTTTTTAAATTACCCTTTTCAATTATCCAGATTTGGCCTTGAAATGTCCATCTGGATAATTGGTGTGCCACTGCATATAAAATCTAACACTTACCACTTCATTTTCAACTTTTAAATTTTCTGGTTTAACTAAGTTAAACTCTTCAATTGTTAGAGATATTTTTTGATTATTCATAATTTCAACCTCCTCTTTCAGTTGTACTGAATCTATTTTCTGTAATAAAAAACAATAAATAAATGCTACAAAGTAAATATGTTTATGATTTATTGTACAATTTATAAAAGTAAAATAAATTGTATATGTAATTCGCTTATCATACACAAACAGCGCAGCAACAGTTAAATTATTATTAGTATTAGGTGACATTACTGTGCCAGGTTTTGTATGGAAAACCTAAGAAATGTTTCTTTTGCTAAATGTTGCCATACAAATCTAAATATTAAAAATGCTGTTACTCACCATATAAATGGGTGTTGAAAACAACACTACCTTACAAGATGATGTTGTTTTTTACAAATTGTAAGCTTCTGCAATCAAATAATTTGTTAAACTGTTCGAGTAATTCTCATGATTTAGTTTTTCTAATCTTACTGACAGTAGTGTTAATATTGCTTACGGTGAAATTTTTTATCATGATAAATATAATTTATCACGATCATCAGAGATAATGTTACCTAAAATTTTGAAATCTAATTTTATTTCTCATAAATACTTAACAGATTATAAAAATATTCATCTTATAATAGTCAGAATTTACTAAATAAGAATATATGATTGCATTTTCTCATAAAAATTGATTGTAAACAATATTAATTTTTTTATCGCAAAATAAGCATGAAGCTAGTACATGGAACATGGAAATGTCACTTTATAGTGTATGAAAAATGTCATACCTAAGCAGGATTTGATATTGATCATGAATATAAATTTATTAATAAGAATAGAGTTCCATAAGCTACAAAAACAATATAAATCTACTTTAATTAAAAATGAAATTCATACAGTGTGTGATAAGGAGGGAAAAATAATGTTGACAACTAAATTCATATTAGACTGTGTAGAATTAATATGGAAAGGAAAGAAAGCAGTGGTTCTAAATGCTGTCATATATATATATATGTATACTTTTTATTCCCTTAATGTGTATGTTGCCTACCCTACCATGGGCCAATTAGATGAGAATGATATGTAAACAATGTGTAATCTTGTACACTCAAATCTCAGCTACAGAGGAATTATTTTTTATCAGTGTTTATTTTACTGCGGGTTTTTAACTGAATTTTTGCAATTCATTCAGGAAACACACGCACGCGCACACACACAGTAAGGAATTTATTAATCTCAATTATAAAAGTAAATTTCTACACATAGAAACTTTTTTTTGTTTTTGCACCATATTTCTTTTTTGTTACATTGTACAAATTTACATATATTCCAAATATCTTTCTGGGTCAATCCATTTAATGTAACCCAAGAATTGACACCAATTCCACCAAAAAAAAATTGAAACTCACCCACTTGTTTTCCACATGTCTCAGGACCTTAAAATTAAAACTTTTTTTTTTTATTTAAGCAGTTTATTTGTGGCAGCCATTTTTGTTATGGTACACAAACCTATTTTTGTGATTGCAAGGGTTTATGAAAACAATCGTAACTAAAAAACTGTAAGTCCGGAAAGAATGAACCAAAAAGTAATATATTCATATATTTTCATGGTGAAAGAATGGTCTAACGGTTTATTTACCTATCTCTCTTCTTTCTATGAGAAAATTAGCGATAAATTTGATCTTGAAAAACAGGGAAATTTTACTTTTGGTAATTTTTTTATGAGGCGAGGATGCCAAACACAGTTTGAATTATTTTTTTACATGTAGGTATTGTTAGTAGTTTTACCATAAATAATATGAATAGTGATATAATACTTAACCCTAAATATTTATGAATTTTTGGAAACTAATCGTTTTACA
The DNA here is from genome assembly GCF_047948215.1 of Lycorma delicatula. Taxonomy (NCBI): domain Eukaryota; kingdom Metazoa; phylum Arthropoda; class Insecta; order Hemiptera; family Fulgoridae; genus Lycorma; species Lycorma delicatula. The sequence goes on along the minus strand of NC_134455.1, from coordinate 373,305,270 downwards.
TGATTTAAGTTTTGGCTTCAAATAATTTTGACGGGCTGGTAATAAAAAATTTTAATTTCCACCACTTGTAGTGTTTTTGTAGATGTTTATGGAAAATAAAATAGTTTCTTGTGTACTGTACTAATAAAAAAATTATAACCTCTCAAAAATCATGAAAAACTTGTTACAATCAATACAATTTTGACTTAATAAAAGGGATTTCTTGTCTTCTTGGCGATTTAATATCTTTATACTTAATACTATAGTTGAAATAGACTTGTTTGAACCATTCAATTGCAGTGCTCATCTCATAACAGGCGCTTGAATTCATTTCCAGTCATCAGGAAAATTCATGCTGCAACATGCTCATTTATGCATGTTGCATCATTTAGCTTCGCAGTTACAGACTGGTGTGTCTGACATTAGTCAGTGACCTGTTCACATCTTTACCAAGTGTCACAAATTTTATCCTATTTTTGAAAGTGTTTATTAAATAAATAAGTTTTCATCATTATATTACCAAATTTTAAAATTATTTAAATTTTTACATTATTTTTCAAGTAAAACAATGGAAGAACAATGTCCCATACGAATTTATGTGAATGAAGAGTGTCAAAACATTGTACTGGTACAGTGCCAAAAGAACTCATTAAAATTTGTGAATTTACTGATGAAAACAAATAACTTATTTTTTTACATGTTAATTCAGATGTCACTAGTGTTTGTAAATAACACGAAAATGTTTTTGTCAACATTCAGTCACCTGCATTGACAGTTCTGTTGCAACCCTTTGAGAACTCATAAAAAAACAGTTAAGAAAAACTTGACAAATAACATTAGAGCAAGATCTAAAAGAACACATTTTCCAAATTTAAATTTAGTACCTGGAAAGTCTCTTTGTGTTAACTGTTTCAACAGTATTTTTTCTCAGCAGAACAAAGAACTATACGAATGTAAAGACTAAGAGCAATATATTGCCCCATATCACAAAATTGAACAATTGGATGCTGGTTGTAGCATTTAGGGTGTATCACTTCCATCAAAATTAATTAAAAATTAAGGTATTAGAAGCTACCATAAATATGTTCTTGTGTCAAAAGGCATTGTAAGATGTTACTTTACTTCAGACTCCAAGGACTAAGAAGATCATCTGGTGTCAAGTATTCCACCACTTTCACTTAGGGAAAAAGACTCTATTGCTTGTGTATATGACTATCAATGGTGGATAGAAGTGGTAGATATTAGCCTTGAAAATGATGATCTGCAGGTTCATTTTTCCAAGAGACATATTAGAAGAGATATCACAGCTGTTGCTTAACCACACTAAACAATAAACTTTCATTGCTACAAAAACAGGCTATTTCATTGAATAATTACTAAAATTTTGCTACAATTTAGTTTTTCTTCGTTAGAATTTTATTTTGGTGAACAAAAATACACCAATATATAAAGATGAATTCTTGAAAAAAGATGTGAGCTACTCATTGAGATCTCAGTTTGGGTAAGTTTTACAAATATTTTTAAATCAAAATTGTTTAAGGTTACTGTTATTGGTTAATTTATAATTAAATTACTGAAAAAAACTATTACTATAACTAATGTAAGTAATAAAAAACAATTTTAAAAAATATTGAAAACATTAACTTCAACAGCTCAGGCGCTAAATATAAAAATATATAAAAACTGTCAAGTGCAAAGAAGACAACAAACCCCCTTGGAGAACTTATTTAGAGAGTCAAAATCATATAGCTTTTAACAGGGTTTTCATGATTTTTGAGAGGTTATAATTTTTTAATAGTACAATACACAAGACACTATTTTATTTTCCATAAAAATCTACAAAAACACTGTAAGCTGTCCACATTAGAGATTTTTATTGCTAACCCCATGAAAGTTATTTAAAGCCAAAATTTTAATATTTTGTAAAAAAATTAGTTTTCAAAAATCATAAAAATTTAGGGGTATGTATATCACCATTAATATTATTTATGGTAAAACTACTAACATATACCTACATATAAAAATAATAATTCAAACTGTGCATGCCATCACTGCCTCTTGAAAAAAAAATGACCAAAAGTGAAATTTCTGTATTTTTCATGTTCAACTTTATTGGTAATTTTCTCACAGAAAGACGAGAGATATGTAAATAAACCACTGAAACAATCTTATTCCTTGAGAAAATATGAATAAATTTTTTTTGTTTTATACTTTCAGGACTAATGTTTTTCTTTAGTTATGAATCTTTTTGTAAGCCCTTACAATCACAAAAATAAGTGTGCGCACCGTAACAAAAATGGCCACCACAGGAAAAATGCTTGTATAAAACTGTTATAAATTAGTTATTAAGACTATATAAACTAAATAACTTTCGCTGTGAAGGAACATACAAAATTCTCCTGACTTACTAAAAAAATTTAAAAGAATACTTTTAAGGTCCTGAGACATGTGGAACCAAGTGGGTAAGTTTCAATTTTTTTTTTGAATTGGTCAAACCATCCTTGGCTCACATCAAATGGATTGACCCATCCCTCATTTTGAAATACATGATGGTAACTAAAATTGGCTGAATCCATTTAGTTAAAAAATAACTGCAGTTTCCAATAACACCTTCATTTATTGTGTGATTTTTTTTAACAGATATACAACAGTTTAAACGCAAGTAGCATCTTTCATGGCGACAACTACAGTAATATTGTTGAATGTCATGTACCAAAACTAATTATAAAAAAAAATTAATTTTCGAAGCAGTTCTCTAGTGAAATTATTATCGCAATTATTAATAACAAAAAATTCCATAAGCTTCAAAAACGTAATATATTTATTATTAAGAATTATTTAAAAAGAAATTGTATGCAATACTCTTTGTCAAAGATTTTTTTTTTAAATTTGCTAATAAAAATGACAACAGCAGATCTTATCAATCTTGTACGCTTTTTGAAGTGAGTATGCTAATAAGGGCGCCAATATTATATAACCTTTTCGCTTAAAAATGTGAAAGTGTCTATATTAACGATTTTTCCTTAACTAAAATTACATTTAACTGTAACGATTCCTGCATTATTTTAACTGAGAATGATACTGAAAAGGCCATTTGAGTTAATGATAACTCTTTCATAGGCCCAGAATATAATCATCCTCTTTTAGTGAAAAAACGCTGTCTTTTTTGTACAGTTTTTAACTAAGCTCTTCAATCATTCTTTCATATCTTGAATCATTTTATACTGATTTTCGTTGTGCCATTGGTGTAGTTAATATCAAATTACTTATTAAAAAACTTGCTGCGTGTGGATTTTATAATAAATTGTTGTCTTGGATATATCCATTTCGTACAAACAGAATTCCTTATGTTAAAATTGATAATTTTATCTCTAAACCTATTTATGTTAGATATGGATTAAGACAAGGCATGCATTTGGGTTCTCAAATTTTCCTTGTATTTATAAATTAGTTTATTCATAGGCTATTCGCATTTTTTAAATTTTTTGCAGATGATATATGAAATTGTTTAAGCCGATTACAAATCTAGTTGATATTCAATTACTTCCAATCAACTTGAACTGTGAGCAAAAATATTATTTCTGCTAACTTTAAAAAAATTAATTTCATATTCAATTTGGAAGGTTTGAAAATGTTGATATAATTGTGCAGCTGAATAATATAAAATAATACTGCAATACAAAAGGTATCTTCTATTAAAGACTTAGCTGTATGTTTTGATAGCAAGTTATCCTTCAATGAATAAACTGGTAATACTGTAAGTCACTAAAAATGATAAATTTTATTAAGAGACTCTACAAATTTTAATTAAAATTTTAGGTCATGCATTTATGAAGTACTAAATTAAAATTAATAAACTCTGTTGTTTGGTGACCTTTTGCTGACTTGCAATTAAAATTACCTGAAATACCACATAGAATTTTTTTTACATGTGTTGCATATAAAATCAGTGATTCTATGATTCTATTACCAATCATAACTTTATTCATATCTTTAATTTGTTAAAAATACCAAGAATTGAGAGATTTCTGATCAGGACAGATTTAATATTTGCTACTAAAATTTTTAGTAATTATTTTAACTTAATTTTCATGGTTCAATCAACTCACATAGATTATCTATTACTATGCCACCTATACTATGTAAAGTACACTAAATACCTTAACCTTTTCAAGAGCTATTCTAACTTATGAATGACAATTTTGTTATGTAATTATGTTGGTTTTTTAATATGATTTTGTATTCATGGGTTTCATGCCTGTCTATATCAATTAAATAAACAAATAAATACAATTTAAAATTTAACATACTTACCAAATAGCAATTGTGTACAGTCTTTGTTTTAGGGTAAAAATAGAAAATTAGGTCACAACAGCAAAGACAATTGCAAAATTCCAGCAAGTACTTTAAAAGATCATTAAACTACCAAGAAGCCAAGGTAACAATTCAATTCAAAATCTAGCAACTTGAACTGAAAAATCCAAACAAAATAATTAAATCAAAATATGCAAAATCAGCCAGAAATTAAATAACAAGGGAGCAAGGGTTAATTTTACTGCAGCAAATTACAGAAACAATCATGAAAACAACAGATGAAACAGAATGAAATAACAACAAAGGTATTTCCTTCTTACCTTTGACAAACAAAATCCTTTCAAAATATTACTGAATTAAATCAAACAACAACATTACTAAATAGACTCTTCCAAACACCTCTCATAGACAGCTTTCTTATAATTCCTTAATGACTGTTCTTTATGTTTTATAGTGGCTTGAATGAGGTTATATTTGATATTGATTCATTTGTGATGGCACTATTAAATAATTACTCTGAAGATGAATTTTTAATTAAATTAAAAAAAATATTTTTTCTACATCCTGATCACCTTGCTATTTCTTATAAATATATTTACCTAACATTATTTCATGTGTTTTATTTAAATAATAAGTTAAAAAAAAAAAAAGACATCATGAAAACTAGAACTAATGATCTCCCAGTTATAAGATTTGAACACTCACTATACCACTTGGTTCCTGTGACTAAAAATATACAAATAACTTACTTATTTAATAAAAATGTTAAATTAAGTTTACTACAAAACATCACGAGTTGGAAGCTGCCATTTTGGATTTAATGGAGGAATCCCCAACCAAAAGCTATACAAAAAGGTAATAATAAATTCCATTACAAGCTGAACCACCAGCCCACACTCTTGTTATCTAAAAACTTTTTCTAATTTGTATGCCCCATTTTAGAATACACATTTTTTTTCAACATGCCCACAATAATAAAGGTTACCAAAAATAGGGAAAAATACTAACATTATTCAGATTAAGCAGAATTCAAAAAACAATGCAAGCTTGTTTAAATATATAGATGTCAATAAGCACAGGTTCACTGAAGTTCTTTTTATTATATGTCAGTGAAATAGATTGATAATATTGGTTTGTAAATCTTTGTTTACACACATCGTATATATATATATATAAGGCCAACCTTTGTAGACGCGTTAACCACTAGACCAGACCGGTGGGTTAAAATTAGAACAATTTACATGACTGGTTAAAGTTCACACCAATAATTGATCAATACAAAAAATTCAAACTTAAATTCGATTGATTTATATTTGAATAGCATAACATTACTTACTTAGCCAGATAAACAAAGTAAACACCAACAAGTACACAATAATAAAATTAGAACATCTACCACATCTCTTCCTAACAACGCTTTCCCACAAATTGATCAGTGATGCCAACACATGCAATTGTATACTTTAAAACATACGACCTCTGGATATAATCTTGGAAAAATAAATAAATACATACGTATAATATTGCACAACATACTTAAAAATAATTTTTCATTCACGGAAAAGTTAAGTGGTTTAATGTAAAAATAAAAATTGTACTGAAATTTTCATAAAATTCTTAGAAGCGATTGTAATTTATTAAAATTAAAAAAAATATATTAAGCCAGCATTTAATAATAATAACAATGTTCTCATATACTTGTTAGGAGATGTTTATTGGTCCCAGATATCTTGAAACATGAACATCTTTGTACGCGCATCGCCGACAAAATACAGAATGCATCACCCTAAATCCGAAGTCAAATGTCTAAATATCTCTTAAAGAAAATGATAGAGGCCTCCTCGACCTAAAATCACTTTGTAACAGACACATTGCTTCAATGAAGTGATATTTTCTCTCCAGATCTGAAACATCATCATTGGACAAAGCAGTAGTTGCATCTGACAAGGGTTACTCCCCTCTAAATCTGAATGTTGACAATTTCTACATAGTATCATTACAACTAGACATAGGATCCAAGCATGGAAATCTAAGGCGCTCCACGGTAGATTTGTCCATTACCACGAAAATGCTAATAAGGTCGCATAAACGCGTTGGCTGAGGGACGGACTTCTATTTAGAGAAACTGAAGGTTTTTACATGCCATCCAGGATAAGGTCGTTGCGATGAACAATTACAAGCAGTTCATAGAAAATCAGTGATGAGTCCGGGATGTGTCACCAATTATCGGAGACAATTGATCATTTTATAACTGAGTGCGCCAGTCTGGCTGACAAGGAAATCTGCATCACCACGATCTTAAATTAAACACTGTTCATCAGGCGTTCGCGTTGAAATTAGGACTCGTAGATGACAGGGAGCAGTGTCCTTGTTATGAATATAAGGCGAGGCCTGTGCTGGAAAATGAGCACTATAGACTGTGTTAGATCTCTCGGTAAATACTGATAAAATTATTGCTGCGAATAGGCCAGACGTGGTTCTCCACAACATTAAAGAAAAGACTGCTCTTCTCATTGATATCTGATCACAATATTATTAAGGCTGAGTAGATAAAATAACTAAGTACAACCCTCTGGCAATAGAGTATAAGGAAATTTACAGACTGAACTCAGTAAAGTCATTACCGTTGTGATAACAGCAACTTGATTGATTAATAAAAATTTGAAGAAGTGGATAGAAAAGGTTGGCCTGGATTCTATACTCAACATTCCAAAAGAAAATTGTAAATTTTTTCTTGTATAAAAAAAAGATTAAAAGTTTTGAAGAGCAACTTGTTTGTGTAATATTGCTTTAAATTTGGAAAATACTTATAGAACCTGATGAATTTAGATCTAAATTTACAAATGTCATTACTAATTATGCTGGGTTTTAAAATCCAGCTATCATGAGTGCTTCCAGACCATACGGCTTCAGTGCTGGATACTTTGTTGTCCACATTACAATGTTGTCTGGCAAATCCTTTTAGTTTATATAATGAAATATAATTATTTTTTTCTACAATCAACAGCACCAATTACATATGGAATTTTGAATCTAATACTCCACTTTCCTTTGGCTTTAGCAATTTCAGAAAAAAATTATCCATCAATTTTCCTTAAAAACTGCTTTTTCGAGAACATAATTGAATGCTTTTGTATCAGTTCTTCTGTATGAAATCCTTGCTAACACCATTCTGAAATCCTGGATATGATTAATGTCTGAGAAAAACTTCAGTTTTTTGTTGCATGCTTAAAGTAACTCTTCTAGTTTCATTTGTTTCAGATAAAAAAAATATTGTCAAAAACTCAACAGATTCTTTCACAAACACAAATTTTGTTGTACTGATCACCACTGATTGTTCTTATACCACACACTGTTTTTACAGTACAAATGCTCATAAATGCAGCCATTTTATTAAACTGTAAATGTTTTTAGTATGGTTACTACTAACAATCAACGAGCTAGTAATAACTGATAAATTTAAGTAAATGAAACGTATTATTCCCCCAAATTTCAGTTTACTTAGTAGTATCGGTAAATAGTATTTCAATAAATACTGATAAAATTAACTGAAGTAGTAATTGCTTTTTTATTCACAAATACTAAATAATTTACTAAAAATATAGCTAGTAATTACTGGTTTTCATTCCCCTTCCTCAGTGTGATAATTAACATTTTCTGCTATTATTTTTATCTTCCGTAAAAAGAATGACTGTTCTAGGATAACCTAACTCCAACTACTTCCACTTCTCGCTCTCCTTGTATTCATCCTCTTAATAGACATTTTTTTTACAAAATTATTAAAAAATTAGAATGTAAAATATTTATATTTATTGGTACCTTTTTTTATTGCAGGCCATATTGTTTCAGAGTTGGCTGTAACCCAAATCACAGTTAAAAGTTAATCTTGTCCTATCTTGACCTAATCAACCCTAAAATTAATGTGGAAACGTTAGCAGTTTACTTCGTAATTTATTTATATAAACAAAAATTATTTTGTTTAGCAGACCACTTATTTTGCATTTCACCCTAGCAACACAAATTTTCAACCATTCTTTCATGGATTACCACCCCCATGTCCTTGAGGAATGTGGATTAATTTTTAAACTGTCTTTTACATACACATCCTTATGATTTCATTCATTATTTACCCCTAGCTGAATTGTAAATAATCGTTTTATGTTTATATCAATAATTTTATTTTTACATTCCTTTATATTAATTATTTCACGGTCAGGTATGATAACAGAAACTTTTATTTTCACAATGCTTTAGATTTCTTGTTTCATATAATATTTTAATAAACAAATATCCTGTCAACCCTTTATATACATTAAATTTAAAAAGAAATTTTCTAAATAATTAATATTTTTATTGTCTTCTTATCAATTCTTTCAATATTTATGATTTTATCAACCCATTCTTGGTTTGCTATAATTAATTGATAGGCACATATGTAATAATAATTATTATGTCAACCTTCTGAGCAGATTAAATTTATAATGTCTTAAAAGAAACACATATCTTATCATTTCGTTAATGCTTGCTGAAATATAGCAACATTAATATGTACGCAAAAAATAAATGTTACTAACAATTACTATACTAATTGCTAACTACTAACATTTACATGCTAGCTACACTAATATTTATAGAGATTAACACTAACTATAACAATATATATGTGTTTACTTAAAATAATGGGTAACAGGTTTTTTATGTACATTATTCATGTTATTAATAAATATTTAAGCGTAAATTAGGTTTTAGCATAACTGCTGATGGGTTTATTGGATAAAAACAAAGTGTTCCAAGAGTTAATTAATGTCTGACTGTTTGAGGTTACAATAATATAAGTATTAAATATATTAAAAAAATTTCTTGATAAGTTTGATGATTTTATTTTTTCATCTTTGGATTAATTTTTGATAAAATATTCATAATAGAATACTGGACTAGATGGCATCACCATTTAGTCCATCTAGAAATACCGAGTGATGCAGTGCAGGTCCTGGTCAATGTGGTCCCGCAAAAGCTACAAGATGCTGCCAACTACTGCTTACACATGACTTTGTGCCAGATGCTTGGAAGGTTACTCGGTTGGTGCTATTGGAAAAGGGTAGGAATCAGGAAGTTAATGTCACTGACTACCGTCCTTTGTGCCTACGGAGTACACTCGATAAGCTATTCGAGCGCCTTCTTGTGGGTAGATTGACGACCGAGTTGCATGCTAGGGTAGGTAGTATTGTTTTTGCAAAGGTAGGTTCACAGTGCATTCTCTCAACCGAGTAATGAAGCTGGTCGATGAGGCTGCTGCTGGTTCCTGGCGTATCAGAATGATTCCGGTTGTTGAAAACGCTTGCTATACCCTGCCCTGGCGAGTGACTCATGATGAAGTGGAGAGACGTGGTGCAAGTGCGTACTCCGGCGGATCGTAAATCTGTACCTGTCCCGTAGGTATGTAGTCGCCAACTCTGAAGTAATGCAAATTACCCATGAGTTGGAGGGTGATGTGTCGCAGGGCTCGGTTCTCGGTCTTCTGCTATGGAACGTCGCATACGATGTTGTGTTGAGAATCGGGTATCCGGTAGGGTCACGGCCCTAGTAGTACAACAAGAAGTGGCTGAACAGGGCAATGCAGCAATTTGCATGGCAAAGGAGTGGCTCGAGTCAAATGGCCTTAAATTAGCAGAACGGAAGATGGTAGCAGTGGTCTTGGCTGGCAGAAGGCTTGACCCCATCGTTTCCTGAGTCGGTGAAACTGATATTGCGACCACCAGCAAGGCTAAGTACCTTGGTGTTTGGTTGGACAGGCGGAGGACTTTTCTTGAGCACACTCGCGAGGTGAATAGCAATGAGGACGAGTTAGTGCCCTAGCGAAGCTAATGAGAATTCTTGGCAGCCCATCTACCAGCAAGAGGAGACTCCTCGCCTCTGTGGCGTAGTCGGTGTGTTTGTATAGGGCTCCGTATGGATTACAGCCCTTAGCACCAGGCGGGCCAGGGAGCACCTGGATGGGCTGCAGAGAATGCTTGCCTTGCAGATTGCTTGTGCGTACAGCACTGTATCCAAAGAGGCAGTGTTTTTCATTGTCGAAGTTCCACTCTTGAGTCTCGTAGCAGATGAGCGGGGTATGGCGGCCGGTGACGCGTGTACATGGCTTATCAACCAGTGGCAGGAGAGATGGAGAGAGTTGAGAACGGGTGAATGACCATACCCCTCATCGCAGAAATAATTGTCTGGGTGAGGAGGACGTTCTTATAAGCTGACACAGTTTTTGGGTAACCATGGCTGCTTTGGGGCATATCTTCATACGATTGGGAATTGGGCTTCTGCTCTATGTCAGTATTGTAGGATCGTTAACTCCCCATAACATGTTGTGCTATGGTGTGGGCGGTGGCATGATGTAAGGCGCCCAGTAGTGGATGAGTTTGGGGAGTTAAGGGTCGGGAATGTAGTCCCTAAGATGCTTGCCTCGGAAGCAGCGTGGCGCAGTATAACTGCCATGGTTGAGGCTTTGTGCGTGTAAGAGAGACAAAGCATGGCGAGTAGGAGTACCTCGCAAGGGTTGTGTTGATGTGCTCTTTTTCGGTCGGGGCTTGTGTTTTATTATTGTGTATTTCATTATTATTCATTGTATTGCATATTAGTAGATATATGTAGCTGGGTGAGATTAGTTTCTGTATGTATTAAGTGTATTGTATTTTTATGTATATATAGGTGATATTGCATCGTCTGTATCTAATTTTGTATTTTATTAATCATGTTTTATGTAAGCAAGTATTGGGTCGGGATTTATGTTTTGAACTATATTGTTTTATTGTTGCACATTATGCGTTTATCATAGTAGTTTTCAGTAGTATTATGTGGAATTTCCTAAAAGGGTATTACCGGTTTTTATTTGTAAGAAATTACTTTCGGAAGCAAGGGAAAAAAGTGTGGAGCATAATATTGTTCAGTACATGAAAATTGTACTGAAAAATTATCTGCAACTGTGTGGCCGAAAATTATTCGGGATGGCCGTTTTTGCAGGGTGGTAACTGAGTTAACCTTACAAACCGCAATTTCTTTACAATTGTAAAGAAAAAAATTATTTTTCGTAAGCCGTAGAATTCATGTTTTTCTTAAGTTTGTTGTTTCACTAAATTTAATGCAGAATAAAAATATAAATATATTTATAAACATATAAAATACACATTTTATCCACAAAATATTTTTATCCTACCCTGTCCTATTAGTGTAGCTGTAAAATATATTGACTCAAAGTTGTTTTGAATATGTTGCTGAAGGGAAGGGTTAACATTTATTTGTGAATTTAGAGATTTTTTAAAATCTTATTGACCGATGCTAGTAAATATTTTAACCATTCACACCTATTTTCATTCAATCAAATAAATTATTAATGTGATTTTTAATATATAGCCAATCTACTTTATTTAAAATTAGATTTCGTCTGCTTTATTCCTTTCTCCCTATATTCAGTTGTATTTTAATTTATATCTGTTTTCTTTTAAATATTGCACTTTGTCATTCTGAGAGAATTTAATGGGATCAATTTAATAGCTTCAAATGCAAATAAAAGTTCATTATTCTCTATTTATTCATATTAATTCATCATTCGAGTACTAGATTACGAAAGAGGGTTTGAGTGGCAATGCATGAAGCATTATGTAGAAATTTCTGGAATGACTGAGATGATTAAACGTGAAAACAATATAAATTTTTGATTAAGAGCTCACCAAGTAGGTATTCGATTCTTATTTGTACCATATTTCTCTATCCTTTAAAACTCAGATTCATAAAATTAAAATTATCAGGAAGTTCAAAAAAATTAAATCCATTTTTACATTTAAAATAATGCCAAAGATTCATCTTCTTGTTTTGGGATTGCTAAGCTCAAAAAAGGAAAAACCGTCAGTATGCATATTTTATATATTTAATTCAACAGAATTATTAATTTGTAATATATTAATTTTACATTCAGGGATGTAAACTTCTGATTCTACAAAGAACACAACTTACAAAAAAACAAGTTTCTTTAAAGTAACTAAAAAACATATAATAAAATGTTAAATGTAATTTGTATGAGTTTGTTTTATCCCGTAATAAATTACAAGCTCGGTTACAGTTTTGATAATTGTTCAGTCTAGTGTTCACCTATACAAAGACAGTTCAATTAATTTATGTCAATAAAACAATATAGAAGTAAATCAATTATATTTGTAAAAGGATTTCAATCAGATCTACTCTTTCCTATCTTCTTGTTCAATATGAAACCAACTCCTTGCCTGCCCTTTATTTGAAGCTGTGTTAATTATTCTAAAATCACCTGACCAAAAGTAGTTTTCCTCTTCTTACCAAACCTTGCTAATTCCTGCTACATCTACATTAAATCTATTCATTTACTTCTTTAAATTTTCTAACCTACCAACCTTTTTTAGACTTCTAACATTCCGCTCCGACTCATAAAATGTTCTTTTTTAATATTTTACTAAGGTAGGCGCCTCCATCTTTACTATATATGAATATGCAGAGAGTTACATTTTCTTGCAAAAAAAAGCAGCTGTGGTTTTCCATTTCTTTCAGCTCCGCAGTACTGAAGATGGCCGCAAGTCCTCCCGACCTATGCCGTAAACTACTGAAAGAGCTGCTGCCTTCTTTCATTAATCATTCTTTAGTCTGGCTCTCAACAGATACCTCTCCGATACAGCTGTACCTTCAGTCCAGCTACTCTGAATCACTGAGCACTCAAGTCCCCTCAACAACGGCAAGGTCTCATGATTCATAGTGTAATTTTAAAATGTATGTATGTTAAAAATCTATGTTATGTTTATATGTGTACGGGTGCATTGCAGCAACAATTATTTATTTTGTTACATGTTTTTTAACAGCTATTATAAAAAAAAATCAGAATATTATTTATATTTATAGAAATGTACAGCATAGTACTGTATTTGCACAAAAAATGTGTTTCTATTATTCATACACCACAGTTATTTTACAAGTTTTTTTTTACATATGAAAAATGTAAAAATTACAAATGAAATAAAATTAATTTTTAAACCAAATTAAATGTACGCGATTCATTTTATTTTAAGATCTGTAACCGATTATATTGATTTTTCCTTGTAACTTAATGGCTAACAGAAGTGTTAGTTCTCTGTTTGCTATATTTATTTCAATTGTTGTGTTTCATTTGTGCAGTGTACTTTGTCAGTCATTTGTGACATTTTTTTAAGCGGTTTGCAGGCAAGCTCTTTACCACATCCTGACCCCCATAGGGAAGACTCCCTCCACCTTGTGATAATCCCAGTCACCACATACCCCTAGTCCTAGTGGGTTTTACCATTTTACCAGAGGTCATCTTTTAGACCCTCTAAACCTGGTATCGCTTCACAGTCATCAGTCTGGCCTCTGTCAGGAAGCCAACAATGCAAATGCCTTTGCAGACACTTCCATCATTGTATTTACACAACTTACCATTGCCTTCTTCCAACCATGATCCACCTACCATAACTTACAACTCTCAATCAAGTAAACCGATTTGCAGAAGTGTGATTCCCATGCCTTCCTCTAACACTGAAGGTTTCACACAAAAATTCTTCCCTTATCTAACTTCAATTAGAATGTGCACTCAGATCATTACTTGGTTGAGTCTTTAGACACCAAAAGTATTACTCTCACACCAATTACGTTTTGTGTTATAAAACAAAATGTTGATCGCAAAAAATAATTCTGTCTTGCAATTCAATTTACTCAAAGTCTTCTTGTTTACTCATAAATCAAGAAACAGATTCACAAATTTAATAAGCTTCTAATGAAAACTTACCCTATTTTTCTCTGCTCTGGTCTGCTTTCAGAAGCAGGGTAATGCCTACACCCTCCCATATTGCAGCTTCATCACACATTTATCCAAAGATCCATTCTCATCCTAACAGCAAATATCTAAGCTTACTGGGACGTCATGCCAAAACACCTACCTTGGTAGGTAGTAAGCACCCAGGCAGGCCCCTAGCTACACAGGTTGCTATTCTATAATAGCATCAGACACCCTCAGCCATCCTCCACAGGGCTAAGAATCTAAAAAAGCCAGCAACTATGTTCCACAACCTTTTGGTCTTCCAATTTACTTGCAGAACAAATACAAAATTGATTCTCGCAAGCTTTCTAACGGCTTTAGTATGTTCAGCTTTGTACCTGGAGCAGACTATAAAACACAGTGCACATCATCAATGGCCCTACACTCCAGAAACAAGCTGAATTAAGCCATCTGAAAAAAGAACTGTTTTCAAAAATCCTTACATCTGGGTTGAATGAATACTGCACATGTAAACACCTCACATGTTTCACATATACAGTGGTGTTTCACATGAATGAATAATGTAAAATATCAGACCATTTATAATGTTTTAATAAACATCTGAAGGATTAAATAAATATTTGAATAAAAAAAAAATCCCTTCGACATGCTGGAAGGCAGAGGTAGATTTCATCGGTGTTAAAAAAATATTTCCACCTTAAAGTTAAGAAAAACTTCAAATTTACTCAATATAACGATAGTTGCATGTGAAAAAAGTTTCTCATGTTAGGCATATAACATGCCCCATCTTTTTACAACTTCAGGAGCATTTTGGTCATCCCTTGTCGTAAGGGTAGGTCATATCAAAAATTGTTAAAGAACAGAAGTTTTAGGTAATGTTTGGAGCACTAACAACCACTTTAAACCGATTGCCTACTGTGCCTAGGGCATAGCAATTTTTCATCTGCTATATTTTCCATTGGGCTAATGACCATAGCAGTTACTGCCAGTAAAACTAAAAAAAAGTCAATTATATTTAACAATGATTAAATAATAACTGAACAACGATCAATTTATTTCAAATTTAATTTTATTAGCATTTCATGTAGAAGTATATTACTTTAAGTTTTGCTACATCATAACGCTTACATAAAAAGATTTAAGCTAATCAATTTTTTAATATAAAAGAAACAACAACAGCTCAATTTATCAAGAGAGATTAGATAGAAGAAAAATACTTTATTGACTATATTAAGAAAAGTAAGAGATTAAATAAGGTAAACAGAGAAGGAAAAAGGTTCACATCTAAATGTATTTAGTGAGCTTCACTATATCACTAGTACAAAAGAAAAAATAACTATATAATAAAACCGTTAAACACAAGGAGAAAAAAATTTTACAGTAAAAAAAACAACAATCCATTAAGTTTTAAAAAACAAAACAGACAACACTGAAGAGTTCTATTAAATAGAATCTAATTCGACTTAATCACCTAAAACGATATACACAAGGAGATTTTATTTTAGCGTATAAAAAATAAAAACTACAAGGTTGAAGAAAGTAAAAACAACTTAAACCAAAGAGGAACTTTTAACAAGTAAAGTTGTACGAAAATCTAACAGAGTAAAATTTAAAAAGGGTACACAAAAACACCAAAAAGAAAACACTAAAGAGTTCTTTCCTAAAAACTGGATTTAAACAAGAACCTAGGCGGATCTAAACTAGGAGAGGCTGTAATTTAGAGTAAAAAACAAAGAGGTTCAAGAGAGTCAAAAACAACTTAAACCGACTAGGAACAAGTAAAGTTATAAAAAAACCCAAGCAGAGTAAAATTTAATTAAAAAGGGTACACAACTGTTTCTTTTGTCTCATCTTTTTAAAAAGTAATAATAGAATACTGAAAAAAAAATAAATAGATTTCTGCAGAAAGAAAAACAAAATAAATTAATTAGCCTGAAGCGATTAAAAAGGTTCTCTAAGACGTAGGTATTGTTGAAACTTTTTTAAAACAAGATCTGTTTAGAAAGTTAATTTTCAATTCCGAGTTGGAAAATAGAAAAAGAAGATGGTCGGGAAAGAAATAGACTGGAGAAGAGAGAGAGAAAATGAGTTAAAACGAAAAAAAATGCAAGAAAAAATTATCATTAACATTGTCCATATATGCCTAAAATTATAACAATGACATACCATTAAATGTAGAAAAATGAGATTTTTATAAATGAAACCTCATAATAATCTACTTTTTGATGTGAGGCCACCGCATTTAAACCCCCATGGCTGGGACACTAAAAAATTTAAACGGAAAAGTTAAGACTATGCAGATTCACAACGTAGGTCAGGCAAAGAGGGTAGCTTTAATTTAGTTTTAATTATCTAACTGGTACAGGATAAATGCATCTGGTCACAATATAATACAACCAACTATTCTTACGAAAAGGAATCGTCTACATTTTAAATAAAAAAGCAATATGTTTTTTATAGAACTGTATTTGATTAAAGAAAATATAGTTAAAAGAAGAGACAGACTTATAGGCCACATACTAAGGCATCCTGGAATAGTCGCTTTAATTTTGGAAGGACAGGTAGAAGGGAAAAATTGTGTAGGCAGGCCACGTTTGGAATATGTAAAACAAATTGTTAGGGATGTAGGATGTAGAGGGTATACTGAAATGAAACGACTAGCACTAGATAGGGAATCTTGGAGAGCTGCATCAAACCAGTCAAATGACTGTAGACAAAAAAAAAAAAATTTGATTAAAAAATAAATAACTTTGAATGTACATATGAAAATAATCAAAAACGCAATTTTTAAATAATAAGAGTATATAAATATAGTTTAATCCACTTAAATATTTAAAAGTATGTTAAAGTTTTCATTTCACAGACATATTATAAAATCAGACTATATAATTCTCAAATCTTTTACTTTATGAACAAAATGTTATTTCTTAACATCACATAATAATCGCAATTTATATATTATAATCATTTCTAAAACTGAAATTTAAATAAACTAATTTTTTTATTACAATAAAATACTCTATTTCATAAAAAATTGAGTACATATAAAATTTAATAAAAAATATTATTTTGCGATAGTAAAAGTTTAGCCAATAATTTTGAAAAACTGTTGAAACTGCTAAAAAATCCAGAAAAAAGCTGAACTGTTTGTAACCAGTAACTAAACAAGAAAACTCAAGTCCCCTGAATAAACAAGAAATAAAGAATAATCAGATCTCTAAAAAATAATAAAGCATCCGGGTGAGGACCCAATAACTGTGTAATTTTTAAAAGTATGATTATTAGCTAATTAATCAATGATCTTTACAGAAAATATTTGGAAGACAGAAAAAATCCTGCAAGAATGGCCAGTCTGCCCCAATTCATCCTTAACACAAAAGAGGAGACAAAATTTACAGTGGAGTCAATAATTACAGAGGAATGTCTCGCCTTTCAGTAACCTTAAAAATCTTACAAAACTTGTAGGGAATATAAAGAAGAGAAGGGCACATCAATAAACAAATTGGGAAATATATC
This sequence comes from Lycorma delicatula, assembly GCF_047948215.1. Lineage (NCBI taxonomy): Eukaryota > Metazoa > Arthropoda > Insecta > Hemiptera > Fulgoridae > Lycorma > Lycorma delicatula. The sequence continues at coordinate 373,287,662 of NC_134455.1, read as the reverse complement.
AGGGTGGATTAGAAAGGAAAAATTTTCTGTGTGGGAAAAATAAATAGTAAAAAAGAGATTTTTTTAAAATTTTTCAATACATATTTGTCTCCTATTAGTTTTGATATATCACAATTTATTGTTACAAATACATTTCACTCAAGAATCAGACATTTTTAAATTTCATCATACATAGAACATTTTTTGATTATTAAAATTTTTAATTACTTCGTTTATTTTATAATACGTGTAAAAAATTTTCATAAAACACATTTTTCACAAAAAACACATTTGCAATTTTCATACATATATCACATATTTAGATCAAATTAGTTTTATTAATTTATATATATTCTAAACATTATGTTGAATATTTTATTTCTTAAATGCAATGATAGAAATTTGAAATAATGTATATTAAGTAATTTGATGTTTTACATGCTACAATCAGGTAATCTCATTAAATTTTATATAAAACAACAAAAAAGCCACGTTTGTATGTTTTTGCATTGCAAATACGGTCAATAATTTTGTCAACAAAAAAAAATATTTATTATTGTGAGAATTTCAATTTTTGGGTCAGGTATGAACCGACGATAGCATTAATGTAATAGCAGTAAAGAGTTAAAGTGGTACAGAAGTAGATCAAATTTCAAAGTGTGGTAAGAGACCTGGCATCTCAAGTCTCTGCCCTCTATTGTTTAAGTTTGCAGCTCCTATACTTTCCAAAACCTTTTTCTATTGTGAATAGAATATATTTGAGAATATAATAGCAATAATAACAACAGTTTGAGACATGTATTTCAAAATGTTAGTTTCTGTTCATATTCAAGTTTATGAGAACTTTTAACAATGTTAGTGCGTAACAAAAACAGGAAAATAACTCACAACCAGGAGATAAGATAAGAAAACATTTTTAAGAAATTGACACATGAAAGAAGCAGTCATTTTTTTACATGTTGATAACAAATTAAAAAAAAAGGTTTTTGAGGTCAATACAAACAACAGGCGCAGGAATGCTCCTATTTGTTCTAAATATGCGAGTAAACTTTAATACAAAATCAGAATGAGGTATTAGATTCTTTCAAGATCAACGTTATTTGTGAAAATGAATTTGAGAAAAACACATGTAACGTGTGATTTGTATAAGAAATCTCACTTGTGAACTTCACAAATATTTTAAAAATTAAATGACTTTTGACAAAATTTACAAATATAATTTTTGTGTTTTGTATGAATATTAAGATGTTGCTTTAAATTAGAATTATAGTTAAAAACCTTATGGCAGAAATTGCAAACATAATTTTTCTCCTTGGTATGAACATTTAAATGTGATTTTAAACCAGAATTTTGATTAAAAGTCTTTTGACAAAAGGTACAAACATAATTTTTCTCTTTTGTATGAATATTAAGATGTATTTTTAAATTGCTTTTGCAATTAAATGACTTTTGACAAAAGTTACAAATATATTTTTTCTCTTTAGTTATGAATATTAAGATGTCGCTTTAAAATAGAAGGCCGATTAAAAATCTTATGGCAGAAATTGCAAACATAATTTTTCTCCTTGGTATGAATATTAAGATGTATTTCTAAATTGCTTTTTTGATTAAATGACTTTTGACAAAAGTTACAAATATAATTCTTCTCTTTTGTATGAATATTAAGATGTATTTTTAAATTGCTTTTGCGATTAAATGACTTTTGACAAAAGTTACAAATATAATTCTTCTCCTTTGTATGAATATTAACATGTCTTGTTAAATTGTCTTTGTGATTAAATGACTTTTGACAAAAGTTACAAATATAATTCTTCTCTTTTGTATGAATATTAAGATGTATTTTTAAATTGCTTTTGCAATTAAATGACTTTTGACAAAAGTTACAAATATCATTCTTCTCCTCTGTATGAATATTAAGATGTATTTTTAAATTGCTTTTGCAATTAAATGACTTTTGACAAAAGTTACAAATATAATTCTTCTCCTTTGTATGAATATTAAGATGTATTTTTAAATTGCTTTTGCGATTAAAAGACTTTTGACAAAAGTTACAAATCTAATTCTTCTCCTTTGTATGAATATTAAGATGTATTTTTAAATTGCTTTTGCGATTAAATGACTTTTGACAAAAGTTACAAATATAATTCTTCTCCTTTGTATGAATATTAAGATGTATTTTTAAATTGCTTTTGCAATTAAATGACTTTTGACAAAAGTTACAAATATAATTCTTCTCTTTTGTATGAATATTAAGATGTATTTTTAAAGTGCTTTTGCAATTAAATGACTTTTGACAAAAGTTACAAATACAATTCTTCTCCTTTGTATGAATATTAAGATGTATTTTTAAATTGCTTTTGCGATTAAATGACTTTTGACAAAAGTTACAAATATAATTCTTCTCTTTTGTATGAATATTAAGATGTATTTTTAAAGTGCTTTTGCAATTAAATGACTTTTGACAAAAGTTACAAATATAATTCTTCTCCTTTGTATGAATATTAAGATGTATTTTTAAAGTGCTTTTGCAATTAAATGACTTTTGACAAAAGTTACAAATATATTTCTTCTCCTTTGTATGAATATTAACATGTCTTGTTAAACTGTCTTTGTGATTAAATGACTTTTGACAAAAGTTACAAATATAATTCTTCTCTTTTTTATGAATATTAAGATGTATTTTTAAATTGCTTTTGCAATTAAATGACTTTTGACAAAAGTTACAAATATAATTCTTCTCCTTTGTATGAATATTAAGATGTATTTTTAAATTGCTTTTGCTATTAAATGACTTTTGACAAAAGTTACAAATATAATTCTTCTCCTTTGTATGAATATTAAGATGTATTTTTAAATTGCTTTTGTGATTAAATGACTTTTGACAAAAGTTACAAATATAATTCTTCTCCTTTGTATGAATATTAACATGTCTTGTTAAACTGTCTTTGTGATTAAATGACTTTTGACAAAAGTTACAAATATAATTCTTCTCTTTTGTATGAATATTAAGATGTATTTTTAAATTGCTTTTGCAATTAAATGACTTTTGACAAAAGTTACAAATATAATTCTTCTCTTTTGTATGAATATTAAGATGTATTTTTAAATTGCTTTTGCAATTAAATGACTTTTGACAAAAGTTACAAACATAATTCTTCTCCTTTGTATGAATATTAAGATGTATTTTTAAATTGCTTTTGTGATTAAATGACTTTTGACAAAAGTTACAAACATAATTTTTCTCTTCTTTGTGCGTAATAAGCTGTGTTTTTAACTTATTTTCAAGAATAAGAGACTTTTGACAAGAGTTAGAATTATTTTCTTTCTCTTTAGCATGACAGTTAACATGCCTCTTTAAATAACATTTACATCTGAATCTTTCATTGCAAAATTCACAAACTAATTTCTTTCCTTTATGCTGAGGTAACTCATTTTCATTACTTATATCCTTCACTAAATTTTCTGTTCTTAAATCGCAATTCGCACACTTGCATTCACTGGTTTTTTGTTTTATAATTCCACTATATACTGAATTATTTACACGTCTCTTACAATTCTTAGTACTTGCAGTGATGGTTAATTTATCAATAATAACCTGTAAAATTAAAACAACAATTAAAAAGTAATTATCAATTAATGTAAAATTATATCCATTACAATAACATTATTCTATTTTGTAAAAAGCCGCAAAATATGGATAAAAAACTGAATATTTTAAACATATATTCAAAATAAACATCGTTTGGAATATTATTTCATGATTCACAAGTAAAGTTTAACGTAATAAAAAAACTTTACTTATCCTATTGCATATCTATACACATAGCTGAAAATTTAGAGATTGTCTGGGCTAAAGGTATCCAAAATAAATGGCCTATATTTAGGAAATCAGTCCTAACTTCTTAGTACTCAATGATAGCATAAATCTCGGAGAATTGTTCAGTGTACTTTCAATATTCAGTAGAATATGCGTATGATGTGCAGACAAGCTGACTCCAATGCGATTGTAGTCCATCAAGATATGGATCCCACAAAAACCATTCAGTGCATGCTTTTGTTAATGGAGTTTCAATCATGTACACATGTTTAACAGCTTGTACAAACTGAATGGAATATCAATTCTTTTATGTCAAAGTTTAACGTCCTCCAAGGTATGACTTTAAGAGACAGAAATCATCAAAGGTTTCAGTTGTGATGAGGCAATGGATCAAGTAAGCGACGCATTCACTGCCCGTCCCATTAACTTTATTAGGCGACCTGGTTATGGACTGCAAATAAATATCTCTTTCTACTGTTCACAACATTACTATAAGCACTCAGTTTGCAAGAATACAAGTTACAACTCTTATTTGTAGTTAGATATCTTATTTAGTGGTGAGACAACTTTTCATTTGTGCAGGATAGTTAAAGACACTCTGTCAAATTTAATGTACTTAAAACCCCATGCAGTAATAAAAAATGAAAGGGACACACCCAAAGTCAATGTCTAGTTATGATGAAACAAAAATGGTATAATCAGACTGATTTTTTTCATGCAGCTCATTGTGACAGGACACATTTATCTCAACCTGTTTGAGAATTTTCCTTTTCCTCAGATTCCTGCCGGATTCAGTTTCCAACAAGATGGTGCTCCTACACACTTATATTGAGATGTTACCATATTCCTGACAAAAATTCCCTAGATGTAGGATCAGATGAAGTACCAACTGCATGGCCAGCTAGATCTCTCAGATATAACTTCTCTAACTTTTTTCCTTGAAATTTCATTAAAAGTTGTAACAAAGGAAAGTTTGAGATTTGGACGATTTAAAACAAAAAATTGAAGGCGTAGGTCTAATAATAAAATAATAATCCTGCATATCAGTTGTATATAATATAATTAAATAAAATTACATATCAAACAACTTAAATTAAAAAAAAAATAAATAGAATAAATTTACGCTATGTAACCTGGAAAGCCAATTTACATTACTGAGTGGATTTAAATCACGCTATTTATAAAAATTATGATTATTTCTTTTTTTTATCTAAAAATGTGCTGCCATCTGTTGCTGCTTTTATAAGTGTCATCTTCATATTCTGTCTGAAAGTTGATCAAGTAGGAATCTTTTGTATTTATATGTTTAAAATCTCTGGAAAATGTCCAAACTTTACCTAGTATTATTTAAATTAAATTTCTTGATATTTTCACTACATTGAAATTTCAATATTAAAATTAACTATTTACAATATTTTAATTTTTTATTATGTTTGATATGTAATTTTATATAAATATATTATATACAGCTGAAGATGCAGGATCCTGTAAAGGTGCTTTTGGAATAAAAAATAAGGTAAGTGTCATTTCATTTACTTTATAATTCTGTACTTGGGTTGTTCAAGTTGAATTTTTTATTAAAAAATACAACATATATATATGTTATCATATATCATCAAACTGGAAAACATGATTTATAATGTATAATTTTATAATAAACAAAATAAAAATATATAATTTTTTTAATTCTTCTAAATTCGCGTCCTCTTCTAACAATATATTGAAAAAATTTTAAAAAACTAGTAAATAAATCTGATAAAGTGGTGCGCATGCAAGAAACACCAATATATATATATATATGTATTTCCACACAGGGCAAGAAACTTAAAAACGAACTGAGAGGGCTTGAACTACATGTATTTTAGTGTTACCTTTTACACTGCTCTTATTAGCTCTATTATTGGAGGTGTATATTACTACAGACAATCTATTATTGTCTGTTGTAAACTATTCATGCTTCAGTGCAATAATTTTCGAGAACAGTGGTTTCCTTGTCACCACGATTTGTCTACTGCAATTCTGACTAGACGATTTGTCTAGTTGCAAGTCCTACACTATCAATAACTGAAGGCCAATGTTCACAATAAAAAACTGAAGTCATTGACAACAGTTTGCATCAGGTGACTCTCAATATGATTACTTTAACATTGCTGCATCAGCTGTGCAGGGTGATCACTTCGGATATCTTTTGTCAAAATGTGGTAGATATGTTAAGTCTTCCTAATGTAAACACAAAATTAGATTTTATATTATATTATTTTCTTTTCATTTACAGATTTTATGTCACAACCATGTTTAGTCTGAACCAAGTCCACTTTAAACTGCCTACCTGTTAAATATTGAAACATGAACACTGAATACAATTAACAACAAATCACCCAAAGCTTTTATTTCAGTCATCAATGAATTTCAAAAACACACTTTGCTCTCACACATTGACCATTTATCATTCACAATCATCTCAATAAATCGATATTAATTAAACAGAACTAAATACAGTTACAAACATTTTTTTTTAAACGAACACAATGATATATATATATACAGTAATGAAATTAACAAGAGACAAATCATGTTTGTTACAATAGCCAATTGCTAATACTTACACGACATGGATAAAATATCATCCCATCTTTTGTCTTCACTGTGTGAAAATCTTTTATTCGAAGTTCATTGCTTTTCATATTAGGATTAACCTGTGGTGAAACATCATCATTCAATAAGATCTCAGATTCCTTTAAAAAAAAGATAAAGAAATCATATTACAAACTAATTAATTTCCAATAAATGTTTTTTTTTTTTTTTTTGTTTCTGACTGGAACTTAGTAATAATACCACTTATATACAAATCACATATCATAAAAATAAATATTTTTGGCAGTAAATACCATTAAAATCTGTCTTGCTAAAAATTTTTAGAAAAATCCAAGTATTATGACAAAATTTAGCCAAAAAAGAAGAAAATTATTTTAATTTTATTTTTATATGAATTTACTATTAATATAATATTACAATTGTTATTAATATATATATATTATACACTTTATTTTCTCAAAGTGTATTTGCAAAAAATAACAAAATAGCAAACACATTAATCACAAATTTAATTCTGAGAAAATTAATTTTATAGTCAATTTAAAACAAATATCGCAGTTGTTCAAGAAGGTTTTGAAGAATTTTTTTTAAACTTTCAACTTAATTCTCTTGCAATTTGATTCATTTACCCAGATTTTCCAACTTTTTTTATATTATCAGTATGATGTGATTTGTCCAACTCAGCGAAATAAGCAGTTCTCTCACCTTTGCATCATTAGAAATAAATCTTTGTCCAATGAGCCATTTTTTCAGATTTGGGAGAAGGTAATAATTAATTGAAACCAAGTCAGGTGAATACAGCACATGCTTCTAGATGACTTTGTCAAAGTGTAAATTATCATTGAGTTTTGCAACTACTATCAGAGATATGTGTACCCGCACATTATTGTGGTAAAAAGAACAGTATCTTTTTGGCCAATGTGGCAGTACATATCAATCAGTCTAGTAAAACATCAGAACTGTAATGATCCTCGTACTTGAAAGTTCATGTATTACTAAAGAATAAACCAAAACATGGTAAAAAAATGCAATGAAGTCAAATTAAAAAATCATCATTAAGTGCTTACATAAAGTTTCACTCATATAACTACTCCACTAAATACACTCTGAAAGGGCGAGTAAAACTAACTTACTGCTTCATGTTTGATTTTATGATCTTCTAATTTAATTAGGTTGGTCCCTTCAGTCACAAGAGGATCTGTCACTTTTTCAAAATTATCACACCCATTACTGATCGGCTTATATATATATAAAATATTGTCAAGTGAATTATTAATGCGAGACCTGACATTAGACACATCACTAATAAAAATGGCACTAGTCATTCTCAAGAATGAAAGAGAAGAAGAGGTTTTGCAATATTTTCTTCATGCAACAAATATACACAAGTGTTACATAAACATGATATTACCACTGAAATAAAGGTGATAGTCAGCCACATACAAGTAGCTCAATTGGAGATATTTATACCACAGATATAATATATTTATACCACAGAAATTTATGTACAATGGACATCAAAACTATCAGAGAATTTACCACGACTGTGCCCAGACGTACTTTAGTTGCTTCACATGAAACAAAATCAAACTTTAAAAAAAAACTAGGGAAGAAAGTTTAAAGCAACCAACTAATGGTGTTTTAAACAGAAAATTATAAATTATATATGACTCCATTCACTAAAAACATTAAAAAGCTGGAGCTACAATTTTAACACATTTTTTTTTAACTTTACAGTCCAGTACACTCTTCTTCAATTCTGAGAAGCCCCTTATTGAATAAAATGTTGAAATTCATCAAAGTCACTCCCAAAAATTGTAGGCTCTCTGTAGGAGATGATTCTCTCATACTCTGAGAATGACATTTCCTGTCGTATATTCCCGATACAGAATAAAAATTGCACCTAAAAGATGTATTGTTTGTTATGCAAACAACATAAGAAAGGAATCACAATATAACTGTTGGGAATGTGATGTTGGTATTTGTCCTGCCCCTTGTTTTAGAAATTTCCACACTAAGAAGGAAAACATTTTCATATTTCAAAAACATTAAAATTCATTTAAAAAAAAAATGTATGACTAGTATTAAACTGAAATATAGTAATAACTCTGTGAACTGGCAAACATGAATCTAAGTTATTATTCTGTGATCTTGAACTCTGAATGGCTAAATTCATAAATATTTATGAACTATTTCCATAGAAAATAATTTAATCGTTTTCACAGTAAGATTAGAAATATATACATAGAAGATTCACAACATGTAAACTTATTTCACCATGGCTCAATGAGATAATGATATGTATCAGACTACACTTTGTTTAGTTTAGTAGAGACTCAGAAGATCGATTCCTGAGACATATGGTTAATTAAACCCCAACCACCAGAGTACACAGGTATTCACTGCTAAGTTTTTAAATCTGTATAAAAGCAACTGACTTTTACTAGGATTTGAACCTGAGAACTTTCGACTTTGAAAATCAGCTGTTAAAACAACTTTTTTGTGATGAGTTAACCACTAGATCAGCCTGGTGGGCTAAATATATATATTATTGTCTTTTATGACCGCATAGGATCATTTTAGTCAGTCTGTTATGCATGTCTCTTTGATGGGACTGTTTGGGCCTTGTGGTCCTCCCATTACTTTTTCATACATTTCAATCTTTGTGCCCTTTCTAGTGTTGAAAATGTTTGTGTTGTTAGGTTTTATCTTATAAGAGTTTTTGTTCATGAGTTTCTCATTTAATTTTATCGTACCTGTGGCGTCTACTGATGTAATGCCAATTTCCTTCAGATCCTATCTTATTTCTCTCAATCATCTGCATCCTGCCTTTGTATTTTCCGAGTCGAGATTGTACTGCATTAGCAGTTTCCGAAGTCTTGAATACTGCATCCACATGATTATGTCGAAAGAATCCTTATCTCCTCTTATGCATATCAGTAATGGGTTCCAACTCTTTGTACATGATTTTGTTTGGCACACTCCCACCACTGCCCATCTTTCAGATACTTTTTATCCATGCAAGTTCTTCTAATTTTTTCTTTCCTTCTTCTGGAATCTGTCTGTGTTTGATTGTTTGTTCAGGTGGAAGAGTGTTTGCTGCATAAGTGGTTTATGGTTTTATAACTGTGTTTTAGTGTCTTATTTTTGTATTTATTGATAGGCATTTTTATTATAAGTGTACCAGGTTCATTTTTGTGCTTCAGCTAGATTTTTCTTCTTATTCAGATAAAGGAATGTTTGTTTAGATTGTTTGTTACTATTTCTCCAAGGTATTTAAATTGGGTTACTAAATTTTGGGTCCAATTTTATTTGTAATGTTTTGAAGTACTAATATCCGTGACTTAGTTTCATCAATGCCATTTGCTACAAGTGACAACTCGTCAGCAAAACTAGGAAGGTTTGTTTCAATTTTTCCACCCATTTTAACTTTTGGTAGACAACGTTTTGAGAGCTTGAGCCATTCCCTAATTACAATTTCTAAAATACAGTTGAACAGTAGTCATGAGAACTCATTGCCTTGGCGCAATCCTGTTTTGATTTCAAAAAGTTCTGAGAGCTCACCTCTGAATTTTACCTTTGACACTGTTTGTAAGGGTCAGTTTTATCATGTTTATAATTTGATAAGTAGTTCAAGGTGTCTTAGAATTTTTAGTAGGGATGCAGTCATAAGCTTTCTTGAAATGTACAAACATTATGACCACATCCTCTTGTAATCCATTATTAGCTTGAAACTCAAGATGTGTTCTGGGCAGCTCCTACAGGCTCTGAAACCTTCCTTGTATTCTCCTGGTTTTTTCGAGTTGTGGTTTGCTCCTGTTGAGGATGATTCTTGAAAGAATTTTGTATGTTGTGTCTAGGAGTGAGACTCCCCAGTTAATTGTTAGGGTCTGTTTTGCCCCCATTTTTGTGTAGTCAATGGATGAGGGCTATCGTCCACTGTTCTGGTAGTTCTTCTTTGATCTAGATGTTGACAAACTGATGATGAAGGACAATTTTTGCTGATCTTCATGCATATTTTCAGATCTTTCGAAAAGTACGATCTTCTCCTGGTGCTTTGTAATTTTTCATCTCACCCAGTGGTTGGTAGATTACTTTTATTGTGGGAGGGTTGATGTTTCCTGGTGGTGTTGGTGTTAAAGTTTAAGAATTTTGTTGGTTCTTCGCAATTTAGGATATCGTTAAAATATTTAACAAGGATTTCCACATTGTTTATATTTCTGTTAGCCAGTTTCTTATATTGACTTCAGTGTTTTTTTTAATGATGTAGTCTCTTTATTCTCCTTAGGGGTCAGGTGGTTTCTTTTCTTTGTTTTACTAGATTTTGGAAGGATATTTCTAATTTTTGGGATTAATAGCAATAGTAGATTTTTTTCCACTGTTCTGATACATTTGCTATTCCAACATTGATGTTTTTGTACAGGATTTTATTGGAGCTAATTCTTCTGCAATTTGTTTAATGTTGATGACTGGATCTTCGAGTTTATCTGTGATTGTTATTTTTTGGTTGCTTTTTGGTCATTTTCATTCTTGACCAGTCGGGCAGGATTGTCTGTTCTTCTAGTTTTAGGACTTGATTTTGTTGTTTTCTTTGTGAAGCAAATTTAATTTTGACTACATAGTGATTGGATCCAGTGTCTACGCCTCGGATGACTTTTACACTGTAGATCTCAATGTGGTGCTGTTTATCCATAAAGACGGTCTAGTTACCATTCTCCTGTAATGTAATCAAGGTGTTTTATGATTTTGATTTTTTAAGGTTTCCTCTTGAAATATGTGGATTTCAAGATTAGGTTGTCATTTCTGCAGAGATCGATGAATCTCTGTCCATTTTTGTTTGTTTTCTTTTGGGCGGGCCATTTTCCGATGATGTCGTGGTCTTCTTTCTCTGTCTAGTTGGGCATTGAGTTTCCAATTAATTGTTTAACATGGATTTCAGTTATGTTATTTATAGTTAGGTCGAGTAGATTTCAGAACCATACTGTTTCTTTATGGTCTTTTGGAGAATTATTTTTATTATTAGTGGATGCATGGGTGTTTATTATAGTGTAGATTTTATTAGATGCATTTGGTGTGAGTGTTGCGATTCTTGGAGATTATGACTTGAATTCTTGTATGGAGTTTATTATTTTGAGTCTGACTAAAAAGCCAGTTCAAAACTGTGGGACTTTTTCATCACTCTCTTTCCAGGAATACCTCTGCAGAGTCTATATCCGTGAGATTCCATGGCATCCTGGTCAGCGTTTCTTATTTCCTGCAGACCCATGATGAGAATTTTGTATTGGTCCATTCGGCCAGTTATTATTTTTAGTTTACCATTCTGCTGCAGCAAGTTTACTTTGTGTGTGGAAATGTAGATGGTTTGATTTTGGACTTTGTATTTTTCTTATTTGTGTGTGTAGTGTTAGGGCATTCCAATGCTTCCAGTTGCATGTTATCTTCTAAGTAGCAGCCCACCATATCCAAATGCTGCCTTTTCTAAACTCTGGTGTTGCTTGGTTCAGCAGGTGGTGTATTTCTTAAAAAAGACCATTCAGTGACGCCTCTCAAGGGGACACCTGTCAAACTAGGTTCCGAGTTACATCTCTAAATGCGATCTAGTGAGGTGTGATTTGATGATAAATGAAGCTATGAAAAGTTTTTTTTAGATTCAGTTCACCAGACAAATTTCTCCTATTTGTTTGGGATACTTCCAAGCATAACCCATGAAGGCTCAATCTGACTTTTGTTAAAAGATGTTATTTTGGAGAAAAGTTAAAAAGTCTGATCCTAAATGTTACACCCGTATATATATATATATATATATATATATATATATATATATATATACAATAGCCTTCGCAATTCACAGAATTAGAGAAACACTCACCTTTAATCTTTTACTTCATCATAACGCTATTGGGCCTAAGCCCATCCTCAGTGATATCTTTTATAAATTCTTAAACTGTTTATAATTACACAATAACTATTAGCTTTTTACATTTTGTAATCTTTTGCAATTGTTGGATTTAATTTTATAAATACCAGAAGAATACGATAAAACAAAAATTCCCGTTATTTCAATTGAGAAATAAAATGAATATATAAATGAAATGGTTTTAAAAAAAATTAATGACCCAACAATAAAGTTTTAAAAATTAAAAAAAGATTCCATAGTTAAATACAAGGAAATATTTAATAATAATAATAAATTAAAATATCATATCAGATTATCCACATATACAACAAGACCATTAATTAATTTCAAAACAGCCCCAAGTTATATTATTACTAAAATTATTGATATAGCAATTAGATCAAAGATAAATTTAGAATACAAATAAAATATAAAAAACAGATATGAATTAATAAATTAAATAAGTTAAACATTATTAAAACTATAATTACTAGCTTAGATATAACCAATATGTTCCCAGATTAACCCATTGATTACACAATCTCAATAGAAAATAAATTAATAAAAGCAGGTGAAGACAAAAAATTTATAAATATTTAGCAATTAGAAACATGTGTAAGCAGAATTATTTTGAATTTATTGGAACCTGTTACATATGAGAAAATATTTTACCCATGGGATTTCCCTTATCTGCTTTAATGTCAAAAATATATTGCAGGAATTTGATAATAGAACAGTATATGGCATAAATAACGTACATTAAATTTTATTGTGGGTCAGATTCGTGGATGATAATTTAGTTATATATAAACCAGTTATAGATAATGATGAAGTAATTTTAAATAAATTAAATTCAGATCATAAAACTTTATATTTTACATATGAAATGGAACATAACAGAAAATTAAATTATTTAGATGTAAATATTAAAATAAAAACAATCAAATAATAACTGAATTATATAAAAAACCTACCTGAAATGAAATTATTATAAATAGGAATTCTAATCATATTTGGTCCCAGAAGGTTAATATTTTTAAGTACATGATAAACAGAGCAATAAAATACATAAACGACAAATGGGAATTTTGTAATTTTAGTATAAAGAATATAGCTATAAAAAAATGGATATCATACGTCATTGATTGATATTAAAAATATAATCCAAAATTTTTCAGTATTACAAATATTACTACATTATTACCCATAAAAATATGTAAAATAATCTTATACAAATAAAATTATAGAAAACTAAATTGATGCGTATACAAATAAAAAATACAAACCTGATAATCATATAATAAAGCATTAAAAACATACAAAATCCTGTCGAGAATCATATACAACCAACATGAACTGGAACTTGGGGAATACCAAGGGGGATTTAGACCATGGAGAGGTTGCCCGGAGCAAATAATATCCCTAAAACTTATGATGGACTTATTTAAAAGACAGAAAAAACAACTAATAATCCCCTTCGTTGACTTTAAAAGGGCCTATGATTGTATACACCGACCAACCATGCTGAATATTCTGAGAAACCTGGGCCTTCACCCTAAACTCTTAAACATGATAAAATTAACTTTAACCAATACCCAGTCCAGAGTGAAATTCAGAGGTGAACTCTCTCAACCCTTCTACATAAAAACTGGATTGAGGCAAGGAGACGGCCTCTCACCACTCCTTTTTAACTGCGCCCTCGAATTTGTCATGAGAAAATGGTATGAAATAAATCCCAAAAATATAAAAATGGGTACTAAGAAAAACTCCATCACACTAAATCGCCTAGGATTTGCAGATGACCTCGCTCTTTTAGCAAATAATATTCAAGAAGCCAAAACACAAATCATGAGCCTTCAAAACCTAGCACAAAAGATAGGGCTTCATATCTCTTTCGAAAAAACTGAACTAATGGCCATAGATCCTCTGGTAATAGAGCACATTACAGTAAACAATCACAAAATTAAAATAGTAAAACAATTTAAATATCATGGGGAAATAATAATTTATAATTTAAATGAAAAAGTGACATGGCAAAACCGGACAAATAAAATGATTAAATCCCAAAAATTAACTCAGTCAACATATAACAAAAAATGCCTTTCGACTAAAGCAAAACTTAAACATTATAAAACTGTAGTACAGCCAGAAGTCACCTACGGAAGTGAGACCCTTTTCAAAATCACTCAGACAAACCGAATTGAAAAAATTCTGAAAATAGAGAGGAGAATTGTCGGAACGTGTATCAATAAAAAACACCAAAAAGAAGGCCGATGGTGGATTGTGCCAAATGGGGTGGTGTATCGAGAAATAGAGTCTGTTACTGATACTATGCGGAAAAAAAGAATCTCTTTCTTTGGTCATCTCATAAGGACACAAGGAAACACGACTGTCATGAAATATCATTGAAAAGCTCTGGTTCCAAAAGCTAGAAGTAGGATGGATCAAAGAAATTACAGAAGATATGAAAGAATTGGGAATTTCCCTGACTGACCTACAGAATAAAACTGGAAAAATTACAAAGCTAAATAAAAATTAATAAAAAATCTTTAAAAACATTTCGAATATTTTTAGAAGTTTAAAATTTGTTTTATTAATTTTTATTTAAAACAAATGTAAAAAGCTAATAGTTATTATATAAATTGTGAACAGTTAAAGAATTTATAAAAGTTATCACTGAGAATGAGCTTAGGCCTGAAGGCATTTTGAAGTAAGAAATTAGAGGCAAGAGTGTTTCTCTATTTCCGTGCTTTGCAGAGGCTGAAAGAATATTCTATCGTACATATAGACATTTATGTAGAGAGAAAAAAAAATGGACTATAAAAAGTTTAATCTGCTAAATAATTAATATATACGAGTTCACAAATGAACTGCATGGAATCCAAAATTTACATGCAAGGCCATAATAATGAAAAACAATACAGTAGGATGCCGATTTTCAAGATGTCTGACAAACTGGACTGCTTAGATCCAAATTAAGAAATTAAAGAAAAAATAATACATTATTTGAAAAATAAATCTTCACTTCAACCGGAAATATTTTATTTATGTTTATTTTACTGAATTTTTCAATTGACCTTTTTGCAATTCATTTAGCAAAAACATATATGTATTTTAGCCTTTGTAAAACTTATTAAAGTAAATTTTTACCCAGTTATCCAGATCTGGCCTTGTAAAGGTTCATCTGGACAATTGGTGTTTTCACTGTATGCAGAATCTAATATCCTTACTTACCACTTCATTTTTAACTTCTAAATTTTCTGATTTATACAAATTGGTGTCTTCAATTGCTAAATGATCTTTTTTGATATCAAGTAGTTCCTCTTTCAGCTGTAGTAAATCTACTTGCTGTAATAAAAAACAAAAAAATGAATGCTACAACGTAAAGTTTTTACGATTTTTTTGTATAATTTATTATATATATAAAATTGCTCCTGTAATTTGCTTAGCATACACATATAGGACAGCCACAGTTAAATTATTACTATTATTATTAGGTGACTAATATGCCAGATTTTGCAAAATATTATCAAAAAATGTTTCAACTCATCTTATAAATTTTTCTACAAATTGTAACCTTTTACAATTAAATAATCTGTTAAAACACTTGTGGTAATTCTCATGAGTTTGTTTTTTCTAATCTTACTGACGTTATCTTAATACTGCTTACAGTAAAATTTTTTATCATGGTAAATATCATTTACCTTAGAGATAACGTTGCCTAAGATTTTGAATTTAATCTTATACCTCAACAATTCTTACCAGATATTTTTATAACATTCAACATTTACTAAATAGGAGTTTGATTGTAAATGATATTTATTTTTCATATTGTCATATAATATTGAAGTTTGTGCATGAAACATGGAAACTGAATTTTGTAGCAGATGAAAAATGCCATACCTGACTCGGATTTGATATTTATCACCAATATAGAATTTTTTTTTAAGAATTGCAACTACATATTAACAATATTGTTGATAATCATGTACCAAAAATATTTATAAAAAATTTAATTTTTGAAGCAGTTCTCTACTGAGAATTTACACAATTATTAATGAGAAAAACTTCCACAAGCTTCAAAAACAACATAGATCTACCTTATTATTAAGATATATTTAAGAACAAAATATTTGTAATACTCTTAGTCTAAGATTTATTTTTTAATTATACTGTTAAAGTTGAGGAATCTTTATCTAATGATTCCAAAGATTTAAAAAAAAATTAACTAACAAAAACAATGATAGATCTATTTTAGGTGGCCACAAAGATGGAGGGAATGTCCTCAACACTGATGGGGCTAATGGCCAATGTCGGAGGTCCCAGGGCATCTAAATGCAACATATTAGCATCTACGGTGGTGTTGGATATACTGGATACTACTGCTATCACATACAATATTGTATGTGATGGCGGTAAAGTGGGAGGCCTTCAGACTGAACAGCATGTATAGGAAGTTTGCAATCAGGGTGGCCCAACTATATAGGAAAAAGTTTCCTTGGATGCTTCACTAGTGGTGGTGGGAATGCCACCATTGGACCTCATAGCCAAGGAAAAAAGGGACAAGACCACAGAAGGCAAAGAGGAGGCGAGGAGCCGTATGTTTATTGAATAGCAGGAGGTGGAAGAATCCAAAAGGAAATTAAGAGCTATATTTTGATCCTAGAGGTAGCTGTATTGGTCAATAGACCGCGGGTCGTTTGGGGTCTACGTCTGCAGGATTGGAAGGAGGTGTACAGATCAATGTCAGTATTGTGAAGAAACTAACACAATGGAGCACATCTTTTTCATGTGTCCCAGGTGGAAGGAAGAATTGCCATATGATGGTTTGGACTCGCTGGGGGGTCATGCAGTCGATACTCTTGTTCGGTGAGGGTTGGACCAAGTGTTCACAGTGGTTTCTGGTGAGCGCTCCACCAGAAACTACTAAAGGAAGAACATGAGGTGGGCAGCAAGAATGTCAGTTGAGGGTAGTGCTGGGCACCGTCATTGGGGGCAGATGGCAGGGGTGTCTCGACACTGCTATCAGCAATGGCTCCCCTGCCATCTAAGGCCAGCATAGCTGTGTGGGGTTAAGAATCTACTTGTATACTATATATTGAGTTGTAAATATCATGTGAATGTGGTGTGTAAATATTTGTATGAATGTGAGGGGTACCCGTGACGCACGTGGTGCTGAGGTTGAGCCTTTACGTCAGTTCCAGCACCACATTGCATGAGGGAGTGCATTTTTAGCTAGTCCACTGCAGTAGGCGGTGAACCTCACACACCCAGTATGTACAGGCTACTGAGCATTTGGTTTAAACATATTTTCCCACTTCCGATGTAAAACAAAAAAAAAACATGATTTTCTATTTTATTATGTATTTATGATTTTGCATTCATGGGTCTCATGCCTGTCCATTAAATTAAATATAAATAAATAAATTTAAAAATTTACCAAATACAAATTACCCAGCCTTTGCTTGAGAATAAAAATGGAAAATTAGGCCTTAACAACAAAGACAATTGCAAAATTATAGGAAGTACTTCAAAAAATTATTAAACTGCCATGAACCAGCAGTAAGATTTCAATTCCAAAATCCAACATGAACTAAAAATATACAGACACCACCCATCTGCACAGATGACAGTGACTGGCCTTAACTGTCCACTTCACAACTCTTGCAACATGACATCTATTACATTGATTGTGTCTAGCGGGTCAGTTACTGCTGCACACCTCTCATACTAAGCGGCCGATATGATGTTAATCATCAGGTAGTTTACCTAGTTTGATTGGTTTCAGCTATTTAACATACATGGAGAAAATATTCAATTTTGAGAATGGATGTACAGTAATAATAAATAGCTGAACAAGAACTTTACAATGAGTGAAGTTAGCATTGTAGATAGTTTATGAATTAGATAGTATGCAAACAATGAAGATATTGGATTTTAAAGTTTAATGATAAGAAAATTAGAATTTATTTTATAAAAGCAGCAAAATTTATTTGTTTTGAATGAACACAAAGTTGTTTAAAAAATCTATTCATATGTTAAAAACAGCTGCTGGGTTGTGTATGAGATTTTTCACTCTTTTTCTTATTTCTGCATGCCAGCAATCTGTTAATTTTTTTTAACAACTTTCAAATTAAAAATCTTTTTGGGTGAACTTAAAATTAATTTAATATATATTCTTAGAATTAAGCTTCACTTTAACAAAGCAGTACTTGCTGATAATACTTCCTATCTATATCTATACTATTATATAAAGAGGACGAGGGTTTTTGTTTGTTCGGGATAAACAAAGAAACTCCTTAATCAATTTCAACCAAATTTTTACCCAAGTTTCTCAGCATAACTGAGAAGGTTTTTAGATATGTTTTCAATCTAAAATATAAGTAAGTTTTACAATCAAGAAAATATGAGTATATGTATGTAGTAGTGGAGATTTTCCGGTTGAACATGGAAATGGAATTGTATAGTGTATGAAAAATGTCACACCTAACCAAGATTTCATATTGATCATGAATAGAAATTTATTAATAAGAAAACAGTTCAATAAGCTACAATAATATAAATCTACTTTAAAATTAAATAAAAATAAATTCATAGTGTGTGATAAGGAGAGAAAAATAATGTTGTTGAAGTGACAAGATAAACGACATGTTTTCTGTTTGACAACTAAATTCAAATTAGAATGTGCAGAAGTAGTATGGAAAGAAAGAATGCAATAGTTCCAAATGTTGTCAAAGGATATTAAATTGTGAGAGGTATTTATATATATACAGTAATGAAATTAACAAGAGGCAAATCATGTATGTTACAATATCCAATAATTATAAATACTTACATGACCCGGATAAAATTCTATCTCTTCTGCCTTTACAGTGTGTACATCATTAATTTTAAGATTAATCCTAGATGAAATGTCATCATTTAATGAGATCTCTGATTCCTTTAAAAATAAGATAAAAAAAACCTTACAAAAATGTTGAAATTAATTAATATTCAATAAAATATCTTTTTTTATTTAAACAAACTTAATTATACCATTGTAAATTCATCTATTATGAAGATATACTGTCATCATAAAATAGATTAATAGAAAAACAAATTATATGATAAAAATAGATGCGATCAAAGTCTATATTAATTGTTTACATAAAACACATGAAATAATGTTAAGGTATAAATGAAAAAAATCACAAAAAGATAATTCACAATTCAGAGCGCTATTGAAAATTATTTTGAGCATATATTTAAATACAAGTTGATCGGAATGCAGATAAATTGTGTTTTTTTATAATTAGTATTATTTAAAAATTCATCAACAGAGGAATGTTGTTTCCATAAAAGAGAATATTTAATTTTATTTTAAATAAATTGGTGGGAAGATTTTTCAAATGATTCAGCAATTCAGAAGCACAATAAGACTCTTCTTCCTGTAAGCTGAAGTTATGAAAAGACAGTACTGTTGTCTGGTTACTTTTCTAAATTTCTTATAATGATATTTAATTAGCTGTCAAATAAACTAATAACACACAGGAAATTACTGAAATTGAAGATTTAAAATACCCAGAAGAGATTATTGAAGTCAAACATCTCTAAATAAGAAGCCATTAGGTCCAAACACAGTAAAGTGCCTAATCTATCAATTAACTAAACACCTGCAGCAGAAAATTAATATCACTGAATGATAAAATAACGCACTACTGAACAGTCACATTTGATCAGAAGCTCTATGTCTGACTGAACATCTGACAACTTCTAATAGACAAATGAATGAACAATATTAAAAAAAAAGGGTCTTTCAGCCCATCAAAGACAGAAAAGAAGACACAATAATGAACATGGAGAAAATATTAGATTTAATCAGAAAAAGAAAAATCACCTTTTATGGACATCTACAAAGAATGAACCCTAACAAGCTATTTATACACTTTAAAAATCTAAAAAATAATAACAGAGAAACTGAAAAAGACATAGAAGAAATAAAAATAACAGAAAAATACATCAAAGAATATTTACTATGACAATTGCAAAATATTTCAGGTTTCCAGGGGAAAAAATGTAGGAAATAACAGGAACGTAAAAGGAATTTGATTAGACAAGCGAGATTAAAACTACAATTCAACCAAACATAAATCATTTAAACTTATGACACCAAATACTGACATTAATAGCAAGTTATTTAACCCCCTTCATGGTTTTTGATGAAATAACTCATCAGATAACTACCCTGATAAAAATTTCCTTGACGAAATAATTCGTCATCCACTTTTTTGCTGAAAAGTGCCACTGATGAAATAATTCATCATTATGAATTGACCCATTTTATTGTGTTTGTTGATGGGTTACTGTAACATAACTGAGTCTAGTTCCATTTTTACTCTAATTTAATGCTGAAACGCTAGTATCATATTGTTTCTCTATTCTATATGTCTTCGATTCTTAGAGCATTCTGAACAGGTGTTACTATGGATTTGTTTTCGTAGTTTTGATTGCTCCATAAGTTGAGTTTACGTTATTTTTATTATTTATTTATGTAATCTATTGTTTTCTTTTATCGTTTAATAATTTTACTATTATTTTTGTGTAATTTTCAGTCATTTTTATTTCCAATTGTTTGTGTTCATGGATGTGACCATACATAAATAATTAACAATGCAGTTGTTTACTCCAGCCTTTATTACTTACATAATAATTAGAGATTGTAAATGATATTTATTAGTTCAACATGGCCGGTTCATTATGAGTAAATGTTAGTGATACAATTGAACTTTTATATGATTTAGCTGACACCGATTCAGAGAGTGATTCTCATTTTCGTGGGGATATTACAGATTATGAGCATGATGAGGAACAGGATTTAAAACATCCTGTTCAGATGACCTTGAACATCCTATTCAGATATTTAGAACACCTTGAGCATCTGCTGCCAAAAAAAATACAAAACATTGAGCTTAGAATGGCTGATGTATGACGTTACCACAAAGCTTTGCAATGCTCAAATATTTACTTGTACTCCAGGTATAAGCTCCCCAATTGATGATCCTAACAATGTATATTCATTATTCGGGTTATTTTTTACAAATAAATTAGTTGACATTCTTTATGTCAAGCAGACTAATCTTTATGTCAAAGATTTCATTAAAAAAAAAAATAACTACCAAACCAGTTTTTGAGGTTTCACCTGTGGAAACAGACTGATAATTATGAGATGCTTTTGTTTGTAGCTGTATATATGCTATCAGGAATTACCTGAAAGCCACAAACTGAAAGTTATTACACAAACAATCTCCTTTTTACAACTCTTGGATTTGGAAAAGTGTTAGCCCAAAGAATCAAACTTTTATTGTATTCCCTCAATTTTACTCATGATGATAATACTAATAAATCTCCAAAAAATAAAATCGATTATTGACTATCTTGTTAAAAAATTCAGAGATGTATATACACCAGAAAAAATTTTAGCAGATGATGAAAGTTTACTGGAAAGGTAGGCTAAATTTCATTCACTTTATTAGAATAAAATGAGCACACTTTGATATTAAGACATTTCAGAGCCAGAAACTGGATATATGAAAATAAAATTTGATAGCATATGTAGATGCAGGCACACAAATTGTAAAAACTCCTAATCATGGCTACACCACTAATATTGTCATTACTCTTTTTGAAACTAGTAATCAACTAGTAAACAATAAAGCTATCCCACGAACATCCACTTAAATGAGGATGATATGCATGACATGTAAACAACGTGTAGTCTTGTACACTCAGGCGTAACATTCCTGTGACATATGGTTAATGGAACCCCAACAACCGAAGTCCATAGGTATCCATGGTTTAGATTTTAGATCTCTATAAAATCATGAAATTTTACTAGGATTTGAACTTTAGAACTTTTTGACTTTAAAAATCAGCTGTTAAACAACTGATTTGCCACATATTAACAACTAGACCAGCAGGGTGGGCTAAATATATATACGAGTTAAGAAATAAATTCTATGTATGTAATTTAAAATTTACATATTAGATAATTATAATGAAAAGATAATCAGTGGGATGCCAATTTTCCAGATGGCCCAACTAATTGAACTGCTTAAATCCAGAATATAAAGCAAACTTTATATTATTTGAAAATTTAAACCATTGAAACAAATCTTTGCTTAAATAGGAATTTTTTACATCAATATTTATAATACAGTGTTACTTAACTGCCTAATTGCAACTCAACAAATATTAGTAAAAACGTGTATATATATATACCAACCTTTGTAAAACTAATTATAAAAGCAAATGTCTATATACTGTATATTTTGTACCATATTACTATCTCTTTTTTCTTACACTGTACATTGTATTTTCATTTTCCAAATTTCTTCTTAATTTAACTGAAACACATTAACTTTTTATTTTTTTTACTTATTGTATTACTCATTAAATATAGAATTATATGTGCAATATATACCACAACCTTTTTTAAATTACCCTTTTCAATTATCCAGATTTGGCCTTGCAATGTCCATCTAAATAATTGGGTGTGCCACTGTATATAAAATCTAACACTTACCACTTCATTTTCAACTTTTAAATTTTCTGGTCTGCTCTCTTCAATTGTTAGAGATCTTTTTTTATTATCACCATTCATCATGTCAAGCAGTTCCTCCTCTTTCAGTTGTACTAAAAAAACAATAAATTAATGCTACAAAGTAAATATGTTTGATTTATTGTACAATTTATAAAAGTAAAATAAATTGTATATGTAATTCACTCACCATACACAAACAGCGCAGCCACAGTTAAATTATTATAATTATTAGGCGACTTTACTGTGACAAGTTTTGTATGGAAAAACCTAAGAAATGTTTCTTTTGCTAAATGTTGTCACACAAATCTAAATATTAAAAATGCTGTTACCTGTTACAACAACACCTTACAAGGTGGTGTTGCTTTCTACAAATTGTAAGCTTCTGCAATCAAATAATTTGTTAAAATGTTGCAGTAATTCTCATGATTTAGTTTTTCTAATCTTACTGACAGTAGTGTTAATACTGCTTATGGTGAAATTTTTATCATGATAAATATCATTTATCACGATCAGAGATAATGTTACCTAAGATTTTGAAATCTAATTTTATTTCTCATAAATACTTAACAGATTATAAAAATATTAATCTTATAATAGTTAGCATTTACTAAATGAAAAAATATATTATATTTTCTCATAAAAATTGATTGTAAACAATATTTATTTTTTATATCGCAATATAAGCATGAAGCTTGTGCATGGAACATGGAAATGGAATTTTATAGTGCATGAAAAATGTCACGCCTAACCAGAATTTGATACTGATCATGAATAGAAATTTATTAATAAGAAAAGAGTTCCATAAGCTACAAAAACAATATAAATCTACTATAAAATTAAAAATTAAATTCATACATAAAGTTTGAATTATTCTTTTATATGTAGCTGTTGTTAGTAGTTTACCATAAATAATATTAAAGGTGATATACTTACCCCTAAATTTTTATGAATTTTTTGAAAATAATCTTTTTACATGATTTAAATTTTGGCTTCAAATAACTTTGATGGGGCTGGTGATAAAAATTTCAAATTTCCACCACTTGCAGTGTTTTTGTTTATAGAAAATAAAAAAGTTTCTTGTGTATTAACTAATAAAAAAATTATAACCTCTCAAAAGTCATTAAAAACCTGTTAAAGCCGATACAATTTTGACTAACTCAATAACTGCTCCAAGAGGTTTCTTACATTTTACATTATTTTCAAGTAATTTCACATTATTTTTCAAGTAAAACAAAGGAAGAACAATGTTCCATAGGAATTTATCTGAATTAAGTGTCAAAACATTATACTGCCACAAGAACTCATTAAAATTTGTGAATTTAGTGATGAAAACCAAGAACCTATTTTTTTACATGTTAATTCAGATGTCACTAGTGTTTGAAAATATCGTGAAAATGTTTTTGACAACATACAGTCACCTGTATGGACAGTTCTTTTGCAACCCTTCGAGAACTCATAAAAAACCAGTTTCTTTGTGTTTCAAAAATATTTTTTCTCAGCAGAACAAAGAACTATATGAATGCAAAGACCAAGAGCAATATATTGTCCCACATTACAATATTGAACAATTGGATGCTGCTTGTAGCATTTTGGTGTATCACTTCAATCAAAATTAATTAAAAACTAAGATACTAGAAGCTACCATAAGTATGTTCCTGTGTCAAAAGGCATTGAAAGATGTTACTTTACTTCAAACTCCACGGACTATGAAGATCATCCTGTGTCAAGTATTGTACCACTTTCACTCATGGAAAAAGACTCTATTGCTTTTGTATATGACTATCAATGGTGGATAGAAGCGGTAGATATTAGCCTCGAAAAATGTGTGCAGGTTCATTTTTCCACCTAGCATGGCCACGTACATCATTTCAAAAGTCTCAACAAGACAAAGTGTGGGTACCGATCTGCAAAGTCCTGAGACCACATGACACCACTTGAATTAACTACTGTGACGGGTCATTCTCACACAATTTCAAGAGAATTATTAGAAGAGATATCACAGCTGTTTGTTAACCACACTAAATAATAAACTTTCATTGCTACAAAAACAGGCTATTTCATTGAAGAATAATTAAAATTTTGCTACAATTTATTTTTTCTTCAATAGTGTTTACAAAAATAAACCAATATAAAAATAAAAATGTATTCTTGAAAAAATATGTAGCCTACTCATTGAAATCTCAGTTTGGGTAGGTTTTACAAGATTTTTTTAAATTAAAATTGTATTAGGTTACTGGTATTGGTTATCATTAAATTACAACCTACCTCAATAATTTTAAAATAATTATTTAATAATATTGAAAATGTCAACTTCAACAAAATAGGGACTAAATATAAAAAATTAAAGTCCAAAGAAGAGACAAGAAACCCCCTTGGAGCACTTATTTAGCGAGTCAAAATGGTATCGCTTTTAACAGGTTTTTTAAGATTTTTGAGAGGTTATAACTTCTTTATTGGTACAATATACAAGAAACTTTTTTATTTGCCATAAACATCTACAATAACAGTGTAAGTTGTGCAAATTTGAGATTTTTATCACCAGCGCCATCAGAGTTATTTAAAGCCAAAACTTGAATTTAAAAAAAAAAAATTAGTTTTCAAAATTCATAAAAACATAGCAGTAAGTATATCACCATTAATATTATTTATGGTAAAATTATTAACATATAGTGTTAGTAATTACAATCAATATACCTACATATAAAAAACCTACAATCTCAATATACCTACATATAGAAAAATAATTCAAATTGTGTATGCCATTCCTGCCTCTTGAAAAAAATTACTAAAAATGAAATTTCATCGTTTTTTTCATGTTCAAATTTATTGGTAATTTTCTCATAGAAAGATGAGAGGTAGGTAAATACACCACTGGACCAATCTTTTACATTGAGAAAATATGATAAAGTTGCTTTTTGTTTCATCCTTCCAGGATCCAATAGTTTTTTAGTTATGATTTTTTCTGTAAACCCTTACAATCACAAAAATAGATATGTGCACCGTAACAAAAATGGCCACCACTGATAAACTGCTTAAATAAAAACAAAGATAGTTTTAAGGTCCTGAGACATGTAGGAAACAATTGGGTTTCTATTTTTTTTCAATTGGTCAAGCAACCACTTATGTTTTTTTGGGACACTTCAAATGGATTTACCCAGAGTAGAAAATACAAACAAGTAATAGTAATAAATAGAAGTAATACCTTCTTCCACAGCTATGAGACGACAAGAGAATGAAAAACTATTTACAGTTAATCCGTAAAATAAAAATACAAAAAATTATAAATATGCACAAATTACATCCAAAAGAGAGAAAATCTGGATTACTTTAACGTATTTAAAAAACCTACTTACATAAAAGAATTAAACTTCAAACCACAAAAATAAAAACCACATGCACAACAATCTTGAATTTTCTGTAATACCAATAATGGACACGAATAACAGCAACGGTCGCTGGCAGTTTAAAATTCCAAAGAGATTTAACAACACTCTATGCCGTACATATGATAAAATAAAATAAAAATGTTTACCGTACTGAATTATTTTTTTTAAATTAAATGAAATGAATACAATTTATTTATACATATTTTTATTAATTCTGTTTTCTTCTGGAACCTAAACAAAAGTAAGCAGATATAAACTACCCACACTCTACAAGAAGGTTATTTTCAGGAAATTTAATTAATCATTTCCTAGACCTCTTTAATTATAATTTATTGTATTCATCTTTATTCTAATCCATTCGGTCTTCACTTTATTTACCAAAATTTGTTAGGCTATCTATTTTATATTTGGCATTTATAAAACTTCGAATAAAATAAATCTGAACACTACAATTGGCATAGAATGTTTTTATGAACGGATTTTTTTTAAATTGCATTATTGTATGGCGGGAAAACTTTCTGCTGACGGGTACTTAAAAGTTGTAAAATAATTGATTTTATTAATTCTTTTCTGGCGGTTTTGTAATTGGCTACTAAATCAATTATAATATATCACATCATATTAAAACAATAACCTGCATTTAACTTAAATATTTACATTTACGTTTCCTTGCCAAACAGAACTGATAAAAATAACACGGTTATAATTTTTATTAAATATTTCATTATGATGAAATCAATCGCATACATCATATGAAATTAAAAAGTGAGGTGTATTTGTGCTTCTACTTTATTCATTACATTTACTGAAAGATACCACCTACTTTTAACAATTGATAAGGCTTTGTTTAGTTGGCCTGGCCTCTGTGGCGTGAGTGGTAGAGTCTCAACCTTTCATCCAGAGGTCCCAGGTGCAAATCCCGGTCAGACATGGGATTTTCACATGCTACAAATCATTCATCTCATCATCTGAAGCAATACCTAACAGTGGTCCCAGAGGTTATAGAAAAAATATGTAATTCAAAATCCAGTCACAATGTTGGGAATATTACTTTTATATTGTCATATTTTCAGTATTACATTTTAAAACATAATTTTTAATTACAATTAGACAAACGGTAATTTATTTATTTCTACATCTGTATTAGAAATTAAATTAATAATAACTAAATGTAAATATAATTAAACTTATATATTTTGTTAATAACATCATTACCTTACTATGCTGCCATTACTTAATGAAAAAACTTTCTCTTCTAACTTAGCAGAAACAATAAACAGTCGTTCAAGTACAGATATGTGTAGGTAAAGTAGCATAACTATAACGTTGTAGATTATGTGAGTTAGCCACTTTTGAAGACAATATAGACATTCTCATGAATAATAACCATCACATGCAAGACTTAATGCTGTTAATAAGGATGAAAGTTATTTACTTTTATGTGTGTGTGTGTGTGTATGGCAGCCTTGTCACATTATTAATGATTAACATGTAAAATGTCATGACTTATTTAAATAATTAAAATATATAGCAAAAAATAACATTAAATGTAAATAATACATAAACTGTAAAAAAAAAAAAACATTGTAAAACACAATAAGAATGCTCAACAAGTAATCTCCATGAACTTGTAAAGCTCTATAAGAACTGACTTTACAAATCTTCCCTACAATTATATGAGGGTCAACAAAGGGTTAAATTATATGAGGGTTAATAAGTCCTAAGTAAATCCAAGAAATGGCGCTCACAGTATCAAAAGTGGTTTACTTTTAATAATTATTATTTTAGTAAGTGTCATTACAATAAGTGTCATAACTGTGAATGAAACATGGATACACTACTTCAGAAAGGAAACAAAGGAACAGTCAGAAACAGTGGGTTTTTGAAGGCAAACAGGCTTCAATGAAGGTAAAGACTGAAATCAGCCAGCAAGGTGATGGCCACGGTTTTTTGGGATGCACACAGTATCATCTACACTGATTATTTGGAAATAGAACAGACAATAACTGGAGAGTATTATGCATCGTTATTGCACCAGTTGAGCAAAGAAATCAAGAAAAAACATCCTCATTGGAAAAGAAAATGATCCTCTTCCATCAAGACAATGCACAGGTGTATACCTGCATAGTTTCGATGGCGAAAATTATGGAATTAAAGTTTGAATTATTACAACATCCACCATATTCATTGGATTCGGCCCTGAGTGATTTTTTTTTATTTCCAAACTTGAAAAAATGGCTCAGTGGGCAATGGTTCACGTTGAAGGAGAAGGTCATCGCCCAAACAGAAGCTTATTTTGAGGACCTTCCGAAATCCTACTTTTTGGATGGCCTAAAAAAGTTTGAGAAATAATTGTAAAAGTGTATAGAGTTAAAATGAGATTATGCTGAAAAATAAAAAAAATCTACACAAAATAAATTGTTTTCTATCTTTTTCTAAGAACTTATTGAGCGACCCTTGTAACTCTTCAATTCTCTGTCATTTGGAAATTAAAAAAATGGATAAAATATTATCTTTTGAATCTACTTTTATATGTATTTAGAATTTTATATGCTACTGCAATTTTTAATAAAATAAAAGCAAGTGACCATTAATATTTTAGGCCAAGTATAAAACAATGGCTAACATTCTAATTTAATTTTCTTTCCTTACATAACATTTTCATTGGCACACTCACAAATAAGTTTACAAAATTTACATTAGATCATGCTAAGCAAATATTGTTCAATGTAAATTATTTTTACATTATCAATAATTAGTAAAGTAATAATAATATCAATAATGATATCATTTAAAGCTATCTTTAAATATACAAATACTGTAATTTATCTACAATTGTTTAAATCCTTATTATAAATTCGTCATTATTACTAACTTAAATATATAAACAATAATAATCAATACATTATTTCTAATTAACATAAAGCTTTTTAATTTAACTAAAATTAAGGAAAATCTATTCATCATAAAAATAACTATTCTTAATATAATGTAAAAATAAAATTAGATTCTACAAAATAATGAAAAAATTCACATTTCATTAAAATATATATATAGTATTAAAAATTTATGACAGTACAGAAAAACAATATGATACAGAAATAAATACATAAAAATATAATTTTAATAAATAAAGAACAATATAAAAATGTCTATATATTATTTTATAGTTTATAATTATTTTTATAGAAAAACACTACTTCTTAACAAACTAATAAAATCATTTAATATAATATTTAACGTAACATTTTTTTTTGTAGTTTTATAAAGTAAACACATAAAGAAAAGAAATGAAATTTATGACTCTGTACAAGAAAAATTAATATATCAATACAGTTTACAAATTTAAACAATATACTTTTTCAAATACTACTTTTCTAATAATTATAATAAAGATGTTATATATTTAAATGCAAGAATTATGATATAAAAAAACAAAAAAAAATAACAAATTATATTCCCTACGATAATATTTAACAACAGTCTTAAAATTTATTATTATATGTGTATTGAACGTAAGAAAATAGAAACGTAATGATAACAGAGATAGTTTTATTTAAACATCAACTGAATGTAACAGATGGAATTTAGATTCAGCTGAATCTAAAATGGAATTGTGCAGGAAGTGCTGAAAACAGTTTAAAATTTATCTGAAAACTAATATGATATTTTAAACTGATAATTTTGTACTCCTTAATATTAGTAATAAGGTGATTAAAGGTTTGGTGTTTGATAATGAGAAAACTCTATAGAAAAGAAGAAAACATTACGTCTTGTATATAAGCAGTATTATTCATTCATTTTTTCTTTATGATCCTACAGAAATGTAAGCAAGTAATAAAGGTATATATATTAAGTAAATTATAAAAACACAGAAAAGAACCACAGTTTAAAATTTACAGAGAAAAATTACACAAACAGTCTTTCTATTGCACTGTAAATACACCTCAGAGAAATATTTACAACTGCTAAACAGAAGAGAATAGCAATGTTTGACATCAGAACAAAATCTAATGTATTGTATTAAACAAGCCATGTAACATGTTTTCTTCTCTTACTTTTTTGTAGGATACAACTGCTGCTCAAATGAAACCGCATCTTAAGTAACATCTGAAAAAATAAATATAAAAATTTCTATTAAGCGAACATATGCACTCACCCATCTGCATGTGTATATGCATGTGTGTGCACGCATGCATGCATACTCACACAAACATTGTTTATACACCTAAGATAACCCATTCTTTAAAATGGTGAATTAGTGCAACATATGAGGGTACTCAGAAAGTAAAAATACATTGCTATTGTAATAAAAATGACAGTATTCACATGACATCTAGAGTCAGTTAACGGCTTATGGGCATCAGGCAGGTCACACTGTGCTTGTGATGTGTTCAAAATGCCCATAACTACCCTAAATCCAGCCAAATTCAGGGTGCTTTCAGTAATTCAATTCCTCTGTGTGAAAGGAGGAACTGTATCTGAAGTTCATTTTACTGTTAATTACAAAGATATGAATAGGCAAAGCATGAAAAATGCAATCACAAATTGAAACTAATGCTATTGAACACTGTCAGAAGAAAATGACAAAATATCAGAAAAATCTGAAAACCATCTTTTGAAACAGAAAAGGGCTGATCATCTATTACTGACTACTGCTCAAGGAAGAAATAGAAAAAGTACTGATACTAACTATGAGACCCTAAAAGCACTATATTACAATATAAATTCAGATGGTGATGACAAAGCAGTCAAAGTATCATATCAGAAAGTGAGTAGGTTCATACTTCTTGCATTATACAGAATTTACAACAGAGTAGGGAATTTTGGGTAGGCAACAACCATAATCCCTTTTTTAAAAAACTAAAAGAACAATTTAAAATAATATATAATGTAAATATTTTTTTAATTTAATTTCAGAATAAAATATTTTTTATTCTTTGTATCTTAATTTTCTGAATATCCCTAATTTTCTAATAACATAAAGAGAAAACAATTTTAAAATAAAGTTATTTACTATATTTTTACAGGAGCTTTAAAAGCAATACATAAAATTTGAATTTAAATAGTTATTGTCAATACTTAAGATATAAAATAACTACAAGAGGGTGCAAAAGTAGGTATACAGTTATAATAGGTATTACTTGATTTATTATTTGTTACTTAATTAGTATGTTACTTAATTACTTAGTAGTATTTTTCAGATAATCATGGCTGGTTATTTAACTATCGACCAACGGAAGTGGAGAGTCAAACAATACTGGAACACTGAGAATCCTGAAATGATTCGACGAAAATGGGTTACAGAATTTTATACACCTCCACCAAGTAGACTAACAATTTCCAGATTATGCAATATTTTATGCAATGGCTCCATCCAGAAATTAATAATAATAAAAACCTCTGTGCAAATGTGGTTCAGTGTAAAAACTAGATTGCAGGAATGAGTAAATGCTGGAAGGCCAGCAATTTGAACACCTCACAGGTTGTACTTAATTGTAATTGTAATTCTCATTGCGTCCTCCTAAAGGTATTGTTTTGTTTCATAATAAATAATGCATTAAGTATAAAAAATTACAACTAGCTATTAAAGAAAACTGTAGAACTCTACAACCCCCTGGTATAATTACATAACTACTTTTGCAACCCCCTGGTATAATTACATAACTCCAGGACAGAGCTAAATATATTATATTTATCACTTTTAGCAATTATTATTCCACCCAAAACATAACCCACCCTCTGAAAGACATTTAATTTTCATTCTTATAAAACTAAACTGGATTTTTTCTTTTGTAAAGGAAATAGAAATTAAAACAGAAATTTGTAACTAGTCTTGCACATACCTTCATCAAATTACATTTAAATAAGTGATAATGAAGGCAAATAGATTTTGGCTTCAATAAAACTATGTTCAATATTTATAAGATGGGTGCCAACTTACTTTTGTAAAGCTAAGTACACTAACCATAAAAATCATAAAGCAGAATATTGATACCTTGGAGAATGCATAATATTTTTATCCAGTGAGGGAATTTTTATTTCACTTGAGTATAAACAGTATATGAAGTATCGAATACACATATTTGTAGGAGCAGGTGTGAAGAAGTATATATTACCTAATAAACACCTAAGCAACAATTTTATTGGAAGTAACATCCTCAAGAAATTAAGTTCGGAATAATAACTGTAACATATAATACTAATTACAAGCATATGTAAATCTAAAATAATGCAATGAAGAATTACAGTAAATATAAATCATAATGAAAGAACTGTTTCTAGCTCATAAAAAAGCTGATTTGGCACTCATCTTTTAAATAAGTACCTGATATTTATAAGATGTAAAGCTCCTAAAACGGTTTCCTATTTGAACAGGTTATAAAAATAGTAAATTACAAAAAAACTTACAATAACCTTATTTTCTTTTATTTTTATTAGAAAGAATAAATTCTCAAAATATTAAAGAAAAACCATTCCAGTAAAATTAAGTGGGTATAGCTGATGCTAAATAGCATATAACTTGAACAGTACGTACACAAATTAAAAAAATTCCTTCTATGTGCACATTGGAATAATACTATGCAGAGGCTGTAAAATGCTATCCAAAAATGTTTTGTCAATTTTGTACAAAATATTTTATTACTCTTACATTATATTAACAAAAATTTAAAAACTTAAAATCATTTCAAAAATTTTAGATAAATAGTACTATGTACCAATGATTAAGATTTCATAAAACTGTAATTTTAATTCTTACAAAATTTATGTGAGTGTAATAAAACACTGACTATTATATTATGAAGATTTTAAGCCTTGTACTTTATGTTTGTGAAGTAGAATCACCCTGTAGTTTTCCAATCACATGCTTAACCCAGCCTCGAGAAGTAGTTGCACATGTGTTTTCAATAATTGTTGAAGCAACTGAGCTAGAATCCCCTTCATCAGGTTCTTGTTTAGATATACTTTTAATTGTTTGTGTCAGAGGGGGTGGAGGGGGTTGCTGTTTATTAGTAATCTAAACAGTTCGTAAATTGCTTAGTTTAACTGGAATAGCTGAAGGTATTTTATGTCTTTTAATATTTGGTTTATAAATGATTTCAATACTTTCTTCAGGATCACTAAATACCGCACTATCTCTATACGTTTCACTATCTATGGTGTTTTCAATTGCTTCAAATGAACGTTCATAAAAACTATCTGCCGAACCATCGCTTTCAATAATGTGTTCTTCTGTTACCTTTTTGAATCAACCTTCTGTTGATTCTGTGTTGAATTAGATGCTACACTTCCACCGTAACCTGATGTTTTATCTCCATCACTTGATGAAGTTAAATTTGAGACTAGTGAAAGAACTGAGTACGGCCTAATGCCAAGAAGCAGCTTTTTTTGATGATGTTATCGATGGAAATAACACCCTTGGATCTGCATAATCTGATCCATGAGCAATTCGAGCCCCAAGTCCAGAACTACCTTGTTTATAAACTGGAAGATTGCTTTCTTCATCCTTTCGATGCCTTAATTTTGCTAAAGCTTGCATTAAACGACCTCTTTTTTCCATCTCTGTCTCATCTAACATTTCAGAGCTGACCCTCAAACTGGCCAATTTACTGCTTACACTTGATATTACATGTTTTAATGTAGCTTTTGTAACACTGGGTCTATAAATCTTATACTCTGGGTGAACATTAAGATGTTGCATACTTACACTATATTCAATAGTATTTTCTTCTTCAGTCGTGTAATCTACAGGGGTGGGTACAGGAAACTTATGTTTCCAAGTTAAACAACTATTCTTCTCTCTGTCCATGTACTGTTCCATATCATCTAAATTAAGTTCTTGAGGTTTGTCTGAAGCAATGGTGATAGGTCTTTCTGGAGTTGATCGCCATTCAGGAGTATGACTAAGAGGAAAGCTATGTGGTAATGATCCAGATTTTTTGCTTGTAGGACTTGCAACAGCAAGATGTTGATGTTGTTGATGAAGTCATACAGCTGGAGAAGTAGGTGAAAGTCTTAATAAGCTGCACCCAACTACTGACTCATCTGGTGAACTGTTCTGACTGGAAAATGACTGTGAACGCTTCAAGCTCATTTTCTGCTCATCTAGCAAATGAACACCTTCCCACACATGTTGCAAATTATCATACTCACCTGACAAATCCTGCCGACTCAAACTTTCCTGATCTGACCAGCAACTTCTAAGAGATCTGAAAAAGAATATTAAACATTAAAGTTTAAATTTAACTAGAAGGCCACAAAAAAAATCAAATATACGATTCTAAATTGATAATCGATAGTACAAATTTTTTCCTCAATTTATTTATCAAAAATAGTTGTGTTTTAAGATTTAAGATACTGAATGAATGAATAATGGTAATAAAATTTATTAATCTATTTTATAATTATTATTACTGCTATTTATTGTTTGTGAACAATTAGGAAAAATAAATTATGATTTTTGACAGGCAATATGTTCAATCATGTAAGCAAGTTCTTTCTTCTTTCTCTTATTTGTTGGTGTTGATTCTTCTTACTTATTGCTTATAAGCATTTAAGAAAAAAAATCATACGATTTTTGACAGGCAGTATGTTCAATCATGTGAGGATGAAATTTTTATTGCTAAATGTTAACTAATAGTTCCTTTCTTTTATTAATAAAATTAATAAATAAATAAAAATACAAGTATGAAATATAATTAAAATTAATGTACGCTTAGAAATTAAATAAAATAATCAGTAAATCAATTGTCAATGTACTGCTTCAAGTAGGAGAGAGTCATGGAGGGAGCTGTGTGCAGCCACCTGGTGCACCGCCATTGGTCTGCTACGCGCCACAATTTTATTGCTAAATATAAACTAATAATCCCTTTCTTTTGTTAATAAAATTAATAAATAATAAGTAAATACAAATACAAATAAAAATAATCTATGCATAGAAATTAAATTAAATAATTTGTAAATTATTTGACACTGGATTGCTTCTAGCAGGAGAGAGTTGTAGTAAGAGCCATGTGCAGTTGCCCGGCACACCACCATTGGTCCACTTTGCGCCACAATTTTATTACTAAATATTACTACTAATCCCTTTCATTTACTTACACGACTGCCCAAAAAGGAGTGTAATACATTTAAGATGTATGTATGTTTGTTTGTTCCACTGTAGCAGCTCAATGGCTGAATCAATTTAGATGTTATGACCACACATTGGAATCCTTACACTAGCGAGAGTATGATAGGCTATATAAAAAATAGGTTTAACAAATTTAAAAAAAATATATACAAGATTGTCACCCACGCTCTTCAATTATCCTACATTTAATAGCAATATTCATCACCAATGCTTTTTTTGGCAGTTGTGTTTTTAATTTTCGATATTCATCTCTTGCTGTTTGATGAGCTACATAAAAATATTATCATTCTATAATCATGATTCCAAAATTATGATTCTATAATTCACCTAACAATACTAACTATAGTCACCTATAACTAAATACTGGCTAAGGCCAGCCAGTAGTATTACACCTAAGATTATACTGATTTTGCTGTATAAAAATGGATTATAATCCTATTTCTAAATTCAATTTAATCTCTTTTGCACCTGATACATCATTTTACATGCATTAAAAACTCAATAAGAGAATAATAAATTTAAAATTTATGAGAGATTTTATGAAAATATAGTATCATGTAGTTACATGAACACTACTAATCAATGTATAGACAATATACCATCTCCAGTAAGACTAGTTCTTTCATTAGACCAAAGTGTGCTGGATTGTGGTAGATAATGCGGACGTTGTGTAAAAGCACACTTATTCCTAACCATGATAATACTTTCATATTACATGCAGATCAATTCGTTGTGGCGGTAGTTCGTGTAGTTTGAGGTTCATCTTCTTCGTCACTAGTTTCTGCAGTTGGACTACGTCTTCTCCAAACTCGTTGCTTCCTTAGCACCCGTTGAAATTCACGGTTTTGATTCAGCAGTTGGCTGATTATATCTTCCAGAGTACACTTTTTTTTCAATTTGTGGTTTCTCTGCACTTAAGTCCGATTCAGAAATTCGTATTTCAACAGTAGATTTGTTACAGCGGTTCATAAAGCAGCTAGGTTCAGATTTCCTACGAATTGTCCCACATCGATCCTTAAATAAGAAACACAATATAAGTTAACTAAACTACAAATATTATCTGAACAACCATACAAATAAAATAACAATAAACAATTTAGATAATTTATTCAGAAAATCAGATTCCTTTAGTCTATTTAAAAGTTACCATACAAACCAAATTAAATGTTAAATATTTTTCAATAACTTATTTCAAAACTGTTTTAGTAGACCTTGCAAACCACATTTAGTAATGTTGTTTTCACTAAGGTGACAGTTGATGTTGGTGTATTTCTAATTTGGTAAATACGAGGTGTGATCAAAAAATACGGTGAATAATTTTTTATTAAAAAAGTAATAAGGTTACATAGAATTCGAAAATCTTCTTCAAAGTACTGTCCTTGGCTAGCAATGCACTTATCCCAACGTTGACTCCATGACTGGAGGCATTTCTGAAAGGTGTCTTTCGGAAGGGCTTTCAGCTGCTCGGTCGTGGCCCTCTCAATGTCAGCAATGGTGTCAAAACGTATTCCTTTAAGCACAGTTTTAATTTTTGGTAAGAGCCAAAAGTCGCATGGTGCTAAATCCGGTGAGTATGGCGGATGTGGACAGACAGGAACACTTTTTTCGGCCAAAAACTCGCGAATGAGAAGCGAGGTGTGACACGGCGCGTTGTCGTGGTGAAGAAGGAAGACAATGGTCCATTTTTTTGGTCACCTTTTTCGTACGTCGTTTCGCAAACGTTGCAGTACACCCTTAAAAAGTTCAGAGTTTACAGTTGTTCCCCTTGGAACGAACTCTGATCGCACTATGCCCTCACTATCGAAAAAAAAACAACGAGCATGACCTTGATGTTGAATTTTGACTGACGTGCCTTTTTAGGGCGAGATGAACTGGTTTTCCATTGGGGACTCTGCATTTTGGTCTCAGGGTCATAGCCATAGAGCCAACTTTCATCTCCAGTTACAATTTTGGCCATGAAGTCCGGATTTGCATGAAGACGACCCTTCAAATCCGTGCAAATTGACACACAATTTTCAAAATCCATGTTGCGCGACAGACACGATAAACACAACCTCACTCTAGCGGCTCTGACAGCTGACTGGCAAGCTCAAACGTGTTACAACTTGTACCTGCCTGTCCCAGTTGATCACGCTATTGGACAAATTACAGCATATCGATGTAGCGTCGGCAGTTGCCGTTATAAAAATTCATTCACCGTATTTTTTTATCACACCTCGTATGTAATAAAAATGTGATCATAAAATGTACTGGATATGAATCATGTCTGTACATTTAACATATGTTGTTATGTGTTTTTATATTGTTTATTAAATAGCTTTCAAATATGTTGGTGTTTATTTGTAAGTACAATATCAAGATTAATGTAGATTTTGTTATGGAGGGTTTTCAATTGTTCATTGAATCTTTATTTGAAGCTGCTTACATTTGATCATTGTGTAGTGACAGCAGTTCAGTTTATATATCAGGAATATTGTGTTCATTTAGTGATTTTTTTCTGTATGAATTTTGTTTTAGTTGTTATTCCAAAGGCCATATCATACTCTGATTTGTTTATACTCATAAACTATTTTCTTTAATTCTTTAACTTATATTTTTAATGTAATGTATTTTTTGTTTTGTTTATTTTTATGTTAATTTCTATTTATTTTTATAAGACTTTATCACTGAGTGTGCTGTTACATCCATTTGAGTGGGCTAGGTGTTTTATCGAGTACTTCTATGAGGTCTTCAGGTGACATAGTTAAGTTAACTCTGTAGATAATATAAATGCTCATAATTTATGTAAGGTTGAGTGGTTTAAAATGTTATGAAGGTGACCAACTTCCATTGCTGGTTTTCTGTGTATTTTTTAAGTGTATTTTTGTTTGTTGTTTGTAATAGTGAGCTCAAGAAAATTCGTTTTTTTAATGTGTTCATATTCAGGTGTAAAGTTTAATCGGTATAATTTGCTTATCTGTGGTAATAACTGCCTTACAATGCCTTGGTACAATAAGTTTATTCATTGTAAATATAATATGTGATCTTGTTTAATTTTGGTAAGTAACACAGTTTATCATTCTACATGTTGCAGATATTTCAGCTATACTACTGGAAATATAACCCATAG
Organism: Lycorma delicatula; assembly: GCF_047948215.1. Lineage (NCBI taxonomy): Eukaryota > Metazoa > Arthropoda > Insecta > Hemiptera > Fulgoridae > Lycorma > Lycorma delicatula. The sequence continues at coordinate 373,249,168 of NC_134455.1, read as the reverse complement.
GAAAGCCGTTAGATTACATGCACATTTGTTTGAGAATATAATATTGTTTTGTAATAATGTCTAGTACTGTATTATTTTTGAGATGTATTCTTATGGTACTTCATTTGTTTTATCTGATTTTAAGAATAAAGTTTTCTATTACTGGGGTGTAAATGAATTAATGCTAATGTTACGTTATGGGGTATGATGAAGTTTTTAATTTCTTTATGTGATCTGTAGAAAATAAAAAAAGTACTTCCTTGTAGAAAATAAAAAAAGTACTGTGATCACAAAAAATTTTGTTTTCAGATTTCAATGGAAATATCCATTTTGACCATCCCTGAATCCATTTTGACTAGTTTTGGTGTGACGTCTGTACATACGTATGTATGTACAGATGTACGTATGTATGTATCTCGCACAACTCAAAAACAATTATCCATAGAATGTTGAAATTTTGGATTTAGGACTGTTGTACATCTAGTTGTGCACACCCCTTTAGATTGCAATCGACTAGATCAATGTGTCCAAAAAAGCCAAAATAAAAAAAGATTTTGGTTTTGGACTTTTTCTTAACTGCAGTAATAAGTCCTCATTGAGAGCTTTTCAACAATATATGATAAGTGGTACTTATTTTCATTGGTTTCAGAGTTATAGCCAAAAGAAATTTTAATTAATGAAATATTTAGAACTTATAAAGGGAACTTATACATAGGTTCGAATTCGACTTCATATACATTTAAAAAAATTTTTTTTTTTTTAATTTAAATATATTGATTTATTATTAATTGTTAAACTCTGATTGTAAAAATATTTTAACAATAAATAATAATTCAATAACAACAACAAAAAAAAATCAGAAGTTATTAGTGAAATAAAATTTTATGTACTTTTCATTTTAATTCAATATTTAAAATCAATAGGTTATTAATATTTATTTCACTAGGTTAATAATTATTAATAAATCTATATAAGAGGTTTGTTAAAAAAAGACCAAACGTTTTTAATTACGTGCCAACGGAGATATTTAGTGACATGCAGTTGGAAGCATTGAGTTCCTCATAACCTTCTCTCTGACCACATGTTCTTGGATTGTTGATATCTCATTTAGTTTCTGTGTTATTGTTATTTCAGTGCAACACGTTTAAGTGGTAGTAGTGATTTTTGTAATGTGTGTTTTTCAGGAGCAACAATACAACATAAAGTTTTGTGTTAAAGGGGAAAACTTTCACAGAAACTTTTCAAGTTTTGAAACAATCTTACAGAGATGATGCTCTGGGTCATATTCAATGCTGCAAATGGTTCACAATTTAAAAGTGGTTGTCAGCCAATTGAAGATGACCCTCGACCAAGAAGGCCTTCGACTTCAACTGATGACACGTTCAGAAAATCAACGATCTGAGGCGAGCAAATCGCTGATTGATTGTCAGAGAACTTGCAGAAAGGGTTAGCATCTCGATTGGATCATGCTGTGACATTTTGACTGAAAAATTGAATATGCATAGGCAGCAAAGTTTGTTCTGTATTTGATGAATAAAAAGCAGAAAGAACATAGAGTGGACAATTGCTGTCAACTCCTTGAACAAGCCGATGACAATGAAATATTCATGCAAAGGATCATAACGTGAGACGAAAGCTGGGTTTACAGCTACGACATTGAGACAAAAGTTCAATCATCAAAAAATCACACATTAAAAAAATCGCTACTAACACTTAAACATGTTGCACTCATAAAACAATAACAAGAAAACTAAATGAGATATCACAATCCAAGAACATGTGGTTACAGAGGAGGTTATGCTGAAACACTGCTGCTAACCGCATGTCACTAAATATCTCCACTGGCACGTAATTAAAAACGTGAGGTTTTCTTTTTTTTAAACAAACCTCATATTTAAATTTAAAAAAAAATATGTATATGAAATTTGATTCGAACCAGTGTGTCCAGGTTACGGATACAACACATCTCACTTACACCACATAACTACTTGAGTGACGTGAAACAAAATTAATGTATAAACTAATATAAAATGCTGATATCCAAAATGGATGCTTATTTTCGACAATATTATCTAAGATAAAGTCACCAGCGTTAAAATTAGTTATTAGTTCAAATAATTATAAATTACGTAGAAAATATAAGAATACTAGTGATGAAGAAAGTAAAAGGAACTATCGGCAATTAAGAAATGCTATAAACAGGAAGTGCAAACTGGCGAAAGAACAGTGGATTAAAGAAAAGTGTTCAGAAGTGGAAAGAGAAATGAACATTGGTAAAATAGACGGAGCATACAGGAAAGTTAAGGAAAATTTTGGGGTACATAAATTAAAATCTAATAATGTGTTAAACAAAAATGGTACACCAATATGTAATACGAAAGGTAAAGTCGATAGATGGGTGGAATATATTGAAGAGATATACGGAGGAAATGAATTAGAAAATGGTGTTATAGAGGAAGAAGAGGAAGTTGAGGAGGATGAAATGGGAGAAATAATACTGAGATCTGAATTTAAGAGAGCATTAAAAGATTTGAATGGCAGAAAGGCTCCTGGAATAGACGGAATACCTGTAGAATTACTGCGCAGTGCAGGTGAGGAAGCGATTGATAGATTATACAAACTGGTGTGTAATATTTATGAAAAAGGGGAATTTCCATCAGACTTCAAAACAACTGTTATAGTCATGATACCAAAGAAAGCAGGGGCAGATAAATGTGAAGAATAGAGAACAATTAGTTTGACTAGTCATGCATCAAAAATCTTAACTAGAATTCTATACAGAAGAATTGAGAGGAGAGTGGAAGAAGTGTTAGGAGAAGACCAATTTGGTTTCAGGAAAGGTATAGGGACAAGGGAAGCAATTTTAGGCCTCAGATTAATAGTAGAAGGAAGATTAAAGAAAAACAAACCAACATACTTGGCGTTTATAGACCTAGAAAAGGCATTCGATAACGTAGACTGGAATAAAATGTTCAGCATTTTAAAAAAATTAGTGTTCAAATACAGAGATAGAAGAACAATTGCTAACATATACAGGCACCAAACAGCAACAGTAATAATTGAAGAACATAAGAAAGAAGCCGTAATAAGAAAGGGAGTCCGACAAGGATGTTCCCTATCTCCGTTACTTTTTAATCTTTACATGGAACTAGCAGTTAATGATGTTAAAGAACAATTTAGATTCGGAGTAACAGTACAAGGTGAAAAGATAAAGATGCTACGATTTGCTGATGATATAGTAATTCTAGCCGAGAGTAAAAAGGATTTAGAAGAAACAATAAACGGCATAGATGAAGTCCTACGCAAGAACTATCGCATGAAAATAAACAAGAAAAAAACAAATGTAATGAAATGTTGTAGAAATAACAAAGATGGACCACTGAATTTAAAAATAGGAGTAGAAAATATTATGGAAGTAGATGAATTTTGTTATTTGGGAAGTAGAATTACTAAAGATGGACGAAGGAGGAGCGATATAAAATGCCGAATAGCACAAGCGAAACGAGCCTTCAGTAAGAAATATAATTTGTTTACATCAAAAATTAATTTAAATCTCAGGAAAAGATTTTTGAAAGTATATGTTTGGAGTGTCGCTTTATATGGAAGTGAAACTTGGACGATCGGAGTATCTGAGAAGAAAAGATTAGAAGCTTTTGAAATGGGGTGCTACAGGAGAATGTTAAAAATCAGATGGATGGATAAAGCGACATATGAAGAGGTTTTGCGACAAATAGATGAAGAAAGAAGCATTTGGAAAAATATAGTTAAAAGAAGAGACAGATTTATACTAAGGCACATACTAAGGCATCCTGGAATAGTCGCTTTAATATTGGAAGAACAGATAGAAGGGAAAAATTGTGTAGGCAGGCTACGTTTGGAATATGTAAAACAAATTGTTAGGGATGTAGGATGTAGAGGGTATACTGAAATGAAACGACTAGCACTAGATAGGGAATCTTGGAGAGCTGTATCAAACCAGTCAAATGATTGAAGACAAAAAAATAATAATTATAAAGGTCAATGATAGGTACTGTTAAATGTTTATTTAGATAAGCGACATTGTTTTACTTTAAATACGCCGTTAAATGCATGAAGATTTTGACAATATTTATAACTACTCATGTTTTTACAAAAAAAAGAAGTTACTTTAATTTAAATAGTGTACATTCAATTAATGTACATCAAAGTGTAAGAATATAAACCTTAGGATTACAATCGATTTATAAATAAAAAGAAACGAATGCATAAAGATTTCTATAATTAATTCACGATGTGTAAATACAATTTTTCATTTACTATACTTATTTTAAAAAAATATTTAAGCGTATAGAACTGGCTACAATTTTATTTACTTGCATGCTATCCTTAGTTACCAGCATCTAATTGCAAAAGTATTACGGTGCTATTCACAACATCATTCAGTATCTGTAATTCCAGAATAGATTACAACAAAAAATTACGTTAAAATAATAAAATTAAAATTTATTGCTAACACATTAAAGTAAATTTAAGTAAATACTTTCTCTAAGAAAGATCAGATTTAGTAGTGATGTTCGAAGAAGAGAGCTACGTAGTACACCCAAATATCTAGCGTATTACTTAAATTTTTTTAACTGCTACTGTGCACAAGACAGAAACTTATAAATATCAGAATCTCTATATACATGTAAATAAGAAAAAACATAAAGCTCACTACAGTTAACTTTTAATTCGAACATCTAACGCTCTTTTTGCAATTTATTTCTTGTCGCGATATTATTTCAAGTGAACCTTTTTCAAAAAGTAAGCCTTTTTGATTTACCTAATTAATAATTTTTGTTTTACAAATATTTTACTTTTTCGTAGTATGTAATACATTCTGAATCTACTTTTTTCAGAACAGAAATCAATTTTAAAAAAAATTAATTTAATTGTTCAACAAGATAAATTAACAAATAACACTATATCCTTAGAATTAATCTTATAACTTTAAATAAATTTTCGAATTCTCATGTTTTATAATTTAGGTTCCGATGGAGATTGATTAACATAAGACGTATTTGGAAAACTTTTTTATTTCATAAATAACTCTTCGTTAATACAATTCTGGGGTGCATCATTCCTAATTAAAAAAAAAAATGACAACGAAATCTCAATATCTTAAACTAAACTTAAAATAATTCAATTAAATTAATTAAATTAAATTATTTAAATTATTAAATTATTTTAATTCAATAAAATTATAAAATTTATGTTCATCATTAACAACTTATTTCTTAATTTTTAAAAATAAACTTCAATTGTAGTAACAGTTTTATTGATTTTTTTTATTTCTGTATTAACAGAGTATTGGTCATTAATTGGACTTACTTCATCATGTTGTTTATATTTACTTGTTCAAACAATTTTTTAAACTTTTCTAAATTTTACAAATTAATTTTTATATAGATATAATTTCTATATCAATACATTGAATATACGTTCCGATTAAATCGAATAGAAAAAAAAACTTATAAAAAATGTTAGATGCGCATTCTAACAAAGTGAGTTTAAAGTTGAATAAAATAATTTACATAATAAAGCCTTCAACTGTAATTAACAATTCTTAAAATAATTGCTGTTGCAGGAATACATACCAGTAATAATGCTTGAAAATAGCCAGAACATAATGCCAGAAATGAACATTGGTAAATAGACGGAGCATACAGGAAAGTTAAGGAAAATTTTGGGGTACATAAATTAAAATCTAATAATGTGTTAAACAAAGATGGTACACCAATATGTAACACGAAAGGTAAAGTCGATAGATGGGTGGAATATATTGAAGAGTTATACGGAGGAAATGAATTAGAAAATGGTGTTATAGAGGAAGAAGAGGAAGTTGAGGAGGATGAAATGGGAGAAACAATACTGAGATCTGAATTCAAGAGAGCATTAAATGATTTAAATGGCAGAAAGGCTCCTGGAATAGACGGAATACCTGTAGAATTACTGCGCAGTGCAGGTGAGGAAGCGATTGATAGATTATACAAACTGGTGTGTAATATTTATGAAAAAGGGGAATTTCCGTCAGACTTCAAAAAAAGTGTTATAGTCATGATACCAAAGAAAGCAGGGACAGATAAATGTGAGGAATATAAAATAATTAGCTAACTAGTCACACATTAAAAAGTAGTCACACATCTTAACTAGAATTCTATACAGAAGAATTGAGAGAAGAGTGGAGGAAGTGTTAGGAGAAGACCAATTTGGTTTCAGGAAACGTATAGGGACAAGGGAAGAAATTTTAGGCCTCAGATTAATAGTAGAAGGAAGATTAAAGAAAAACAAACCGACATAATTGGCGTTTATAGACCTAGAAAAGGCATTCGATAACGTAGACTGGAATAAAATGTTCAGTATTTAAAAAAAATTAGGGTTCAAATACAGAGATAGATGAACAATTGCTAACATGTACAGGAACCAAACAGCAACAATAATAATTGAAGAACATAAGAAAGAAGCCGTAATAAGAAAGGGAGTCCGACAAGGATGTTCCCTATCTCCGTTACTTTTTAATCTTTACATGGAACTAGCGTATAATGATGTTAAAGAACAATTTAGATTCGGTGTAACAGTACAAGGTGAAAAGATAAAGATGCTACGATTTGCTGATGATATAGTAATTCTAGCCGAGAGTAAAAAGGATTTAGAAGAAACAATAAACGGCATAGATGAAGTCCTACGCAAGAGCTATCGCATGCCAATAAACAAGAAGAAAACAAAAGTAATGAAATGTAGTAGAAATAACAAAGATGGACCACTGAATGTGAAAATAGGAGGAGAAAAGATTATGGAGGTAGAAGAATTTTTTATTTGGGAAGTAGAATTACTGATGATGGACGAAGCAGGAGCGATATAAAATGCCGAATAGAACAAGCGAAACGAGCCTTCAGTAAGAAATATAATTTGTTTACATCAAAAATTAATTTAAATGTCAGGAAAAGATTTTTGAAAGTATGCGTTTGGAGTGTCGCTTTATATGGAAGTGAAACTTCCATGATTTGTTTGATGGAGAGCTGCATCAAACCAGTCAAATGACTGAAGACAAAAAAAAAAAAAATAATGCTTATATGTACTAACTACAATACTTTAATTTGTATACATATCTTAGGTTCTGGATAAGCTTTACAAAATTTAAGAGATTTTTTTTTATAAAGAAAATAATTTATTTTAATTCACCCAAATTATTAACTTAACTTACATAAAATGTATTAATATAAACCCACAAGTACTAGATTTATAAATAAATAAAAAATAAGTGCTTTTGAATTTTTATTAAATATCAGATGTGGAAATGTAACTCTTCATCTATAGAATCTCTTTATTATTTAATAAACAAACTTTTTTCACTGAATAGAAAAGGCCATTTTATATAATTTTTATCCTTAATTATCAGGATCTAACTGCCAAAGGATTACCGTGTAATTCACAACATCATTCAGTACCTGCAAATCAAAAAAAAAAATTACAACAAATATTTATTTTTTTCCCAGATTATTCCATAATAACATTTTTGTATGAAACATGAAGGTTTGCATATTTTCATACAACCACAAAATATAAATCTATGAAATATGTAAAAATTGCACATGGATGTTTATCACTAATAAAATAAGGCTGCTATTGTTATTATGTTAATAGTGTTACCACATAAATACATTATTATATCGAGAAAATATCTTTCTATATATAGTAATACAAGTCTGAGAAGTTATATTTTACATTATTTTTCATAATTCTGAGTAAAATGGAAAACACTTCAAATACTGAATTGTTGAAGAAAATTTTAAATTATTTAACTATATTAAAGGAATAAGTTAATCGCTTAATTAAAGACAAATCGGGTCCGCAAATTTCTACCCCAAATTCAAAGTTGGAGTTACGGTAAAACTTTATTTAAGGTTAAAAAAGTGAGTAGTAATAATTAAGTAAAAATGTTAAAATTAAGGTAAAATCTAAACAAATTTTAAATAAAAATATCTGAATTCGATTAATTATAAAATGTGTTGGAAAATTTATTATAGATGTCTTACCCTTACAATTCAGTTTTTAAAAAAAAGTCAGATTAATACAAATTCATTTATTTAAATATATTTAAGTTCAATTTACACCTTTGATTTTGAAACGTATTAAATACATATATCTTATTTAATGCATATGCACACGCTGTACATCCACGAACCTAAATATTTAAGTTTAACGTTAAATAAATTTAACAATTGTTTAGTTTAATAAAAAACTAAATTATTAACATTAAAAATAATATGGTAAAATCAGTCGCATTTTAAATGTTAATTCGTAGATATTTTTAATGGTTGATTAGTTACATGTTTTGTAATTAACGATTAATTTATTACCTTGATTATAATGTCATTATTTATGACAAAGCCAAAGCTACCGCAAACATTAAACGGTCGAGTATGAAGTTGATCGATCAATAAATATATCTGCAACAAAATATAAAATGGAGTAATTTAATATATAATTAAAATTAGGTAGTATGTACTTGCTAACTCTGTTCTTCATCGATATGACATACACACACCCTTTCACTCTTTTTTCTCTCTTCCCTTCAGTAGTATTATTACAACTATGTGTATACCGATTGTGTTCAGGTAAAATGACTTAACCCACAAAAATAAAATTTTTCCGGAGAGCAATTTTTTTTTTTTTTTAATTTACAGAGTTACTTACTGCAAAGAAGAATATGTAGTATTATTCTATTAGTATCGTTGTTGTACTTAAACTATTCCATTTTTACCATATATATTGTCAGTAAAATTAAAAAAAAATAAAATTTGGAAATATGTGGGTTAAGCTACTTTACCTGAACGAATAATTGTCAGTGTGGATTACTGAAAATTATTTCATTCCTTGGGGAATGAAACACATTTCGTGGACAAAAAATAAACATATTATTTATAAAATACAGTTCATAAACACAACATCTATAAGCCTACTTAGATAGCTGTAATAAAAAATAGTTTAATATATCATTGTTTTTGTATCACTCATCACTAGAAACACTTCATCTTCTTCATCGGTTTCCATCGATATATCTGGTGTAACTTGCTAATGCAATAACTTCTGATACTTCCGGTAGTAATGGTGATGATTAATTCCTTTATTAAAAAGCACAGACGAATCTTGTTGCTTAACAACAGGAATAGGAAGCCTTTCGGTGCAGAAACGTTTGAGGCCTAAGGATTTAGGGCGATATCTTGGTGCCCGAATCTTTATTATATGTTACTGTGCTCTATCGCTAAAAGATGTTTTAATTTTTAAAACATTTTCATTTTTAAAAAAGTAACTTTTGTAATATTTCTAAATGTAATTTTAGTCCCGTCTTTGTATTTATTTGTTGAATTAGGAAATAATATCTCTTGGACAAACTTCCAGTCTTAATTGTTTGTCACTGTTCTCACTTTATAAGAATCAGAGTTTATTATGGAGAACCGGATGATTGTGAGCCGTTCAGACGGTTCTCAAATCACATTCTTGTAATTTTGACTAAATACATGTACGGACTGAGTCCGCAGGCGTGTTGTGTGTCCGGGACACATAATTAATTGAAATCTGTTGTATAGAATTAGATGATTGTAGAAATGTATAAAGCATTGAAATTACTTTTAGATTTCTGTTTTTCCCCGGGCAAATGTCACAATACAGAGCTACATTTTTAAAATTACTTTCTACATCTAGTTTACTTAAATACATGGACAAAATCGAACCGATCTCATTTGAACCTCTACGCCCACCGCACTCGTCCCAGAGGTAACAATCAGTTTCAAGTCCAACTTTCATAAAAAGTTCGATTATAAATAGAGTAATTTCGACTGTAGTAAATTTCCATGGTTATCACAATGTGGGGCGTTTAAGACCTTCTGCATATCAAATGATAGACACAGAAATTGACTTTCATTACTAGTTGCCTGATCCTTTTGGAATAAATTCCTACAGTACATCTTTTCAACGATATTTTTATTATAGCCATCACTGTTAGTGCCATCTGATGATAATTTATTCTCGTACCTTCGATACCGAACACATTTGTCTTTTTTGACGCATGCTTAACCTTAGTAACTCGTGAGTTCTAGAAATTATAATGCGTTTCTTATCTATTTTTTAATAAATATTTGCGGCATACAGTTCTTAAAATAAAAACATACAACTGTAAAACTCACATACGATTACCTCGTGAAACCTTGGTAAAGTGACTTAACCGACTATAAAATGGTTAATCTAATATCTGCTGACTAAATGTGGGATACGCAAAATTGCTTGTGGATTAAAATCATTTTATGTGGATAGATTATTTAGATCGGTCGATAACCAAATGTATTTTTTGTATTTATTTTTTAAATGAGATCGACGTGGCTTAAATTACTTTACTAGAAATGAATTTCATATGGCATTTGTGAGGATGAATGAAAAAACCGCCAAATTTAAAACGATGAGGATTAAGTCACTTTACCTAAACACCCTCGATATATCAGTACCTCATTAAATAAGTCATCATCCATAAATGCTGTGTTCACTTTCAGTAAATCTTTCATCATTTCTCGCACCTTAAACAGAAATAAAATGCAAATGTTAAATAAAATTTAACCCGTTCTAGTATCTTTTGATTTGTACTATGATATTATGCTACGATAATATTTGCTTGAATAATCAAAATAATAGATTTTGTATAATAAGTCAAAGAAATATTTTTATAACAAAATAGAAATATTAACGATAAAAACTGGTAAAATGAATTAGGAATACAAACGAAAAGAAAAGATTTAAAATTAAATTATCTTATTAAGTTTTACTTTTCCTAAACAAAAAAACAAAAAAAAACTTTGAAGAAATTAAAAATAAAAATATTTACCATCGGAACAAATTTAAAATACGAAAAAAAATGTGGGCTAAACTCACAAAATTAATATGTAAATATAGGAATAAACAATAAATAATTTACAAAACATATTAACGTTTATTTAGAAATTTACTAATCTTCATCTTATCAGGATTGAAACTTAAACTTGGAAAGGTAATCTATTTGAAAAAATCTTTTTAAATAAATTCGGCTTTAAAAATTATCTTGTGAAATTAGAAAAATTAGGAATGAAGTAGTTTCCTTTTCTTTTTTTTTATTAGCCAGATATACCATTGCACATTACTGTAGCTTTTTAAAATGCTTTCCAATTGTAGGAAATTTAAAAAATGTAAATTTATTAATTAAAAAAAAAAAAAAATTAATCAATCTTTATAAGCCTCTTTTCTTTCTCCATTACCATACTGAGGTGAAGATGTATTCCACAGTCACATGCAGATTTTATGAGTTTCCAGAAGTTGCAAAATATAGCCATTATTACAAAATATTTCTTTAAATAACAGAAAATTAATAACAAAGAATGAAAGCGACAAAATCACGGAATACACAGTTTTAATAGAATAATAAATTTGTTTTGTACAATTGAATAAAAGAATGCTTACCAATTTATGTGGTCTATCCACTAATATAATGAAAAAAAAATAACATAGTCCATAATATGCTACCCAGGACGATGCAAGAAATATGTCATTTTTATTTACCAATAAACACGATAAATAACTTTGTACAGATAGGTTAATTACAATAATAATATTTTTGTAAAACAAATAAGGACCGTATATGTTGTTAAGTGCTTCGTAACACATGTGTAAATCATAGTGTAAAAGTCGTATTTTTTCAATGTATTTTGTAGGCGTATCATTTTTAAACGATTCATTCTTAATGTTTTTTACAAATTGCTTAATTAACTTGTTTAGAACTTTTAACCGATTATAGACTGAAAATAAAACGGCAGTAACGAACAAAAAGTTCACGTGCTCTGGAATAACTGAGATTAAATCAAGTAGGAGCCAAAAAATACACAAAAAAAAATATTTTAACCCGCCGGTGATTAGTTCAATTAAACGATCTTTGATACAGAAAGGAATTATCGATAGACCGAACGCAAGGAAAATGTATTTATAATAACGTTTTCCTAAATAAGGATATATATTTTTCGATTCGAAACTTTTTAACAAATTTTTATCATATTTATCAAAGTTGATAAAAATTTTATGAATATCTTTATAGACCACAAAAAGGATTATTTGTTTAAGTAATGTATCGATAAACCTGAAAATTACGAAGGGTAAAGTCTTATTTCGTAAATAATGGTTTTTGTCCGAAAACGTTTGAAAAAGAAACAAAGAAGAAAAACTAAGAACAATTGTTAATGAATACGTGTAAACAAATTGTTTACTTCTCCAATCGCAAGTAAAATAACCGAATTCAGATGTGGTTTCCTTTAACGGAAGCAGACCGATAAATTTAAATGTTTTAAAAAGAAATTTAATCGAATCATAAAATCTCGGAATTTCTTTGTATTTTATTCTATTAACTCTACAGTTCCTCATATTATGCTTATTTTTTTCCTTAGGCGAAAACAATTTAAGGTACTCATATCCAAAAGGTGTTACTCGTACTGGTTACATCATAATGGAATTTCTACCATAATATTGTTGTACAGTGAACAGAAATTTGAATAATATATTATTCATTATTGTGAAGTATTTTCTGTTACAAGAAAATAGGTAAGAAAACGAAATTATAGTTTTTCCCCCGGTTTTCAATATCATTTATTTAAAATATTTTATATAAATTACATTTTTTATAATAAAAATTGATGTACCTAACACATATACCCTTAGTCAGTGACAAATTGATGAATTAATGTTGAAACATTTATAAATGGTTATTCATTTTAGAGGCCAGTATATAAATAAATGATTGTTATTGTTATGTTATTTCAGAGACGCGTAAACTATTTATTTTCCATGTAGATATACGATTTATTCAGAAATTATCTGATGATAATAATAATAATAAATTTGTAAGATTGGACAGGTATTGGCTGTTTTGTATCGGGCAAACAATTTATTAAAAGTTTCTACATTTCTTACTTAACATAAATATCATTTTCATTTTCCTTTTCATTTTTTAGAATAAATTAAAATATATATATATACAGAGTGTTCCATATAAAACGCAACCCAACCTTATATTGGTAGGTATTGAAATAATAAAAAGGCATGTGTAAATGTAAATGTAATTTTTATTATTACCATCTATTACCTTACATTTAGAGTAAATGTTGGAAGTGGCCGCCATCTTCTTGAATACAAGCTTCAATTCTTTTTACAGCGTTTCTTGCAACTTTTTTCAAAGTTTGTGGCTGGATATTTAATACAGCTTGTTCAATATTGACTTTCAATTGTTCAAGTGTTCGTGGTTTGTTGCTGAAGGCTTTTTCTTTGACGGTAACCCCGTAGAAAAAAATCCGCCACAGTCAAATCTGGAGATCTTGGTGGCCATAAGCCTCGACCGATAACACGATTACCAAAGAATTCCTCGACGAAATCAGAAGTTGAACCTGCGTAGTGCGATGTCGCACCGTCATGTTGTAGCCAGCAGTGTCTGTCTTCCTCTTCCAAGAGTGCGATGAACTGAAATAAAATATTCTGATATCATTCTGCATTAATGGTGTACTCGAAAAAAAATAGGACCGATTATTTTCTTCCGTGATATCGCGCACCACACGCCCAACTTCTGCGGGTGTAATTGTATTTCGTTATAAACGTGGGGATTTTCATCGCTCCAAATTCTACTGTTTTGTCTGTTTATGTAGCCGTCCAAATGAAACCGTGCTTCATCTGTGAAAAATAACGAATCCATAACATTAATTCCCTCACGCAGAAATCGACGGAACCGTTGACAATATTGTAGCTGTTTTTCTTTGTAGGGCTCAAGAAGTCGATGAACCGTTTCAATGCGATAAGGTCGTAATTGTAATCGTTTGGTCGCCCGATGAACAGTCGATTTAGACAAATTAATTTCGGCAGACAAACGTCTGATCGATTTATTTGGCGAGGCGAGTAATCGGTCTTTGATTTCAGCGACTGTGTCTGTATTCAACACTGACGCAGATCTTTTGTGTTGCTTGTTATTAACAGACCGGTCTCTCTAAATTTTGCGACTAACCTAAATACTGATGTTTTGTTAGGAGCTGGTTTATCTGGGTACTTATGGAGAAACAAATCTTGCACTGCAACCACTGATTTCGTACTGAAGTACGACTCAAGAATGAAAACACGTTCATCTAGCGAAGACACCATCTTGTCTCTAGCAATACACTGAACGTTATGATTGCATTGTTGTTACTATCGGTAGTGTTCTACCACGTCGCCGCGATGTTCAGATGTTGGAGTCCATTTCAGTAACGAGTAGGGAAGTAAGCTTTACTTTTGAAATTTCATGGATGAGTGATTGATGGGTTGCGTTTTATATGGGACACCCTTATATATATATATATATATATATATTAAAAATTCAAAATCGAGGAAAACATTCAAGGATTATGATATGTAACAACATTGTTATATTTCTGTACATTAATCATGTATTCAAACACTCTTTAAAAAAAAAAATCTATTTTGAATGAAAAGAAAGATACAAAATCAAGCAATTTTAAGACTACGCTTTGCAATACAGCATCCTACTTCAACAATGGTTTAAGAGCCAAGGAGGACCATGCCACCAAAGTAACATATCAGTTAATTTACTTGGATTACAACCCGTAGAATATGTGGGCTGGATTTTCAAAAGACTTAATATATTGTCATTTAGCATTTGAGGTATCTCTTTGAATTTCAGTAATTCTATTACTAATAATATCCAAGCGAAGGATATCCAAGAATCCAGGACAATGCTATTGTTGAATCTAAATACAAATGTTTTTTATCAGTATGTATATTCAGAGCATTTATAAGCTTCATTAATAAACACGAGTGTAATAAACAACCAGATAATTCAAAAAGCTTAATAGTGATATTTGTTTAAAGGAGCAAGCTTTGATTTGGAACAAAGTAAATTATATGAAATTGTTCGATTAGAAATAAAGTTCAGATGTAGATACAACAGCCGTAACCCTTTATGGAAGCGTTACGGTTTGTGTGTTTGGATAGTTAATCTCAGCGCCATTCCGACAACATTGTTGTAGGTAATCATCCCAATTAATTTAAATTGCCATAACGAATGCATAAAACATTTATGAGGGAAAACGATAGGACCAGTAAGACCCTAATGATCAAATACTCCAGCAATAATAAAGAGAAAATTCTTTTAGTATCAATAGATTGAGCAATTTGAAATTAGTCTTATTCAAGTCTTGAAACAATTTATATACTCCTGTGTAGCTGGCATTAAGGTGCAACCAAATCATCCTACCTTTGATGTGGTATTCTCTAACTAGCATCTTCATCGATAGCAGGAACAGCTGAGATCATCCACTGCTTTGCTAGACATCAGATCTCAGCACCTTTTCTTAGTTCTAAATATAGAGTTACCTCCAGTTCTTACTGTTCTTGTTGTCCATGTTATTATCCCCTTGGCACTCTACTCTGGTTAATTACTGCTTTGGTTCTTGTCAGTATCATAAGAACACAAATATGGTTATATAACGACAAAAATTTTATAATATTTTCATTAGGGTGAATCCTGATATAGTTAGAACAAAAAATTCAGCCTTTAACCTCCATGTTAAAATTGATTTTGTTCCAGGTACCAATATAAATATATGACAGGTATGTCTTTAAATTCAAATTGTGTCAGAGAATCTCAATTTCATAATGGAAAATCTTCAGAACTTGAAAATAGAAATATCCAATCAAATTTGACTTTACAACGTGATAATGAATATTTTATGTAAAACAGTGTTTATGTCCTTATTTATTAATAGTATTTTTAAGTATTTGTGCAACTGAGCATCTAGTAATTACAATTATCGAAATAGTGCTTCTCATCATTTTTTGTGGATGTTATTCTTAGCTGCTATTATTATTACTATTCCACTTTCAGAAAAAATAGCAGTTGCTGTACTGGATATTAGCTTTTGTGGTTGGCAATAGAACATACATGTTTGACCTTTCACCATTGCCAGTGTTTCTTTGTGGAGCTGTATGCTATTCACAAGGCCTTAAATATACTTAGCTCAGCATTCTGATGTGTACTTATCTGTTCAAATTACATGAGCGCCTTGCAGACGATTAGTGACATGACATATTGCTGGTTGTAATATATAGTCTGAAATAGTTATCAAAGACCAGATTAAATAATTAGTAGTAAGTAAATTTTTAATTGGCAAGTCTGACAGTTATCTAAAATGACTCAACGTTACAGATCCAGTATGAGCTTCTCCTAGATCTGTAGTCATATTGGGAATTTTAGGCAATGAGTAGTGCACTGATAGTGTGGCAAGAGTTTTGTTTGCAGCCTCTTTTCACTAATTAT
This sequence comes from Lycorma delicatula, assembly GCF_047948215.1. Classification (NCBI taxonomy): domain Eukaryota; kingdom Metazoa; phylum Arthropoda; class Insecta; order Hemiptera; family Fulgoridae; genus Lycorma; species Lycorma delicatula. The sequence goes on along the minus strand of NC_134455.1, from coordinate 373,232,805 downwards.
GTTATTTAGGATGACTGTCTGTTTTCTGAAGAGGGCGGTCTGTGACGAGTGGCAAATTGAATAAAATGCTACTATCAACAATAATCTTCTTCCAGTTATGAACACTATGTCACCGTGGAGCTCCTCATGCAAGAATAACCGTCAAAAGAAGGTTAGTATTTGTCGTTTGCGAATAGGGCACACTAGGCACTCTGATATCTCATGACTCTGACTGATGCACCCATTTGTGTTTGCTGCGACTGCCAACTAACTGTATACCACAACCTGTGGATTGTATCTTTTATTCAACATTGCATCAGAAGTTTAAACTAGGGCCTAACTTTTGAAATATCTTAGGAAACAATGAGACGATGTTATAAAATGTCTTATGATTTCTTAAGGCTGTCCATTTATATTCAGATATTTGATTTTTACTACAGTTTGTTTCAGTTATTTACACCATTTCGCATATGACAGCTATTAATTTTATTGTTTTATGTAATATTTCATTGTGATTTTATTTCACTTTTAGCATATGCCATAGGCGTTTTACACTTATGCTTGTTATATTGCTGAGCTTTACTTTTTACCTTAATAGTTAATTTTTAATATTTATTTATTTACTATATAAATATCATGTCCAGGCACTGATGATGACATTTCTGTGCTTAGGAAAATAAAGGATCTAATTTTCTGTTACTAGTAACATTTATGAATAACTGGAGCTTTATTTGTATGTATTTCTTGTTCATTTAACTGTTATTGGGTCAATCCACATGAAGTTACCCAAGGGTGGTTGCTTGACAAATTAAAAAAAATTAAAACTTACCCACTTGTTTCCTACATATTTCAGGACATTCAAAATTTTTTATTTTTTATTTAAGCTGTTTATCTATAGCAGTCATTTTTGTTACGGTGCACACTCTTATTTTTGTGATTTTAAGGGCTTACCGAAAACATCATAACTAAAAATTATTGGTCCTGGAAGGATGAAACAAAAATTAATTTATTCATACTTTCTCAAGGTAAAAGATTGGTTCCGTGGTTTATTTACTTATCTCTCTTCTTTCTATAAGAAAATTACCAATAAGGTTGAACATGAAAAATGGTGAAATTTCACTTTTGGTAATTTTCCAAGAGGCAGGGACAGCATATACAGTTTAACACATATATACAGTTTTAAATATACAGTTTTACACATAATTATTTTTTATTTGTAGGTATATGTTAGTAGTTTTACCATAAATAATATTAATGGTGATATACTTACCCATATTTTTTATGAATTTTTGAAAACTAATTATTTTTTTTTTAAATTCAAATTTTGGCTTCAAATAACTCTGATAGGGCTGGTGATAAAATAGCCATATAAGGAGTGGATTTGTTGTGAATATAAACAAGCGAGTGAAATGTTATGCATATTTCGTGGGCCCCATGAATGCTAAGGGTGGCCCTGCGAAACTGGCTGTACGCCAGAGAAGTGTTTTCACGTAAATGATTGGTCAGTTCTTTGCCACTCCCCCTTCAATACGTAGGGTTGCCCTGAAAAACTAGAATAAACCTCTCAAAATAAATATAAATGAAAAGAATCAAAATTGTAACACTTACCAGATTATTTTTTAATTATAATTTTATTATTCTAATAAAATTATTTATTTACAGAAAACAGAAATTGCACAAAAGTGATAACAATCAGTATTTACAAAAATGTTAAATATTTCTTCTTATCAAGATGAATGTATCAAACAACAATTTTCACCAAAATCAAAAACAATATTTAAAGAAATTGTATTTTTCTGGCTTATATTTTGGCAAAATCTTTTATTAAATCATTGCCTAATTTTACATTTATTTAATTTTCAATGGACAGTAAGTAATGTTAAATGTGGGTCAATCCATTTGAAGTGGCTCAAAAAAACATAAGCTGGATGCTTGACCAATTCAAAAAAAAATTGAAACTTATCCAATTATTTCCCACATGTTTCAGGACCGTAAAAGTATATTTTTAATGTTTTATTTAAGCAGTTTACCTGTAGTGGCCATTTTTGTTACTGTGCGCACACCTGTTTTTGTGATTGTAAGGGTTTTCAGAAAAATTATAACTAAAAAACTATTGATCCTGGAAGGTAAAAGATTGGTTCAATGGTTTATTTACCTATCTATCTTCTTTCTATGAGAAGATTACCAATAAAGTTGAACATGAAAAGGTGAAATTTCACTTTGGTAATTTTTTCAAGAGGCAGGGATAGGATACTTAGTTTGAATTATTTTTTTGTATGTAGGTATATGTTAGTAGTTTTACCATAAATAATATTAATATACTTATCACTAAATTTTTATGAATTTTTGAAAACTAATTTGTTTTTAAAATCAGATTTTGGCTTCAAATAACTCTGATGGGGTTAGTGATAAAAATCTCAAATTTGCCACAATGTACAGTGTTTTTGTAGATGTTTATGGCAAATAAAAAAAGTTTCTTGTGTATTGTACTAACAAAAAAGTTATAACCTTTCAAATTCATGAAAAAACCTGTTAAAAGCAAAACCATTTTGACTTACCAATCAAGTGTTCCAAGGGGATTTCTTGTCTTCTTTGCACTTTACATTTTTTTTATATTCAGCCCCTTTGGTGTTGAAGTTGATGTTATCAATATTTTTAAAATGTTTTTTTTTTTTTTAATGATAGGTGGTAGTTTAATGATAACTTAACCAATACCAGTAACCTAATACAATTTTGATTCAAAAATGCTTGTAAACTTACCCAAACTGAGATGTCAGTGGGTAGCCGACATTTTTTTTCAAGAATTCATTTTTATTTTTATAATGGTTTATTTTTGTAAACACTATCGAAGTAAAAATAAATTGTAGCAAAATTCCAATTATTCTTCATTCAATAGGCCAATAAGATTAAAGTAATAAAATTCAAATAAAAATATTATTTAAAAATAAATAAAATTGTAAAAGAAATTGCATTTGATGAATCAATAAAAATTTCCATCAACTTTTGCAATTTGCAAGAAATAAAGATAAAGATATTTAATTGGGCAAAATATACTACTGCACACAGTAGCAGTAAATACAAGAATGCTTGTAACTCAATTATATCTATTGCTTCCACTTATTCTTCAATATTCTCTCTGCATCGAAATTAGCATATTTTACAAGGAGTTCAAAAGGTATTGGTTGAAAAATAAATTGAAACTATCAACAGGATCTTGAAGCGTTTGTCATGAAGAAGCCCCCCCTTATGCACACTACCTCTGATTATATATTATGTTGCAGAGTTCTACTTCTTGATTGTTCTGGTTCTGCTCTCCACGTAGTTCCATCTATACTCACATATTCAGCTGAATTATGTTTTCCAGTTTCATCTTTCTTGTTACCACTGTTTAATTGCTCATCATTGACCTCAGATGCTGTTTCTATAAACTCATCTTCATTATTAGACACACTATCTAAAACAAAATCCTCATTTTCACTATCAGTTTCTTAAAATACGTAGTTTGCATTGACAGTATCTTTTAATACACATCACAGATCTTCATCAGTTAGACTCTTACATTTCGCCATTTTATAAATCTGGGAACAGAAATATGCTGTGTAATACAAGCACAAAACTTTAAAACACACTGAAAAATACTATCTAATAAAAAAAAAAATACATGTCAGTTAATGTCTAAAAGTAGGAATTAAACCAAGTCAACTTTACAATGACATATGTGCAAAGCAAAATTCAACAAGTTCAAACTTGTAGATCGTACTATCTTCGATCGTGTCTAGCACACCTGTGGGTTGTTCTGTTGCTTTTTCGGTAAATAATTGAAATCAAAAATACAAATTTTTTTGTAATCTAAGATTGTTCGTATGATAACATATAGAGATTGGATTAGCTAGAACGATTTCACATTAAAATAAATACTTTCTGATTGTACTTTGATAAAATTGAAAATGTGCTTGTTTGACACTTGTGGATTGTTAAGATTAAAATGATTGAATAATTCATAGCACTATAGTTTGCTCTGCTCATATAGTCTTTCTCCACATGCTTGCTGAAATATTTTAAATATCTGTGAATGTTTTACCAAATTTAGAGCAAACTTTAACGTAAACATGAATGAAATTAATTTTTGACCTCTTACTACCAGGTATGTATTAACATTTTCATTCAAGATGTAATTATAATGAAATTCATACTTTGAGAAATATTTTTAATATGATAAATAAGACATCAGTTCTGTATTTTCACATTTTGTTGATGTTGACTTTTGTGCATCACTTAGAAGTATCAGTTACTTAAATTCATTGTAGGACTAATTTTAAACATTTTAATATGCAATAAACTGAATATTTCTTCATTTTTTAGTATGTTATGAGTTTATGTTCTTTACGTGTTTAGGTCAATCTTTTTTACCATTTTTATGTGCTTTAAAAAATTTAGATTTACTTATAATTTAGGTACGGTAATTTTTTTTTTGTATCCCTTTGACAGAGATTTGTGTTTCTTCAATGTAAATTTTCAGATAAATATAAATACTACATTTTATTTTAAGTACTGAAATAGTAAATATCTATAATTTAAAAATTATATTTTGATTTATTATATTAAAATCTGTTCTGAAGAAATCCAGATACAAAAAAGCAGAAGCAGTAAGTGATAAATTTTTATTAATTCTAATAAATTAGTTTACAAATAAGAAGCAATTTTTTAAATTTTAAACTTTTTGTAACAATGTGTTAATCATTTTTTTTCTTTTAACATTACTGACGGCCTTTGCTTTCTTTTTTATCTGGTAACATATGTATTTTCTGATCATACTGTTATTTGACTGTGCAAGTATATTGTTTGCATATATTTTTTTTAAATCTGTGAAAGTTAGTATCAGCCAGTCAAGTAACTGCATATAAATAATTAAACTGAAGTATTTTAATTAAATAATAAAGCCTATTCTTTTGATAAGTTTTACAAATAATAAAATCCTTTGGTTGTAAAAGGATGGTCTTTTATCCTTTTCAACTACCTCCCATTCCTTTTACATGTTTAGTTTCTCAGGTTTCTCTCGTTTACACTTCATGTATTCCTTTCATTCTTTTCTTACTTCATTCTCCTCACACAGCATTTTACCAACCTTTTCCTCATTTAGGACCTTTATTTTTAGGTCCTAAATATCATCATTGCATTCGTTATTCAACCCCTTTCCCTAGCTTTTTGTGTGAAAAGGTTAAAAGCTTACGAAAATGTATTTTGGGGCAGTGGTCCGACTTTTCTGATACATGCAAAATGCAAAATTGATAAATTTTGATAGGCGTGACAACCCGCGGGTTGTCACCCCTATCGCCATCGCTGATGGTTTAGCCCTGGTTGTGGTGGCAAAGACCGAAGAGGAGGAGACACGTGCCGCGAATGCCGCTATCGCGATGGTCGGTGAGTGGATGGCCGGGGTAGGACTCCATCTGTCCTGCGATAAATCTCTATTTGTCTCAATGGTGGGAAGGCGGCGATGATGCCTTTCCCGATTTCGATGGGGAGAGCGATGGTTCAGTCACGAGAGGCCGCCAAATATCTTGGAGTGTGGATGGACCAAAGGCGGTCATGCACTCGTCACGTCCAGGCGATGTGTGAGAAAGCTGGACAGACTGTCAAGAACTTGGTTAAGTAACTATCGAACGTTGGAGGGCCTCGTACCTCGAAGAGGAGGCTGTCCGCACATGTGGCGAACTCAATTCTTTATAGCGCGCCAGTGTGAAAGAGGGCTATGGCGTAACAGAAGACTGCTGGGCGGAGTACAGCGCCATATGGCTTTAAGGTGGTGTCGGCATACGCCTCTGTCCCGACTGAGGCGGTGCTAGTGGTGACTGGGATGCCGCCATTACAGCAGCTGGTGGCGGCTCATGGGCAAATTTATCAGGATGTGTCTAAGGACAATGTCAACACAACTGTCTTCAGGGATAGGGAAGCCATGTGGGATGCATCCACGAAAGGGAGGTGGACGCACCGTTTGATCGCGCACATTGAGCCGTGGGCTGAGAGGAAGTTTGGCGAACTCGGATGCTGGCTGACACAATTCCTGACCGGCTATGGGTCTTTCGTTCATACCTGTGTGGACGAAGAAGAGATGATGACCTCTTCTGCCCCTACTGTCGGGAGAAGACACGCCAGAACACGTGATATTCCAATGCCCGCGGTGGGACGAGGAACGCCGCTACTGTACTGCCGTAACTGGGAATCTCGAGGTGGGGACCATCGTTGGGACGATGTTACGAAGTTCGGTGGAGTTCGACACTGTGACGGGATTTGTTGTCGGGAATACTGCAACTGAAATATCGGGAAGCGAGGGGTTGAGGGACAGCTCCGTTCGCCCGTGCTTGCACGGGTGGACCACGGTGATGAAGTGGGGGGGGGGGACTCTCGAGCCTCTGAGCTAAAAGACTGTATCTAGTTCGCTGTGTCTAGTCCGGTGTGTCTATTCAGGTGTGTCTATTCCGGTGTGTCAAGTCCGCTGTGTCTAGTTCACTGTGTCAAGATCGGTGTGTCAAGACCGGTGTGTCTAGTTCGCTGTATGTAGTTCGCTGTGTCTAGTTGTCTAGTTCGCTGTGTCTAGTCCGGTGTGTCACTTACAGGATCTGTACGCCTGATTTGGTCCTCTAACTCCCATCTGTACGCCTGATTGGGTCTTCTAACACGTATCGGGTGGGTTGGATCCTCGCCAAAAGCCAAAACCCTCTGAAAATAAAACGTGAAAGGTCAGTATTCCGTTATCATTTTGTATAAAAAGTTAATCTTAATTTTTAAATAAACGTTTCAGTTGTTTCGATGGTATTTTAACATTTCATACTGCTTATGTATTACATTTAATAACATATATAAAAAAAAATCACGGAAAACACATGTAATTATTAATTTATTATGTACGTCCCGACACACTTAATAAAATATATGAACTTGGTTTGATAAAATTTAATTGTAATTGATTGGATTTATGGAAACAAATATAAGTTAACAACATTACCAGTTCTCGGGCGAACCTAGTCGGTTAAAAAATCGGGATTACCTTTATATATATATATATATATATATATATATATATTCTTTTCATTCATACCGTTTTAAATAATCTATTATCAATGAAATTGATAATTCTATTATCAATTGAAGAAATATGTTTGTAAGATGTCTTTTGTTTAATTGATCATCAGTTGTACATCTTTTATCTGCAAAAAAAATTAAAAAAACATTAAAATAATACAGATTATATTATAACTGTAATTAAAATTACGATTATATAAAAGACAAAAAAATATTACCTAGATACATTTTTTACAATATAGACAAAATGAAAATATTTTTAAATGTTAGGTATGCAATTTATTATTCAGTTTCCTTTTTTTTTAAATACGACTAAATAGCATATATTTCATAGCAGTAAGAGCCCTTACTACTCTGTGCGAGCGCTGGGATGTCGGTAAAGCGGATCAGATAGTACCTAACTCCCTGGCTCGGGTTAAATCTGTAGGAGGCAGTTGACTGCAGGAACTCACGCAGGATCAATAATCCTGTGGATATCCAACCGCCTCTTCGCCCGCACCTTGGGACAAATTGAATGTCGTCACTTTATTCATAGAAATTTTTAACTTTCACGATTTCTTGGCAGAGAATCCACATAAAAATGCCCATCTAGGAGAGCCTTTGGTGATAAAGAAGAAGATTCCAAAATCTGGATCACAGAAGTTGCAGGAGGACTTGTCAAGGAGACAAAGAATTTTGCTATGGAACTGTTCGTTGAAACCGTTAATGACCTACAAACATCGCCGCTACTCAAGGACAAGAAGATGGAACGTATAAACACTGAGGTGTTACTGCATGCTACGCTAAATACCTTCAACGCAGTAGTTGTGTGAAGGGATTTGTTGATCACCACAGAAGAGGAAATTGTAGAGGAACTCTATGAACAAGGAATTGTTGCATGTCGTCGACTGAATACACGATGCAACGGAGAAGTATGAGAAAAATAAAAACTGGTTTTCATTAAGATGTTTGCCCATTCACCACTATTGCGGTGTTTTGGATATCAGAAATTCTAACATACAGCGTCATGAAGCACTAGGATCTGTCCTTGTGGTGACCACATTATATCCGGGTGACCCGTGCAGGGATCCGCCGGTTTGTATCAATTGTCATGGGCATCACTCTGCGAGATCGCGAAACTGTACAATTTGTAAGGAGGAAGTAGCAGTCCAAGAGATGAAGATGTAGTTGACGTTTAAAACATCAACTACATCGAAGCTAGAAAAGTCACCGAATGTTGCGTCTTATTAAAAGTCTCAAGTTGCTGCAGCTCCTGCAGATTACTTTAAACTAAAAGTCGCAATCTCTGAACTGGCACCAGATGTAGCGAACATGATTAAACGTATCATCAATGACAAATTTTTTTTTCTTCAAAACCAACACAGAAAAAAAGCGGATGTTTTCAAACAAAAGTTGTTCCAGACCTGAGAATGAGCTCTCGACCGGTCAAAATGGAATGAAAGTAAACTAAACAGCACAAGTCGTTTAAACATAATGCACCGACGGTGCATTAGTTGAAGTAGAGAAATTTCCCCATTCAGGAAATCAGGAAAGAAGACGACGTGATGAAGATTGTTGGAAGAGAGAGTGATGGACAAACATCAATGGAGCCCCTGAAAGCTTGGAGGCTTTCTTCTTGCTCAAACACTGCTTGATGGACTAAAGGTCACAATGGCACTGACTGCCAAGAGGAAGAAAAATATACTAACTATGGGAGATCACATTTAGTTGGTTCACGAGATTGCCCAACTTTTAAAGAAGAGAAGGCAATTCTCAAAATTTGTACCAAGCAGCAACTATTTTTTCCAGCCACACAAAGAAAAATAAAAAGGCTGGAAGAAAATAAAAAGATGCTGAACTCCCAGAACCTGGTTAAAACAGACATCTATTTTCCCGCTGTTACATCAAGGCAAGCCCTGGTAAATGCGGGCAATCAACAGTGTGGACCCTGCAATGAATTAAAACAACTTGTTCAGATGTTATCTGATCAAGTTGCTTCTCTCACAGACAGAATTTCAGAGCTAAGAGTTCAGGCAAGAAATAGGGCATTTTTAGTGGAAAGACTGACAGTAGTTTACCAAAAACCACTTTAGTGGGTGCACTACCAAATAAAATTCTTGCTGCACCAACTATGTAGCAAACTACCAACATCCTTATGAAGGGATCTATTAAAAAAATCATCGCCTGGTATGGTATCTCCAGTATCCCAGGCTTCCAAATCCCCACCAACATCTCAAGGTCTCTTCGAGGATATGGTGGCAGATGAAGTGCCCAAAGAAGCAAAGTTTTTACTAAAAATTATAAAGACAAAAAAGAAAAACCAGATAATATTTGATAAATAATCTGGACACAGATTATATACTGTACAGCATGGCCCAAAAAGACTCATCTAATTTGAATTGCTCATATTTTGAAAAATATTGAATATAAAAACTTTTTTTTAATACGTCCACATTGTAGTCGAATTCACCTCACATCTTAGCAAGGTTTCTCTATTCACTGCTACTGCGGCTGCTGTTATGCAGTTCCACAGTTCAACCACTGTAGCTGAAAGGAAAGGCACATTGACAAAATTGTTTACAAAACCCCCACAAGTAAAAGACGCACACAGTGACACCAGTGATGTAAAGCTGAATTGTTAGGTCTGATACAGCCCATCCATCGTTGAGGAATTCTATGACTCAAAAATTCTCAAACATACAGACTCCAGTGAGGTGGTGCTCCGTTCTGCTGGAAAATTAAATCTTCTGAAAAGGCCTCTAACTGTGGGAAAAACCAGTTTTCAGGCATATCGAGATACATTGTTTTCCGGTAACAGTGTTCTCTAAAAAGAAGAGCCATACAACTTTACCCAAGAAATTGCATAAAAAACAAATTGCAAGACTACGTGAGAAACTCTTGACAGATGCACTCCACCCTTCATCTGACTCACAGGGTTGAACGCTTGATTTCCTCTTACCTAGATAACCTGTGTCTTTAAATTGCTATACCATCGCCTAATGCTCTGAATGGTAGAAGGTACCATATTCACTTCGGAAATCATGCTGAACAGTAATTACGGACACGCACTTCGTGAAGAACACAAAATGATTTCTGTGTGGAGTCACCATTTTTTCCTAATACTGAAGTGAACAAAATTCTAGTGCTACCTAGCAGCTACGGCTTGAAATTGGAGATTTCTTACAGTAATTTGATCAATGAAAACGGATTAAAAGCTGAATAGTTACGAAATTTTAAAATCGGATGATTCATTTAGGGACAAGTTGCATTTCAGAAAACAATTTTTTATGGATACAAATATTATTTAGTGGAATGTTTTCAGGCTCCATTCTCATCGAGAGGATATTTAAATCATAGTTAAGGTAGAAAATGCTTTAATACTGTGTCTGCAGAAGACTCGCCTCCGTCCCCTAGAGGAAGTGTCTTTTCATGATTACTTCTGTGAAAGATCCGACCATCAATCTGAGGGTTGAAGATGTGGCTGTTCTTGTGAAGGAAATCCTATTTGCCACGCCAATTCCATTAGCGACAAACATCCCTGCAGTCCCAATGAAGATATTGACACCATTTAAAATGAATCTCTGCGACTTATACCTTCCCTCAAATTCGGATATCAGTGAGTATGATCTGTCCAATCTGTTTTCAAGATTCCTTTGCCCTGCCTAGTAATTGGCAATTTCAACGTCCATCATTATTTGTGGGGATCATCATCATGTTCTTACTGAGGCACTGTAGTTGATCGACTGAGGCAGAACTTGGATTTCTGCATTTTGAACGATGGTCCGTACACGTTTGTCATCTTCATGCATCGATCTGTCCTTGTGTTCAGCATCCCTACTTCCACGTCTTATCTGGCGCGTTTCCAAAAACCTATTTGGAAGCGATCACAGACTGGTTGTTATGTCAGTCGGCAATAGTGATTGATTTGCCGTAGAGTCAGCCACGCAGATGGGTGATTGGGAAAACGAATTGTATCGGATACAAAGATTCCTTTGAGCAATACGACAAGAGTGGTTGCGCACCCACCATCTTGCCAAGTTTGCACACCCGATATTCGATAGTACAAATGAATTTATCTCTCTAACACCTTTTGTTCCTTGGTGGGATGAAAACTGCAGGAATGCACTAAAGAATCACTGGAGGACTATTCATAATTTCAATGGAAGGCTATGACAGAATTGCTGTGTGCCACTCAGAATGTGAGAGCTGTATACCGTCAAGTATTTCAGTGTGCTAAACGGAAATCATTGCTGAATTATGTGGATATAATTTCTCGGACAACTCCATTATCTGTTGTATGAAGAAAAGTTCGAGACATGTATGAATCAGGACAGTCTCGGAAGCCGATTGGACTGGAAAACAACGGCATCCTCGTCACCACACCAGTTGATGAAGCGAACAAGTTTGGAAATACGTTCGTTTATGTCAGTGTCTCTTACATCGTCATATTCTCTCTCCTGAGCCCTTTTTCTTTTGGCCTTGAAGAATTCTCACGGCACCTCCCTGGAAGTGATAATATTAGGCTCAATAAGTTATCTCACCTCCCTTATAATATCAACTGATTTTGAAGTCGAGAGTTTCAGCGTTCAAGTCCTAGTAAAGTCAGTTATTTTTACAAGGATTTGAATACTAAATCATGGATACCGGTGTTCTATGGTGGTTGGGTTTCAATTAACCACACATCTCTGGAATAGTCGAGACTGTACAAGACTACACTTCATTTACACTCATACATATCATCCTCTGAAGTATTATCTGAAAGGTAGTTACCGGAGGCTAAACAGTAATAAGAAAGAACCTCCTTATAATGCATTGTTTTGTCTTTTGTCTATTTACAAAAAAATACTTTCTGACCAGGTTTTTCCAGATTCTTGGTCAGAAGAAACAATGGTTATTCCCGTACTGAAACCTGGTAAAGATAAATCATGCTCCTCAAGTAATTTTCCTTGTTCAGTACCCTGTGCTAAGTTGATGGAATGAATGGTAAACCGTCATCTAGTGTAGAACCTTAAAAAAAATATCCTAATTTCCCCTGAACAATTAAGGCATTTAACACTGATTTAATGCTACAATTTTGTCTGAAACTACACTTCAACACTACAAAAAACAATTACTGTTTTTCCAAATATATCATAGACTTCTTACTTTTACATTTTAGAAGACAATGAGATAGAATGGTAATTTCCCACATCATCATTCTTCTTATAAACAGAAATCACATCAGCATCTGTGAAAATCCTAGTTTGGAAAGATATGAGCCAGTGTACAGGTCTGGCTCCATATGATGTATCAACCATCTGCCATCTAGTATTGCAGTATTGCATTGACATTATCTAGTAACCAATAGGGCAACCTCTTTTTTATTATTGGAACTCAGTGGAGAGGGACGGTCTGGATTATCTGTTTTGTGTCTGGAGAGGAGTTACGCAAAAGCAAACTAGTGGATGAGGGTGCCTACTGGATAAACCATATCTAAAATCCTAATTTTTAATTAATTCATGTAGCACATTTCTGCAAAGAAAAGGATCTGGCTTTTATTTTATAACTTACGCTTACTAGTGTTAGACATTCATCATGTTGAGGAAGTTAAGGCAAGAAAAAAAAAGTGTGTGTGCGCGCGCGGGTGTGTGTGTGTGTTTTATTAAATAAATCACCTAGTGCAGAATATTGAGATAAGACATATCTTACATTAATTTTTCATGAAAATACTTTCGCAGGATCCCGCTTCTTCAGTCATGATTGAAATAATTCCGTCTGGAATTATTTCATATGGGTAATATTTAATATTTAGAAATATTAAGAATGTATAAAGATGGCATCAAATTAAGTATGTTAGAAAAATATTGCATGTAAAAATACAAACAAAATTTAAATTTGATAAACCATCAAAGGTTGAGGAAGACGTTCTTATAAAAACAGCAACAGATAGCAGCACTTGTGTAAATTAATATGCAATTATCATTACTTTTAGTATTTTTAGTTTTGTATCTTTATCATGCAACTAGCTGTTCAGCCAGACATCGCTTCGTTCCGCTCTTTGGGACGTAAAAGGAGATTCAGTTTTTGAAAATTGATTTATTTATAGTAATCGTGTAAAAATACATAACTTTAACTTTGGTTATAAAATTCATCAAAATTTTACAAAATAATTATAACTGTTTTCCGCACAACCCGTGAGGTACAGCCAAATGTGCGTTTTTTTTTTATATAGTCTTGAAAATGTTTTCAAGACACGATTTATTTTTGTTTACCTCCCATTAATTGCGTATTACGAAAAATGACTAATTAAAAGATATTTACTATTTGTTTTTCTGGTACTTTAATTATTCATTTCGATTTATATTTCATAATTTTATCATAGCCCTCGTACTGCTACCAAATACGCGGTTTGAATTTTTTAAATTGGTCGCACCGTTCCGGAAATACAATTGAATTTTGGAACAAGAGAATGATCGGATAACCGGACAACCGGATCGTTGAGAGTATATCTTTTGTATGCAAACGTTATCGCTTGTACTGTTAGCAAATACGCTTTGGAATTTTTTAAATTGGTTGTACCGTTCTGGAGATATAGGTAAATTTCGGAAAAATAACGGATAACCGAATCCAGCGGATCCAGCACACATCTTTTTTATACAAACGTTAGCACTCAACATGGTAAAAAACAAGCCATTTGAATTTTTAAAATTGGTCATACCTTCTCGAAGATATAACTGAATTTCAGAATAAGATAATGCCCGGATAACCGAGAGTATAAAAGAAAAACATGAAAACCACTCTTGGCAATAAATAGAAACTTTTTGCCGAATTAGATTTTTACTTCGTTGTATGAAATAAAGGCAGTACTGAGATCGCGAAAAATTTCAGATTTCAACGGAAATATATATTTTGACCATCTCTGAATACTAGTTTCGCCGTGACGTCTGTTGGTATGTATCTCGCATAACTCAAAAACGATTAACCGTAGGATATTGAAATTTTGGACTTAGGACTGTTGTAACATCTAGTTGTGCACTCTCCTTTTGATTGCAGCCGACTGGACCAAAAGGTCCAAAAAAAGTTTTCTTAACTGCAGTAATAAGCTCTCATCGACAACTTTTCAACGATGTATCATAAGTGGTATTTATTTCATTGATTCCAGAGTTATAGCTAGATAAAATTTTAATTAATGGAATATTTGGATCGTACAAAGGGAAGGCACATCGGTTCAAATCCAACTTCATTTCCTTTTTTCTTTAACTTTTATTTAAATATATTGATTTATTAATAATTATTAACCACTGCTGTAAAAAAAAAATATGTATATGTGATTTAATAGGTGCACAAGGAAGTATGTGGTGTCCATATCAGATTTGTATATATATATTTTTTTTTTTAGAAAAAAGATTATTTAGGAGCAAGTATGACTTAAAAACGTGGATCTCTATGGACAACTCTATCTTCAACTCTATGCAAAAAATTAAATCAAACCACATTCTGTCAAAGTTAAATTTTCATTCGGATCATTTCCCTACTATAGCGGGCGGCGTATAGCTGTGTACATTGTGTGTGAGAAAGATAGATAGGTGCAACAGTTAGATAGTTATTTCTTTACAAAAACATCTCATGTAGCCTCCGTATACTTACATAGTATGCAGTATATTGTCAAGATACTTTCAGGATAGTTAATAGCGCGGTAAGCCAGTCGTCAGCCTATGTGCCCGCTATATATGAAGTTTCTTTTATATTTCAATATAAGACATTATTTTCTGCATACGATTCTATGCCTAAACATATTTATGTTGAGCTAATGTTTTTTTTTTTTCAAACCATTTATATATTTGACATCAACGAAAGATGTGTGATGAACAAAATGTATCACAATTTATTTTTATATAGTATTTTTAATAGTGTTTATTATCTAACTGAATTCATCCTGTAGAATTCGTTGTAGGATAAAAACAATATATCTTTTTTTCTTTCTTTCTTTTTTTTTCCTGTTTAGCCTCCGGTAACTACCGTTTAGATAATTCTTCAGAGGATGAATGAGGATGATATGTATGAGTGTAAATGAAGTGTAGTCTTGTACATTCTCAGTTCGACCATTCCTGAGATGTGTGGTTAATTGAAACCCAACCACCAAAGAACACCGGTATCCACAATCTAGTAAAAACAATATATCTGGTATGGAAATGGGATCCCCCCCCAAAAAAAAGAAATCGACCATGTAACCCACTTCATTAATCTATTTATTTTCAATCGAAACACATGAGACTTTGACCATATTTGACCGGTCTTATTTATTATTTAACAAGTATAGACCTGACCACAGCAAGACATGTACTAACGAATCGGGATTTTCCGCTAGTGATCGGTACATTCCGGTGCTAAGGTAAGGGGAACAGACACACTTACAAATGCTCTTTACACTTACAAACAGGGGATAATCGTGGAAAACACACGTTGGAATTGTGCGTCAAATTGGTTCTAGGGGTTAAAGGTTAAAGTGGCTATCGAATGTAAATATTATGCTACTTGTAATATATATTAATTCGAAACGATTGCGATTCTATTCAAGTTATCACTTTGGCCGTGCGGTCTTAGCACACATTTTTTTTTTTATCTAAAATTGGTTGGTCCCTAAAACGTAAAAATTTTCAAAAAACCCGATACCTCATTTTTACATGATCTCCGTACTTTTCCCTTTAATATAACTAATATAGCTATATTTGCCGGGAAAGTTAAGATTACTTAGACATTGTTTTATTCAATCCAGGACCTGTTTTACTTAAATTCTTCAGATCAAAACCATACAAAATTATCGAATTTAAGTTCCAATAATTTCAGTATGGATTTATTTTACCCTTGGAACAAAAATTAAGGAAAATTTTTTGCAACCTACAACTCGAAAAAAGTGATTCCGGATCAGTGTTTATATACAATGTTTTTTTTTCTCTTGTACAATATGTATTGAAATATTTTAAGTTTCTTCATAAAATACTATGTACTTACTTCTTTATTGTTGAACTAGTATTTCTTTCCTTTGTTATCCGTTAAAAAAAGTTTAGAAGTAGAATATTGAGAACACAAACTTTTCACTACAATATAGAACAGACTACTGAAAAGTTATTTAAAATTTACTTAATTTCAGTAAATTCACTAAAACATTCAATAACAACAATTCACTCTGTGTGTAAATACACACACAGATACACTTATTACTTTTATTTTAATTGAATAACGTTATTTAAAACATAATTTTAGTTAATCTACCGAAATTACATTTTCTTTCATTAACAAATAACACAAAAGAAAAAAACTACCACTATGAGTTATGCTGTTACTTTTATGAAGCCTTGTAATAAACTAACACAGTTGTAATTTGTTTCACCAGATAGCACTGGTGTACATGTAAACAAAAAAAAACAACTGTATATGACAATGATCATTTTTTGCTAATGTGCACTTCTCCTTCCTTCCCAAAACATACGAATATCAGTTATAGACTTACACTGGGGTTGTTAAATGTTTATGTCAAGCTTTATTATTTGTCCTTGAAAACTAAAGAAAAAAATTATAAACGTTCTTTCTCTTGCTTTGAATTGTTACCATACTATTTTTTTCTATAAACACTGGTAACGACTAACAAACTGAATTAGTCGGTACATTGTCACATTACTGCACTAACACAATCGCACACGCTGCAATAAAATCTCATTACCACAAACAACAGCTACACGTAGAATAGTTCTTACGTTGAATATATTATACATTATCATAATTTTTTTTTTATTTGTGACCGACTAAAGATTCTAGCTTTCGTAAATAACGTTTCTCTCTTTTTTATGCCTTTTTTTAGGTAGATTTCACAAGAATTATTGTAATGGGTACCTTGATACGACTTCCAGAAAATTTCGACATATCTTTGCGTTTCACATCCCCCAAACTCCAAAACCACCGTCAGCTCAAAGGTTTCACTTTCTTGTGGACACGATAACTGCAGTAATTTTGTGCAAATCACTTTCAAATTTTACCTAAAAAAAAAATCGACCCAAAATTTCGGTCGAGTGCGTTACCGGCCAAAATCGGACCATGGAAATGGAAATGGAGTGGCTTTTTCAAAAAAACAAAATTTCCCTATAATTTTTTTATTAAGTAAATATCGAATTCGTTTAAAGTTCCTACGATTCTTTGGATAAGAGCCTAAAACTTACCTTTATCTTGATCTTACAAGGGGAAGGCACATCGATTCGAATTCGACTTCATTTCTTTTTTAACTTTTTTTTTTAATTTAAATATATTTATTTATTAATAATTATTAACATCTGATTGTAAAAGATTTTTACAATAAACAATAATTCATTAATAACAATAAAAAAATATATATATGAAAAAAATTAGAAGTTATCAATGTAATATAATTTTATGTACTTTCAAAATGTGTATATGTAATATAATAGGCATACAATTAAGTTATGTTGTGCCCACGTAGATTTTTTAAATGGGTTAAATTTTCATCCATCGTGAATTTGGTTAAAGGAGTATCTTCTATCTAATTTTTTTTATCATTTAAGTCATATCCTATGTATTTATTTCATCATCGTCAATTTATTTATTTGGTTGTGAGATATAAAAACTATAAAATGTACTCATGAATTATTATTTATGAGTGATACACGTTCATAACCTTAACAAATTTTTTTTTCTGGTCATCGATCGTATGACTGGTTTCATGCGACTCCCCAGTCTTGTCATTTACGGGTTAATTTATAATTTAAAATTCTGTACTTTTGTTCGCATGAACCTTTTTTTAGTTAAATGAAAATTTACTTTCTCATTTCGGTACTTCCATTCGTTTCTTTAAACACGTTTTTATTAATTTTTTTTATAAAACGGTATTTTATTGTAAATTCTAAATCTGATTTTTTTTTGCAGTATAAAAACTGTTAAGAAAATTAATGTATGTTTTTATTTAATAATTTATGTGATAAAATAAAGATGGAACGTAATAATATTTTTCAGTCGACATCGGTCTCTGTAGGACCACGGTAAATAGTGTCACTTTTTGTCATTTCTTTTCTTTTGTTCCCAGTACATTTTCATTTTGTGCGAATGTTTTTGTCTTTGCTGAGTCCACTTTGTTCTTGTTTTTTCTTCTAGATTCCTTTGCATCTTTTGAACTTTTTCCGAACATATCTTTCTACCTCCGATTTTATGTGTTTATATCTTTGCTTCTTTACATCTTTTTTTATCTGTTCGAACAATTTGGTAATCGTCTTTCTGTTGCTTTCTTGGTCAAAGATTTCTTTTGTCGATCTATTTTTGTTTACTCTCATTCAAATATTCGTAAAAGACAAGTCTACATTTCCTTATCGCGTCTGATAACTTCCGATAAAGTTCATAGTTTTTTCGTATTTTTCAAACATCTTCCCTTCTGTGGGTCCTAGTATTTACCCAATTGTTTTCGTTTCTATAGTTTTTCAAGGTTGTTTTTTCTCCCTTTTTCATATTTTTTTTTGAGGGCGAAAAACGTCTACGCATTATTATCGCCCGGATTTTTTTTTTTTATTAAAAAAAAATTAATTAAAGTTAATCTAAAATGAAAAAGGAAATCAAAAGTAAATACAATTTAACTAAGTCCGAGATAGGTGTAAAGGGCCCATTCCCGGATAACAGAAAACTAAAAAAAAGCTAAAAAATATAAAAACACTAACATAAAACCTAAAACTAATACAAACTATATAATAAAAAATTAAAACTAAGTTAAAAACAAAAATTAAAAAAGTGAAATAAAACTTAAAACTAAAATATTTAAGACTTACAACTAATATCACAGAAGAAGTTTTTAAAACATAAAAGCAAAAATAATAAAAAAAAGTATATAAAATTTAATAAATTCTGATAGAGAGTGTAAAAGGCTCCCTACTCGGATAACAAAATCAAAACACAGAACCATAAAAATAAAAAATAAAAAACAAACTTATTAAAAACTCTTCCAGCACAAAAAATGAACGCGACAGTATTAAATTTTTTGTATTAACCCAGCACTACGCAAAAATAGAAACATCCGGTTTAAAACTTTATCATTGCACAAGACTCCACGGATGTTTCTGGGTAGTTTAACTCACTTTTCATGCATTCGGCCGCAAGTAAATCGGGTCTTACCAATGTGTAGTGTTTCAGTTTCACCATGCTTGAGATTCTTGTCTTGTGTTACATACACTTGTTTTATTTACTCGGTGTATATATATATATATATATATATATATATACACAGGTGTCCCACGAAAAACGGAGAAAATTTCAGGACATGTTTTACATGTTTTACGGTGAAAATAAATTAAAAACGTTCATTTAATGATTTTGTTTTTATATCTGATATAAAAAATAAGTTTATTATAATTATTATGATTGTAATTGTTGTTGTTATTAATATTAAATATCATATAATTGGTTCATATAAGCTTAGCTCGGAAACGCTTTGTTTTTGAGTTATAGCTAGCGAAAAACTTTGCCCGGATTTTCGATTTTCTTAGAAATTCGATAAACTTTTACGAGTTTTATAATCCCGGTTTTATTGACTTCTTTATTTATAAACTCATCGGGCGTCACCCACCTGGTTGGTCTAGTGGTGAACTCGTTATCGCAAATCAGCTGATTTCGAATTGGAGAGTTGTAAGGTTCAAATCTTTTTCTGGTTTAAACGGTAACTGTATTCAAAAATTCTTAGATTTGTATTTTGTTATTAGCAATATTTTTTTTTTGTTTTTGGCTTGTTATGGCAAAATTTAAATTCTTATTTGAAAATAAAAAAACTTCACAAACAAACACGTGAAATCGTTAATAATATTTTTGATTTAATCAAGAAACAATTATATGAAATGGGGATCTGAAAAATTACATTTTCTATTAAAAAAAAACAACTATTTGATTGGCTTTACCGGAGGTCGTATTTTAGACCCTGCAAACCTGATAACGCATCACAGTCATCAGTTTGGCCTCTTTTAGGATACCACCTATGTTCTTTGGTGGATGACTACATTTCATTTACACTCATACATATTTTCCTCATTCAACCTCTGAAGTGTTATCTGAACGGTAACTACGGAGGCTAAACATAAAAAAGAAATAAAAAAGGGTTGGTGGTACCCATCTTGAACAAAAATAGAAGAATTTTCCAACAATTAAACTACATTTAATCAATATGCTGAATAAATAAATATATCAAAAGAATTTCGTTATTATTTTAAATTAAAAAAAAAAAAATGTATATGAAATACATTTTTAAGAAAGCCAGTACTTGAAATTTACTCAACAACTGAACGGTTTATTTAAGAAAACTGTATAGTTTGTAAACGATTTTATAGTATGAATTTCAGTTTTACAAATATGAATTCGTAATCATCTGAAACAATTTATATCTATTTACCTAATTGTATATTTATACACTAATAAATTTTCAGGAAGATTTAACAAATACTTTCAGAAGGTGTTCTAACCATTCACTGAAATTAAATATAAAATTTTCATTAGAAAAGTTTATGAGGTATGGGAATATTCTCATATTTTTTGTGTACTGCTGAAGCAAGTTAATACAATTTACACACACATATATATATATATATATATATATAATTGCGTATCTAATTCTTTTTATGTCCTTATTTATTTATAGGATATTACAGTAGGTTATTCAGAATTATACATGTTTTTAGCAATGAAATAGTATAAGAAATAAGTTAAGAGTATGATTCATATGTTTATAATTTGTTTTTTTTTTTGACGTGAAACGTCTTTAAAATCATACTGAAACATACGGGTACCAGAACAGAAATTTGTAGCATAAAAAAAGGTCTATATTGTCCTGCCTTAATAACTCCCTAACTATTAGTCTCAGAGACGTAAATGTGGTGTCATTATATAACACTTCATGTGACCTACATTCAGTGTAGCTCACGACTTAGACGGATAGCGCAGTAATTCGTGTGTTTATGTCAAGATTTTGTCAGGATAGATCGATTTAAATAATAATAAGTATAGTTTGGACAATATTTACGTATAAAAAATGAAAGTAAACGTGTAAAAATGTATAAAAAATTAATATATCAGCCTCAGCCCGCGCAAAAACCAGCCGGAAATACAAATCACGCATATCGTTGAAAAGGGGAGGTTATGAGTCATGCACAGGTATCCCAATGTCCGGTGCCGATCGAGCGAGACAGTTTCGGGAGTGTCACAAAGCTGGCACGGTGCATTCAGTGAACGATGTCGACGATGCGAGTACCTCTACTGCTGCTTATTATGCTTTATGTCTCTTACTTCCCATATCTCAGACCAGTGTTGAACAAAATTGTCGTCGAATATTAGTCGAAATAAATATCATGTACCATTTAGTGTCTGTTTTATGTCAAAATTAGATTTAGTACGCAGTTAATGTCTCGTTTTTATTTAATTCCGATACACTAAAAGCGACTCGCTGACGTTCAGATCGACCAATTTATCTGTAAAGTAGACAAATTTGTGTCTCATTAGATGAGCCCA
The DNA here is from genome assembly GCF_047948215.1 of Lycorma delicatula. NCBI lineage: Eukaryota > Metazoa > Arthropoda > Insecta > Hemiptera > Fulgoridae > Lycorma > Lycorma delicatula. The sequence continues at coordinate 373,211,244 of NC_134455.1, read as the reverse complement.
AACATGTACAGCAGTCAGCATTAAAGCTTCGCATACATTCTTATATAGAACACGCCTGGGTCTGAAATTAAGACCCCATTTGTGGTGAACTGCTCTCCGAACACTGAAGAAAGCATTACAAACCTTTTTGGCAATAAATTGAAGATGATCTTTGAATCGAAGATTCTCATCAAGAACAACACCTAGATACTTCTGCAGAGGGTTGGACAGCAGAAAGAAGTAAAAAGATATTGATTTTTTATATTTAAAATTTGTTCGCGTTAATTATTACTCACTACATAAGAATAAATAACCAATGCCAGGTAAGTACAACTTTTTTTTAAAGATATTTTGCAATTAATTAGATAATCATAATATAAATAATGTGATTATTAACGAAATCTTGTATCGATACTCGTGTGTAAGAGGCAATCCGTAGATAGAATTTTGGGGTCAATATATTCAGAGGGTGGGGTGGATAGTATTTTAGTGTCAATTTTCTCAAAATTTTGCAACGCATAACCCCATTTTATATTAAGCTCAGTACATGCATGCATGCTTATCTTAACATTAAAAAAAATAAGATTTTCCCCAAATTCTCTCCCTTGCTCAAAAACCGAAAAAGCTATTATTGATTATTGTATATTTTTTAACCGAATTATTTTTTTTATTTCTTCCTAGGGATAGTAGTAGTGCAACTACTAAAAAACTTTAGAGGAAATATAAGGGGTTAAGGGAGCTGATCAAAGTTTAAAAATATCGATTTTTGGAATTTTTTATAATTTTTTTTGGTTTATTTAAACTCTTAGCAATCATATTACAATAAAATTTCATCATCATTCACCCCCACCACCAAAAAAAAATTGAGATAACTTTTTATTGATTGTACATTTTTCAGTAAGATTTATTTTAGTTTCTTCTTCCATTTAAAATAGTAAACAAAAACAAATCAAGAAATGTTTTTGGGAGGTGAGGGAGAAGAAAGATATTAAAAAACTTTTATTTTTAGTTTATTTAAATATACAATGATAATTTTACAATATAATTTCATCATATATTACCCCACTCCTAAAAAGAAACCTTAGAGTAAATTTTTTCATGTATAATTATTTTTCCACTATATAAGAATAAATAACCAATTCCAATAAAGTATTACAACTTTATAGTCAGCTTTTTTGAAGTAACTTATGATCAAGTTACCGTAGGTCGTTTACAACCGTTAATTTTATGACACGTAACGCATATACTTTATAATTGGAATTAGAAATTAGTTTAAAAAAATTACTTTTATTAATACTATGATGAAAAAGTGAAGTAATAGTGTACTTGAATAAACACAATATTGCAACAGTAAGGAAATAGTTGCTATATGCTTGATAGTGAGGTAAAATGGAAAAAAGGTTGCTGATTACATAAGAACAGTTTTAAAGCAAAAGAACATACATGAAAGAAATATGGGGTACTAGTTTGTTAGGTGGGGTGGACAGTCTCAGCAGTGAGAGCCAGCATGCTGAGGTGTGCTGGTTTCAATGATCTGCTGAGGACTCCTTGGGTGTGTTTGGTAGGAATAAAAAATATCAAAAGATCCATGGGCCACACCACGGCATTGAGGTATGGTGTAGTGTCATAAAGGACAAAAATGAAATAAACCTAAAAAAAGCCACCGGTTAGCCCGACCTGCCATGCCGGTATATTGCCGGTCGGTGGGGAAGGCTAATTAGAGTAACGGACACTTCCCTGGATGGCGTAATACCATCAAGTCGGTCTGGCCCAGGAGAGTAGAGGAAAAAAAAATAATTACAACAGTATATGCGCACTGAACGTACAAAAAAAAGCATTTATCTCAGTTATGAATTTCGAGATCATATTTCATTTTTCTGTCCAGTTTTTCATAAATTTAATAAAATAATTCTAACATTTACGACAAATGTCTGTAATTTTTCACTAATCTCTCTTCCAGTTTTTATTTATTGTAGAATCCATTCTTTTGTAATATAATCTACACACAAAAAAAAATATGTTGTTTACTGATTGTAAATTTGATTGATGTGTTAACTTATATATATATTTCTTGTGTGCGTGTGTATGAAAGTGAACTCCTCCTAAACGGCTGGACTGATTTTGATGAAATTTTGTGTGTGTGTTCAAGGGGATTCGAGAATGATTTAGATTCACAATTTGGTCCACTGGAAAATGTTTTTTAATTAATTTTTTATTTATAAGTAGTTGTTGATTTTCGAATATTTTAGTATCGAATATTCAATAATATTCTATTTTAATTTTAGTTTGTCCCGACAGTTGGTGCTGCGATCAAATTGAGAAAAATATTTCGTAATTTTGTGTTATTGAGTTACAAAAAAAATCGCGAGAAAACAGTTTTTTAATAAATAAGAGGCTAATAAATCAGATGGAAATGTAAACAAAGGAAAACCAATCAGATCAATGCAAGATGGCCGCTGTCAAACACAACGACCAATCACAAAGAGCCCGTATGGCCGTTGCCAATGTAAACAAAATCACAACTGATTAAGTAACAAGTAGGCAGCACTGCGATCGCGTTTAGAATTGTGCGCGTATTGAGAAATATTATATTATTATTTATTGAAATAACGTTTTAAAGTGTAATTAAAAAATATACCTTGTGCAAATTTGTAAGGTACAGTATTGAAGTGAAAATGTTTTTTTAATTTATTTATGTTGTTGATCTTGGGATGGTTAAGGTTCACAATTGGGTCCGGTAGGCAGAGCTTCGATCGCGTTTTGAAAGTTTTTTTTTAATTTTTGGTTTATCAGTCAAACCCGGTAGTTGGTGCTGCGATCGGATTCTAGGAATTTTTTTTTATTTTGTTGCTTTTTCGCATATCAGTTACTTGCGTCGTAGCTTAGTGTTGTTCTTATATTAAAATTCGTATTTAGAGAATAGTTTGAATTAAATCCGATAGGTAGTGCTGTTCAGACAATTGGATTTATTTACATTCTGAATTTTATAAAGTTAAAGGTGAAGTTTTATAAGGTTCCGTAATGTTTTGTAAGTTTCTTAATGTTCAGTATTAGTTGTAATGATTTTGCAGCCACAACACTTTTCGTTAAAAAATTATTTTCCACCGAATACTGTGATTAGAGAGTGGTGTGAATTAAATTCGATAGGTAGTGCTGTTGTTTTGCCATTTGGATTTATTTACATTCTGACTTTTATAAAGTGAAAGGTTAAATTTTGTTAAATTCCTAATGTTCAGTTTTTTAAGGTTTTATGAAACTTTCAATTGTTGTCATTTAATCTGTATGTATACTCAGATCTAGCAATAGTGAAGCATTGGCGAGTCTGCTAGAATTGCGCGCTTATTGAGAATATTATATTATATTATTATTTATTGAAATAACGTTTTAAAGTTTAATTAAAAAATGTACATCGTGCAAATTTGTAAGGTGCAGTATTGAAGTGAGTATTTTACATGATTTTTCATGAATTTTAACGATGTATACGCGTGCATTCAATAACAATCAACTTAACCTACAAATTTAAATTGTCAGTTCTCATTTGATTCTGTGCAACTTATGAAGTATTGAACGGCTCTTTGAAAATAAAAATTTAAGTTTGTAAAATAAATTATAACATTTATACAATTAAAATATAAGTTACTTATAATATAGTTTAAAGTATATTTAAAAAATTGAATTTATAATTTTTTAGCTGATTAATTTTATGAAAAGTTTTCTAAAATTATTTTTAATTTACAATTATCTAAAATTTGGTAAAATAGATGTTAAAATAAAGAATGAGAAAAATGATAAAAATTTCTACTAAAATTTTAATTACGTTGCTTTTTTACAGTGCTTTAATTTTTTGATTAATTGATTAATTAAGCTGTTACATGGTTATGAAACATCAAAATTATTAAATAAAAAAAAATATATGTAGGGCGTACTTTTTTAGAATGATGTTAAGTGAGAATTAGTAGTAATGTGGATGAAAATTTATTAATTACACTAATTATTAATTTTACGACGTTTCGATTTTTTAATTCAATTTTCATCGGACATATCAATATTTAGTGAAAATAATATTAACCATACTACACATAATTAATCAATAAACCCATTACAATAATAGAACAATCACAAACTGATAATATCATACTAATAGTCATTTTAATGAAATTTAGAACACATTCCTGCTAATTTTAACTTAAGTTACTTGTATTTATGTGTGTGCATTTATTACAGAATAATGCCGCGTCAGGAAAACGTCTGTCGGGTCCGCTAGTATATATATATATATATATATATATATATATATATATATATATATATATTCGTACCCAGTAAGCTAAATATTTCAATTGTACATGTTTTGTTATAAATCATAAAAATATTTTTTTTTAAAAACATTAGACAATAGTTTAAATATTTATATTTAGTATTTAAACATGTGAACCGCGAAGGGACGTTAAAGAGAATTTTAGTTTAGGGCAGGGCGGAAAGCCCCGGCTGAGAAAACTGGCATGCTGAGGTGTATCGGCTCCGATTATCAGCCGGGGACTCCTGGGCTGGGGAATCAAAAGACCGGGTCACGCCTACTGGGTGGGGCCTGGGAACGACATGGTGGAACCCGGTTCCCCCTCCCAGACGAGAAAATGTACAGACCTAGTCCCGATCCTTGGGTGGGTGGGGGGTCAGGAACGTCGTAGTTAGGCCTGGTTAACCCCTCACTCACGATTTGAGGCAGGCGTTAATTACAAAAGATCCAACCGGCGAGACGAATTGGAGGCTCGTTTGAGTTTGAAGGACACTTCCCTGGACTAAGCTTTACTTCATTATATGTCCGGCCTAGGAAAGTAGGAAAAAGTTATTAATATTCTGTCTCTTGTTATTGTGGAGGGTCACGTGCCCCCCCCCCCCACGAGCACCAGGTCTGGCCCCGAGACTCACCTGCGTTGTCCTGAACCCCGTCTAATATTACCAGCTATGACATGAATCAACGTTCGCATCAATCCAACTGAAGATATATTACATATATTTATTTATTTTTTTAACTCCCAACAAAAGTTGTTAAAGAATAGTTTATAACGATACAATATACCACACTTAACCATCTAAGATCAAACACAGTATTAGCACGATAAAATTACATGTGTTTTTAATAATAAACAGATTTATACTTCTTCAAAAATAATTTTCAATTATTTTCATGTCATCTCTATTTAATTCGGTAAAGTCACTAAACAAGATACTTAGTATAAGTATTTTTTCTTATATTTCATTAGTAAAACTACCAAATTAATTAAGAACATACAAAATAATCATTAATTTTCTTTCGTAAACTAATGTTACGAACTATTAAAAATATTTGAATCAATAAATGTCAAAATTTAAAGACATTTAAATGTCTTTAAAAAAAGATTTAATGAGGACAATTTAAAGTGGATTTTAATTCAACGGATATGTATTTTTTTATGTATATTTAAAACAGAACCAGCTGAATGATTTCGATAATTTCAGTTTTACTTTGCAGAGGAGGATACTCTCTGACGGTCCCATTGTGTAGTTAATTTTAGAAAACGTCAACGTTTAGAAAAAACGTCAACGTAATTTTAGAAAACGTCAGATGATTTTTTAAAATGAAATATTACATGATCATTTGACTATTTAAATTTGTTTAACTTAATATTGGATTATTATACGTAATGTTTATTACATCACTGATGTTTAAATTACAGTTACATGAACTGTCAAGAAAACTGCATGATAAACTTGTTATAGAAGATAATCATATCGTTGCATTATTATACTTACTCCATACTAGTTCCATTTCCCTAGATTCCTTTTTTAATATTTTTTCAGCACAACTTTTATCTTCCTTTCGAACTTTTTTTTATTAGGGCGACTTAAAGTTTTTATTACGTTTTTTTTTTAAGAGGTGGAAGGACCCCATTTACGGGTCCCGAAGCAGTGTCAGACTCACTAACAGGTTCCGCAAGATAGTAAAAAAGGAGTATGTATTCCTGCGTACTACCGACTAAACCTTCACCCCTGGCGGCCTGCCCCTCCTGGGAATAGTTGGTAAAGCATTACATCAGAAGGAGAGGTAAGCGCCCACATACACACATTCAGACAACAAAACAAATAGCAAGGCACATACACATACAAAAACAGATCCACACATCTAAAAAAACCAGCACAAAACAACACCAACACACTTGAACCAAACATACCAACACCTATACATCACCCACGTACCAACAATTCTCGCAACACTCATACTTACCAAACGCATACTTACATACTATCCGCTTTAACTCTGAAGTGGGGGAAACCCCCCAGGACCCCAGCCGGTAGAGTGACCGCGGCTTCATTGCATCCAGTCAACCCCCACAAGATCAGGGAGCCCTCTAGACACTCGCCCGCGGCCCTGTCCCACTCACCGGGACTCCACGGTCTCTATTTAACCTGTGGCTTTCTTCGGCAAAATGTAATTTCTCCATAGCTGCTTTAGCATATCGGGCAACAGCCGACCAGTAATTCTCACTGGTTAGCATAATTTTCTGAAGGTCCTCAGGTTCAAACATTTCCTCTCTGTCAATAGCAGCCGCGACCTCACTCTCTACCAAAAATCTAGAACAGCGAAAAAATACATGAAAAAGCGTCTGTCTCTTCAACCCCACAAACAGGACAGCTATCTGATTGGTCCAACTCAAACCTATAGAGGTACGCCCTAAATCCCCCATGGCAAGTTTTTATTACCTTGCCAGATATCAAATAAAAATAAAACTGAAATAGGGTTAACTAAAATAAATTTTTATAAAATAAATATACTAACAGTAAATATTGTTTCAATATATTCTTCTTTAAATAATTGAAATATAACGTTTTGGAACTTGGGACATAATTAAGGATTTTTATGTCGGTAGTTGTATTCTATTAGTTATTTGGCTCCAACTTCAAAATGTGCACACTTAAAAAAAAAATGAGATTGCTTCATTTGAAATGCATTTATTAAAGTCGGTTTTATCCAATTATTTTATTTTTTTTTCTTTTAGTTTATTTTGTTTTTATTACAAAGAATAAGTGAATATAAAATATAATAAAAAAAGAAGAAAAATAGAATAAACTAAAATTTTAACCAGTTCTTAAATGGGATCTTATTTTTTTAATATTATAATTTTAAAAATATGTATGTAAAAAAGATTTTCTGTAAAATTTATTTTTATTTAATTCAGTCAAATTAATATGTAATCTAAATAATAATTTTTTTTTACTGTAACCATTTTTCTCAATTAATAACAATACATTACTCACTCTACATATTAGTTTATAGAATTAATTTTATACTGGCAACAAATTTTAATTTTCATTGAAAATTTTACGATTTTAGGAGAAGATTTAATTACTTTCGTAACAAAGGAATTCAATATTTTAATTACAGCCTAATTTTCAGTTTCTCTGATCTAATTATTTCACTTTAACGTATTTTATGCTACACTGCCTTTTCTCACCTAAAACAACCGATTCATCATCATCCCTTAAATTACTTTCACTTCATCAATCGATTGTTGCATCCTATTTCATAAACTTTTATAACATTTTCCTTTTATACATTTATGAATATCACATGAGTTTTCCTTTTTATATCTCAGTTGAAAACAAAAATCTATAATTGATCAGAATTAATATACCTTCATTCATAACCAGAGAACTGATGTTATCGTAAAATTCAACAGATGATAACATATAGAGTACCGTTGAGAACGTTTTACTTCTTTGTAAGATCGGTGTTCGTGACACCAGTATTCCGCCATGGAATGCCTATTCTATGTATGATCTGTTACAGAAATAAGTCTATTCAAAATCAGGAAAGCTTTCATCAAGGTGAAAAGTCTATCAAATTTAATGCGATTTTTTATTTGATCGAGTAAAATGAGATAATTTAACTGTATAAAATTTGCATGTGCATGTGATACTTTTTTAAGAGCTGAATTTCAATAAATCGTTAATTGTTTTGACGTTAATTTTGAATCGTGGATTCAATAATCAGATTATATGAATTAAATTTGAGTAGAAATTTACTGAAGATTTCAAACCCGATTCGTGAAAACCTACAAAGTCCACCGATTTCAGTAATATCCAAGTATTTTTCATCAATACAAAATTTTTAAACAAAAATGAAAAAAAAAAATTTTTATTAAATAAATATAAAGAAAAAGTTAAAATTAAATGGTTATTAAAACAAATTGAAAAAATCGATAAAAACTGCATATAAATAAAAATACTTAAATCAAAAAATAAATGTCTATTTATAACATAAAATAAACCTATTTCAGTATACAATCAATTGCCGGCCTCCGTGGCGCGAGTGGTAGCGTCTCGGCCTTTCATCCGGAGGTCCTGGGTTCGAATCCCGGCAGCCATGGCATTTTTCAGACACGCTACAAAACTCTCATCTCATCCCCTGTGGAAAGAATTACTTAACTACGGACCCGGAGGTTAAACAAAAAAGAATAAAGTATATATAAGACAGTTGTTTACGCCGTTTTCATTCCAATGAATTCAAGGTTATGGTGTTAGCTCATTTCTATCACGCATTATTTCATTGCTGTTTAATCTTAATGTATATATTAGGCTTAGTGTTTTTTTATTCTCAACCAATTTCAATACTGTCCATAGTTCCTAGAAGTCTATTTCTCTTTGTCGGCTCTGATGTCATTTCTTCAACTTGCGTATTCAGAATTATTTTTGTTTTGAATCCCAACACGTTCTCTCTAATTGTTCTTATACTAACACTAAGACACTACTCTTGTTGACAACACACACTCTCTCCTGTTCATTGCCTAGCTGTGGTTTCCCCCTCCTTTCGTTCACGCCATCTTTTTCTGCAGAGTTGAACAGTTACAATGTAAACACCTTTTTCCGTTTTCGCTCTCAAGATTTGTGCTAATCTCTTCATCACCTCCATACTCGCATGCCCGATCCGGTATTCCTGTGTCGAAAATTCTACTCGTCAGTTTTTCGTGATTTCACAGTTTTCTATGTTCGTCCAGCCTCGTTTCTTCGTTAAGTTGTTCTTCAAATTCACTATATTACGTTTCTCCTGAAAGTGCTTCAATTACTACAAACTGCCATTTCTATCGCCGTCGAATCTTCTCGAATCGCAGATTTACATTTTTCCTCGATCCAGAATCTCCAACCTCGTTGCTACATATCTACTACGTATTAGTCTAGCTCTACACCACGTCTCACCCCTGCGTTCCTGATACACCACGGCGGACTACGCCCAGGAATGTTTTTTTATTCATTTACCTTCATTCACGAGTTCGTCGTTTACTAATATTTGTGTGCTACAGGCAAGTTTAATTTTCATTATTTATTACGTTTAAACAGTTATTTTATCAGTAAAAATTTGTGGAACATTCAGTTCATCGTACCTTACACATTTTCACTTTCAAGTGTAGTTCAAAAAACCATTTACTCACTTAAGTACAGTCATGACAGGTTACTTACATAAGGTTGAGTCTTAGTTCAGCTGCAACCTATTTCACGTGCTTTATTAATTTCAATTCTGTAGTTATGATAATTAACTGTACAATTTAATCTTGTATCTTGTTAATCGCCGAGATTAATCCATTTCTATTCATGAACTATGTTCATTACCGCTCTAAAAATTAACCTAAAACAATTTGTTCCTGATGTGCCATTATGTTTTAGGACTTTGTAATTTACATTTTTCAAGAAAGCTTACAAGCAAAGGAACTCTATTTGTATCTTCATTAATTTCAATTTGATTATTGTAATTAACTCCTTTTGTACTAGAATATTATTGTGTCCTTTTTCTACGTTATACTAGAATTACATTTTTATATTATTTAATGCTAAGTTTGTTGGTTATAAATCAGGAAAGGCCAGTGCCAATTAAGATTTACTGTAATTTATTTTTCTAGTTAATGATATTTGTTCATTCCTGATTTTCAATATTACTGCATTTATCAGCAATGCAATAGTTTTTCAGACATATTACGTTTATTGATGTTATATTTTTCTAAATTTATAATTAAAATTAAGGTGTTTTATGTTCTCTGGTTTTCAGGCTTTGTTACATTGTGTATTTAAAAAATGTATATTCATGTATTTTTGCATTTAACATCATTGTTCATATGTTGATTCAGCTGATATTTTAAGTATCATTAAATTATGTCAATTTCATAATTTCTTTTTAGTTTTTAAGGTTATGATTTAACATAAGTTCATTTGTTCATCATAATTAAAGTCCATTTTCTTTTGGCAAATACGAGCTGTGTTTTTTCTTAGTTAACTTTACCCAACAACAGTTTTATATAAAAATTAAATTAAGAATATTTTTAAAGTACAATAATAACTAATTAATAAATATACAACACTTTTACCTAACAAAATAATAAAAAATAAATAAAAACAAAAGAATGCATACTAAAATGTAAAAAATAATTTTGTTTTCAAGAAAATTACTTTAAAAAATTGTTCTATTTATGCGTGATGAAAAAAGAAAATTGTGGGGCGCGCTCTAATTATAAAGTGATTGTATATGAAGAACGGTCCCATGCTTTTCTTTTTAGACAAGTATAAATAGACATTTTTTTAAAAATAATTTTCTAGAACGTAACCGTTTTTAAAACAATTTCCTTGAAAACAGGATTATTTTTTACATTTTAGTACGAATTGTTTTCTTTTGTTTCTTTCTGATATTTGTTTTTTTTTTTATTTCCTTGTACGAAGTAAAGGAATTATTGTGATTGCAAAAAATTTCTGTTTTCAGATTTTAATGGAAATTTCCATTTTGACCATCCCTGAATTCATTTTGCATTTCAGCGTGACGTCTGTAGGTATGTACAGTCTGTACGTCTGTATGTATCTCGCATAATTTAAAAACGACTAGCAGTAGGATGTTGAAATTTTGGATTTAAGACTGTTGTAACATCTAGTTGTGTTTTTACAAATTTATTTTTTTAATTACATTTTTAACGTAGGGTAATTTTAATGACAAAAACGTTTTTCAGTGAACTGGGAACCAACGTTTTTTTATTAAGAATTGTGTTACTTTTTTAATATAGTGCATCATTTTTAAGGTAAAAACGCCATTTGACCAGGGGAGTAAAATTAGGCCTAAATTTTTTAATGAACATTTTGATATTTTTTGCAATTGCGGGTCTAAACTGCTTCCTATATTCGGTTAGCTAAATAAAAACTTTATTTTCACCTTTAATAATAATAATAATAATAACAATCATTAATAATTTATATCTATATAAATAAAAATGTAAATATTCGTTTGTTCAAAATCTTAAATCTCCTAAAGTTCTTCATCGATTGGTTTGAAATTTTGACACAACGTTGCATTCGAATGCGTGCGTATTTTTATTTATCTAATATTTATATAACTTAAGATTTCACACCTGTGACCGGAAAAAAACATGTTTTTTTATTAAAAACAGTGCATTTGTTGGACGTAAAGCAACACACGCTTTACTAAATATTTTACGATTCCATTTCAGTGTTTTCGATATTTGTGTCGCTATAGACTAAAAAGAACTGGACCGATTTACGCGCGAGGGAAAAAGGAGGAAGGGAAAAATCGAAAAAGGAAGAAGGGGAAAATGAAAAAGGGGGAAATGGGGGGGAAAGACAAACGGGTAGAGGAAATGGAATGGGGAAAGGACAAAAAGAAAATGGTGAAGGGGGATGTTAAATAAGGGAAAGAAAGACGGGGAAAGGAGAATGAAATGTGGAAAATGTGGAAAGGTAATAGTGTAAAATGAAAAATGGGAAAATGAAAATAAGAAAAAGGAAATGAGAAAAGGGGAAAAGTAAAGGGGAGAATAGAAAGGGAAAAAGGGAAAGGTTAAATTTTGTGAAGTTCCGTAATGTTTATTTTGTTAATGTTTTATCAAATTTTCAATTGTGTTCATTTAATTTATATATGTATACACACTCAAATCTAGCAACAGCGAAGCATTGCCGAGTCTGCTAGTTTAATAATAATATTCCAGATTTTTATTTTCATTCATTATATTTTATTCAATAAAATTATTAACTTTATTGCACTAAATATTGTTTAATTTTTCCATTCTTAAATGCCAAATAATAATAATCATTAATAATTGATATTTAAAATTAAATAAATTTTACTTAAAAACTTATTAATTTTATTGTATTATTTCTATTCTATTTTGTTACGAATGTGATATAAAAATAATCATTTCTTTAATTAAGTTATCATACAATAATACATCAGTGTTTTCAGACAGATAATATTCATAGAATTGCAGTACAGTTAGTAAAGTCAGTAAATCCACATTTAAATTTTATTCTAAAAAGTGAACATAGAAAAATAAAAAAAAGATTGCTGACAGAACAGTGATAAAATACACAACAGAAATGTTGATAAACAGCAAAAATACACCATTAGGAATTAAAACTAGAAGGAAACTGGATTTAATTTTAAAAAAATTATATCTCAAGAATAAAAGAATGAAAACTAAATACACAGGAAACATTTGTTTATAAAATAAATTTGGAGTAATTAAAAATCGCTCTTTTACTAAAATGAGAACGAAACAATAATAAAAATTATAGACTTGTATTACTGAAATATTTAACAAGAAATGAGTTCGATGAGAGGAAAAACGATTTCTTGTTTTAAGATAAAATAATCAGAAATAAAAAAGTATTAATTAACATGATATCATTATAGAGGACAGTTTATATATATATATATATATATATATATATATATTTTATTTAACTATTAAAATAAATATTATCCCTTTTAATATTATTTGAATATTTTAGAATTCAGTAATATTTAATTTGATGTAACAATTAACCTTATAATTATTTATATTTTTTAAATAACAGAAGTAAAATTGTTAAAAGTTTATAAAATAAAATAAATAGATAAATGAAGCGATCTAATTTTATATCCTTGGTATATATATATATATATATATATATGCCATCGATGTGATGATAAATTAATTTCTAGTTTAACTGATTTCAATTACCGAGCAATATTTGCAGTTTAAAAAATAACATTGCTTTCCTAATCTACAAAAAAATATTAAACAATCACGTCAAGTTCATGCCACTACAACTTTTTAATTAAACTGTTCAATAGTTTATAGAAATTATTATTTTTTTAGATATTTTAATTTTTTTATTTATAAAGATACTACTAAAAAAAAGAACAGACTGTTTTCATATAACCCGACACAATACTTCAGAGGTAGAGAAAACGAAAATGATATCAGGTCTTACAAATGACACCTTCACTTTTTTCACCGCAGGGTAGGCGTATATACCGAGCATCATTACTATCAAAGAAAGTAATTCTTGTTAGTGCTACCTATACTGCAGACGATTTACATTACCACAATTATAAGAAAGAATGCGAAAAAATTAATGGGCTCTTTCTTCAGGAAACTATGTATTATACACACAGTCTTTAGTCTGTGTGGAATGTACAGTAATTAAGCCTATATCAAAATAATTATTTATTTCTTAAAAAACACTTTTACAAAATTAATAATAAAAGTTATCGTAATCTTTTTTTCATAAATGAACAACAATTTTGTAGAATAAATCGAACTAGCGAGTTAAAAAATAAAGATTATACATTTAAAGTATATAAAATTACGGTGAATTACTTGTAAAATGCGTATGATTTTTATGAGTAATTCCAGCATAAAATTTTCTTTATAGTTTGATAATGATTTTTTTCTTTATAAATTGTTTGTCAATTACAAAATTAGTTTTAATGAACGAAAGAAAAAAAATCAAGGAAAAAAGAGGTTTTACATTTGCTGTATTAGTAAATACGCTAAGAAATATGTACCGCTGCTTCAAAAGGTTAGTACAGTGTTACGCGACAACGTACATTAGCTACCTAAAGAATCTAACGGGAAACGGCTCCTTCCTAATTCAACTTAGCGAATTCGCTAGCCGTAACTCAATAACAAACTGTTTTCGTACATATGTCTGTAGACCTTTTCTTCTTAATTTCAAACTCTAGAATCATTTCCGAAGTTATTTCTCTTTCTTCCTTGTATCAATTTGTGTAGGTATATGTATATATATTACATAAATTAAAATATAAAATGTATAGTTACATTTTTTATTGTTGTTTTTAAAAACATCATTTATGGGAATATATTTTTTTAACTAAAAGTCTGAATAAAGTTTATAAATTCAATACGTCGATGAACTTGAACATTTAAAAATATCTAAATGAGATCGCTCTCCTGTCACAGTGAGTAATGTAACTTTTTTTATTTTATGAAATGATTTCAAACAATCTGTACACGCTACGTAAAAAATATATTAAATTAAAATTAAATTTGATTTGGCCATAATTATTCCTTATAATATTTAACAGAACTATGATTAGGTATAAATATGCTGGAGGTCCGATAACGAAATTATTGCTGCACTGCATTTTTTGTAAGGAATTAAATGATCTTTCGACCCCTCAAAATTTTCGCGCGCCCACACGCACTGAAGCGAGAGAGAGAGAGAGGAGATTGAGGGAGAGCTAGATAATTCTTCCGCTGTGTGAGGTAGACTTTAAGAGAGGGGGTGATGATACTGACTGTGATGTTACTTTTACTTTCCAAGAGCGACTCTTACTTTTATAATTGTATTCTCTAATTAAGTATACGTTTTCATACTAAATTCTTACAGTATTTATTTTGTATTTCATTTTATTCGCTTATGAAATATTATATCTCACTTTTTAAAATATTTAAACGTTACCAGAGTGATAAATTATAACGTTATTACTTGTATTTACGAGAGTAAACAGTAAAATAAATTTTTTACTGTAGTAAAAAAGTAGTACTAAGTACTACCGGGTTCGAATTCCGGTCAGAATTGGATGCTTTATTAAAATTTAAAAAATAAAAGTAAATGATGAATTGGATGTCGGTATATTGTCGATACAAATAAATAAATAAAAAAACGTAATGGATATTAATATATATAAGAAGTATTAACAAAGATAATATAAGACGACTATTAACCGTTGGTAGCCGCGTTAAAATGAAGACAACACCGCCCTTCTGTGGGCGACTCGCCGACAGACTAATCGTAGAACGATAAACAGCTTTCAATAAACACATGCCTTACACGCTACAATATAAATTCATATAGAATTCTATAAACATATAGAAATTTCTTTTTTGTTATATTTGTCGTACAAGAGTTATGTCTATGCATAAAAGAATTGAAGAACAAGCATAAAACTGTAAGATATACATAGTCTAAAACTCTTTTTATAATTACACTGCCGCTTGTGATAAAAAATAAATTTCAGTTTTACTATATTAATATTGTATTCGGGCGCTGATAATGTCACTTAATTTTGTGTCCAGGCGGTGCGAATGTAGTTCTGTAGCTGCAATACGCACGTATTTTAACAAAAAGATGAGAATTGATAAAATCTTTGCTGAAAAGATAACGCCAAATAGTTCCTGGTAATTGAATATATGACCAGCTGACGTAACTGTCAGTTTGCTTTTCACAATACCGAGTTGAATTTAATTAACAATGTAGCACCGAATTTAATTAAATATGAAAAAATGGGATTAATAATCATAACTGTTAACAGTAACTGGTTTGAAATTACTACGTTTTTATAAATTTAAATTAATCTTTGGTTGCATTAATTACGTCAATTTGTTATTAACTTAAGAAAATTTATAAATAACTTTTAAGCGTACATATTTTGCTTTTGATATTTCAATTAATTATAATCGTAATTCATTTATTCAATGGATTATTAACTTAAACCAATGACAGAATGCTTTATTTACGGAATATATTTTTAATTTTTCAATAATACATAAAACAATATATTTCTGTGACAATAGGTTATTAGTCATAAGTTCTGACGTTTCTTTAATATCGATCGATGTTAAAGACATTTATTTCTCAGAATCCGACATAATTAACAAAAGGAAAAACACTAAAGAGCGTAATATAGAAACGTAGTTACCTAGTGGTGTAATTTCAAATTAACCTCTGTTTGCTAACTACACTTTTTGTTTCGAACCCGGGATCTCTTGACAAAAGGACGAGACGCTACCACTGGCGCCACGAGGCCGATTGCTTGCTATCTACTAAACCGGATTAAAAGCAAGTAAAAAACAACTGATACATTAAACAATACCCCTTCTTATTAGTAAGTGTTTAAAAAGAGTAACTTAACTGTAAACTTAAAGAATGACTTAACTATAAAAGGAATGCAAAATTAGAAGGAACTTGGTTTCTTATTTTGTGTTATCAAATATTTTTATCACATATTGCAATAAGACACAATATATTTGCCTAATTATTTTTAATATTATGCCATTATTTTTATTTAAATAATCGCAAATTGTTGCTTATAAGTATGGTTATTTTCATATAATCTTATCACGTAGCGTAATTAATTTGTCAAAATATGAGCCTAATTATATTTTCTATTATTTTTGTTCCTCCAAATATTTATATTTGGAATAAAGGATTCTACCACACCATGGTTTTGAAATAAGTTTTCTCTTCAGAAATTTATCAGAACTTACAAAACGTGAGATTAATTTTTTTTAAACAAATTCATTTTTTTACAAATATTTAAAGAAAATGGAGAAGGAAATTCTCATTGCAAATGTTTATTTTAAACTTTATAATGTATATAAATTATTCAAGTTTTAATTATTACCAAATAGGTCGATTTCGATGATTTGCTTATTATTCTGTAAAGGAAATTTCTTTGGTGGTTGCGTCTTACGCTTCTATTAAATTTGTTTACATAATTTAATTAAAAAATTAGAAGTTTCATAGTCTGTAGACTATGAAACTTCTAATAATCCCTTTTTTATATATTTGTATTATCTTTGGACTGTTATAGCTGTCTTTTTGTTATAAAATAACAAAAAGGTTAACAACATTCTGATATTTAAACTTATCTCATTTAATATTTTGGGAATTGAACCAGCGACCTCCGCACGAAATTCTGAGATGCTACCCTCTCAATCACACAGAACAGCCAAGAAATTTGGTTAAAAAATTTGTGTTAACTCTTTTATGTAAAGTGTGGATTTGTAAAAGAGAAGATTTTCAACTTTATGTTTTACATATAAAGTTAAGGTAAGAAATAATAGTTAACATATTTCCGATGGTAAACAGGCTTTGGTCATTAGTTTACCATGTTCAGTAGGCCTTTTCCCCTAAATTCCTTTTCTTTTCCAAGACATAAGTTTCTTGTTCTTGTGTTTCTATTATACAAGGTTTTCATACAGATAAAGTTACTGTATGACCATGTATTGATTAATAAAAAAACATCCAATAACAAAGTTGTAATACTTTCCTGGCATTGCTAACTAATTTTTATATAGTGGAAAAATAATTGTACGTGAAAAATGTTTTATAAGATTTCTTTTTTGGGGTGGGGACAATTTATGATGAAGTTTATTTTTAAATTATCATTATATGTTTAAATAAACCAAAAAGTTTTAAAAATTAAAAAAAAGAAACAGTAGTTTTTTATTACTTCTGCTCCTCCACCTCCAAAATCATCTTCCAAGAAAATTTTCTGATTTTTCTACATTTAGTATGTTAAATGGAAGGAATTGAAAAAAATTCCACTAAAAAATGTACAACCAATAATTAGTTACTCACATTTTTGTTTTGAGTAGAGGGGTGAATTGTGATGAAATTTGATTGTAATATTATAACTAAATTTTATTGTTTAATACTATTAAAAGTTTAAATAACCCAAAAAAGTTTTAAAAAATTAAAATAAATTGGTATTTTTAAATTTTGATCATCACCCCTGTCACCAGTATTGCCCCTAATATTTTTTTCTGGGTCACTTGCATTACTACTATGTCTAGGAGGCTATTAAAAAGATGTAATTAAAAAATATATAGTAAATAAAAAGATAGATTTTTTATAGTTGGCGAGAGGGGAATTTTGGGACAAGTTTTTAAAAGAATAGTAATATAAGCATGCACGTATGTACTAAGCTTAATATAAAGTTATGTTTGTAAAAATTTGAGAAAGTTGACCCCCAAACCCAACCCCATACCATGGAGATATTGACTTCAAAATTTTACCAACAAATTGACCCATATACACGAGTCTACAAAATTTCACTAAAATCTATTTATCCAAATCTATTTTATCTCATAAGTATTATGCTTCAAACATGCCAACACAAGTATATACGTAAACCTTTTTTTGTTTTTAGAGGTCCCCTAACTTTTGTACTTACTCTCTTATAATAAATAAAATTGTGATCTTTGGGTCATGAAACATCGAGCAAAGCAAAAAACACATACCCTATTTTTTGATGATTACCTAAGTTTCCTTCTTCCAGCAAAGCCGTAGATGTCAGGAAAGTAAAAATGTAACTTACTAAAAAGAAGGGTAAAAATAAAATAACAAACCTAAAAAAAAACAAAAATAAAAGGTTTGATTTGCTTAATTTTGTTTTTTGAAGTAAATAACAAATTAAAAACAACTACTGTCAGTATACAAATCCTTAATTTGGTTCAAAAAACTCTATTTTGTTTTGACTTCAAAAATAATAAATTTAAAAAATAAGTATTTTAAGTTTTTTTAGGTATGTTGAAGTCAGTTTCATGATTTTTTTTTTAAGATGTTTGACCTCCAACAAAATACAACTGCTCTGGTTGATGGCAGCATCAGAGTGGAGGCTGTGTGTGGAGAATGCTCTCCAGAAATTCAGCATTTCCTGGTGCCCTATAACTGTAAAACATGTCTAAAACTGTAATGCAAAAAAACCACATCAAAATCAGTCTTTTTTGAGGAAAATGGTAACAGCCATACACACACCACTTCTTACCCCAAACACATATTCAATCTCCATTCCATTGTGCGTAAAAATAATGTAAATTAAAAAAAAAGTTGAATATTACTGAAAGTTAGCCTATATGTTGGAGTTTTTCTGTCTTTGGATTTATTTATTTATTTATTGAGTGTGCAATAAATCGTAGAGAATGCATTAGAGATAAAAAAAATTCAATATCCTAAATGACTCAACCTTAACATACAACTGGGTGAGCAGAATACCGTACCCAGGTATGGCAGATTTTCAGAAGCGATTCAATAAATTTAGATAAGATTGGTAAAACATGTTCTTCAAGTGAAGTTTTCTAATTTAACAAACTTGGTTGGTATTTATAAAGATTTAAAATATCGTGCTTAAAAATGAAGTGAATCATTGACATTTGATTTTAACCGGTAAATCAAAATTATATAAAATTTCTATAAAAAATTTTAACTCTCTATGTATCTAATAGACACAACATTTTTCTAAATAGATTATTTTAAAAAAAGTTTCCATTGTGATACAGAGAACATTTCAGTGATTGTTTAATTAAATTGTAACATTATTTTAACATAAATTTTAAATTGTAGCATCATAAGTATAATGAATAGAAATAAGAAAGAAGAAGAACATGCCAAGAAAGAAGAAAGCAAAATCTCTTCATAAGATTAACATAAATAAAGCTACATATTTATACACGAGCAACAAATAATGTTACTCTAACACAATGTTACACGAAACCAATACATTTGAAAAAGTATTTAAAACATAGTTACAAAGCAATGCACAGGTGCTGTTATTATACATGAGTATGGCCAGTGGCTGATGCATGGGTGCAGCAGTCTCTTCAAAAGGGTTAATGAATAGGGTTAATAATTTGTTTATTTTAAATAGCTTCTGAAAAATCTAAGGAATTACAGTTTGTTTTTTTCTTATATTTTCATAGTTTTTATGAAGATTAAACAAATGAATTATCTCCACTTCATATGTCATGTGTAACTCATTTTCTAATATCTTTAAAACAATTATTGTCATTGACAATATATTAACCTTGTGTCTGAATGTTTCACATACCATATTTTTTTATGTATAAGACACACCCAAGAAATTATATTCAATTTTTTTTTGGAAAAAACCTAAATTTTAAAGTATGATTTAAAAAAATTTGATTAAATAATAGGTAATTTTAAATAGTAAACTGACTTTTCAGAAACTTGCAAAACCGATATCAGTCATCTGAATCTTCTCTATCATCAATGTCTTCATCCTCTTGCTCTTCATCATTATCATCTTCTTCATTCAAAAAATGATCTTCACTTCCATCAAGACTGTTGCTAATTCCACATTTCAAAAAAGATTTAACAATAGTTTGTTCATTCACTTTCAACCAAGATACCAACCACTTAACCCCACTCACACACTTGAGATTGATGGCCATTTCAGGGCACCCTTTGGTGTTAGCTGAAACATTCGTCATCCACTTGTTCCACTCTTCCATCATAAAGACTCTAAAGGGCTTATTTAATGATACATAAAGTGGCTGTAGTTGTAATGTAAGTCCTCCTGGTATGACAACCAGTTCAGTATTGCATTCTTAGAATTTTATTTGATTGTTTCCTTTAGATGAGCTTGGAACTGATCAAATACAAGAAGAGCTTTCTTCTTTAGCAGTGCACCATTCCTTCTTTTCTATACTTTGTCTATCCACACTTTCATCCATCCAACCCTTTTTTGTGAACATGTAAAATCACTCCTGTGGTATTTTTTCTTTAGGCAGTGTCTTCCACTTAAAAATTATCATTGGCGGTAGCTTTGTACAATCAGTACAACATGCAAGAACTATGGTGTAGTGTGTTTTTTCATGTCCACTGGTTTTGATTCTAATGCTTTTCTTACCTTTCTCAGCTATTCTATTTGAGGGTACATCAAAAGTTAGGGGCATTTCATCCATATTGGCTATCTGTCCTATTTCAAAATTGTTGAATTATGAAAAAAATAAATAATTTACTTAATTATTAAAACTTAATAATTGTTTAATTTATTAAATTTTTCTTATTTAAATTGTTAATTTATTTATTTAATAATAAATAAATTATTTATTTATTAGGAAATAGTTTTGTCTTCGTATTCTTTTGGCATTTTTTCACTGATTTTTGTTTTTGTACACATATAAAGTCCACTACGTTTCATGAAATGGTAACAACATGACGCACCACCTTTAAAATCGTCTATGTTACGATTACAGGCTAAAGATTTGCATGTATATGAATACATGTATTTGACTGCATGTATATGAATCATTTTTGTTGAAATGGCAATGCCATTTTGCCGATTTTCTTTTTTTCTCGAGTTCTGGCCATTTCGCAACTTTACCACGTTCCGTGCGCTAATCAGATGCAAATTGAACATCTACTTCTGACCATGTCAAGTTCTAATCATTTTTTCTGTAGGTGGAGGTCCAAAATGACTTTTAGCTTTCCTATTTCCGTGTTCTTACGCATATTTTACAGCCTGCAATTTGTAACTTGAGAGTAAGAATATCGCCTAAATTTTTCCATCACTAAAAACTATCAAACTAACACAAAGTATCGCAACACGTCAATTCAATAGTGATCTGTAACTGATTACTAGGGTAAGAGATTATGCAACTTAAATTTTGACTCCCAGTTCTGAGCCAATGACGTCCTAGAAACCACGTGAAGGTCACGGATCAATTTGGTCGCGTCATTCACCCCGCTATAAAGATCTTGGAAGATAAAATGGAGTGCGTATAGCTTTGAAAAGAGGAAACAATCTTTCTTCATTGTATAAAACGCACCCCACTTTTAAGATGAATTTTTAGATAAAAAGTGCGTCTTACAGATCGAAAAATATGGTATATGTTGAAAAGTATCATTTTTGTATAAATTTAATCAATATTTCATCATATTATTGAAAAATTGTGTAAATCATAAAGACTAGCAGTTAGGTTAGGCTAGCAGTTGTTTAGTTGGAATTTGAGTAAACCCAGCACTGCTTTCTTCTTTGAATTTACTTTTTTTTTAAACCTTGTTACCATAATATGGCTTTTGCTCAGATTTCTTTGTTGTGTTTAGGTGTGATTTTGTGAATTTTTTTTTTTCAGATATCCTAAAATCATTAACATTTCTATATACATAGAACATCTTATCAACTTATCATATCAATTTTTAATAATTAGTAAATCATTATTTTCATAATTTATGATTTTGAATTGTTGTAAAATTTTAAATCATTAAATATTTAAGTAAATATAAAATATCAGTTGATATTATGATTATGTTATTTTCATTTTTATATTAATGTTTTCATCTTTTATATGCACATCCGTATTTATTAAATATTAGAACTGTAATGCTGATATTATTAAACAAAACACTTGAAACTTTTCTTAATCTTTTTCTTGTTGGTATTTTTAAGCTGGAAAACTTAGAGTTCTACCTACTACACGGAATTTATTCATATTTTTATAATAAATAATTTATATATTTTAAAATACTCAATAAAATTGAATCCTTTATGATAAATTTTCAAAATTTATTAATATATTGAGGTATTTAGAGCGGTTTTGATACATTAAAACGTGGTTAAAAGGGCAAAATTTTCTTTTCTCCTCCTACTTTGTTTACACACTACATTAGAAACATAAATTTAGGTTAATTATTTTATAACAACTTTTCACGTTGTGCCTTGATGTTTTTAATGTTAAATTAGTTTCATAATCTACTTATAATTATAAAAGTGTAATTTTTAAATTTTGTTTTATTTTCTTTTACAGGATATTTGATGCAATAATGAAAGGCATTAATTCTAAGTGGGCAGTAAAAATTAAATTAAATTTTTCTAAGAAATCAATATATTTATTATGATTACTCTACGTAAAACATAGAATAAACTTTAAAATACATTACTTTAAAATGTACTTTATAATATAATTTAAAATAAATTATTTTATTTGTAAATATATTTAATATTTGTTCTACTTTATACATAAGTAACAAATAGAATTATTTGTTTGTTTACATACTCTAATTTATTTGTATGCACATAGATGATGGTTGATATACTAAAGGTAATTTTTGTATGGGAGTACTGGATCTAGTGTCAATCCTTCTTTGCTATTTTTTTTATTGCATGATAGTTACATTTTCTTTTTCTATAAAATTAAGCTGATTTTTATAATATTAGTGGTACTTGATGTTTAATCTCTTTCTTTCTTTATTATTTTTTATAATGCGTGTAGAAAATTTTCTGGATAATATTTAGTTGATAATTCTCTGCATCATATTAAGAAAGATTAAATCATTTTCTAATAATAGGTGAAAAATAATATTGGCTTTTAATTACCTTTTCTGATATCAAATTGTATGCATGATAAGTGACCTTAATGTCGCAACCTAACATGAATCACAAGTTCCTCTTAAAAATTACATAGCTACTTTTAAATACAACAAGCACACCACGATGGGTTACTAGGAAAAGTTACTACAAGTGAAGTTGTTCCCTTGCCTTCTTCACTGAGCCAAATTTTCAATTGCATACATATCATGCTTATCCCAGAAAAGTGCTTTATATATTCAGCTGTACTTTCTTTTTACCGCACCAATTGACTATATAGTAAACTATCATTACTCCCAGAGATATTTTACATGCAAACTTAATAAAGTGCTGGTTATACATTAAAACTGTAGCATATCACACATCATACTAGTATCAGATTAACATTCTTTGAGTATCTGTTGTAGGTTTTAGTAAATAAGTGAATACTGTTAGATAACGTTAGATATAAAAACTGAACTACTATTTACTAATTTCTTTGTTTACATTAGTTTTTATACCAAACAAATTGTTTGAATCATGTAAAAAGAAAAGTCATTTCTGTCCTTCTTGTATAGCACTCATTTATACTAATGTCTTGTATGATGTTTTGATAACGTTCCCATTAATCTTAATCCACTGATTTATTGTATTGGACATACTCTTAGTCCCTAGCATAGTTGAAGATGTATACTGAAGATGAATAAATAATTTTTTTTTAGTTATAGGTTTGCTCCTATATTTCTCTGTTAAGTTTATTATGATGGTTAACTTATTTCACCGATTCACATTATTCAATTATTTTGATTTTGTTTTTTTACAGGTAAGATATATAACACTAATTGAGGTATGTGAATTCTAATTTAAATTAATAAGTAATAAATGTTTAATATTCGTTTTCTTTTAAAGATTAAATTAATATTATAAACTAACTAACAGCTACTCTTTATACAGTTAAATTTATGTTTATCTTAGTTTAAGGTTTAGCACAATAAAAAAAAGATAGGTATTTGTTTATTTTTAATATTATTATTGTTTGTGTGCTTTCTCATTGTCTGCTGGTTTCTTCCTTTTCTTATCTGAAATTAAAAATAAAAAAAAAACTTTATTCGTTTTACATGTAGTAAAAACCAGTTGCTAATAGCAACTGATTGGCAACATTAAATTAAATCATATCCTCAACTTATCCATTAAATACTATTGACCATTAAGTCTCTTGTTTTCTTTTCTGTGACCGAAACCAATGATGGCTATGATGATAAAAACTCTCATAGTTATACATTCGTTGATTCAATTTAATAACTCATAAGTAATTGGCACTGATGTTAATTTTTTATAAAGGAAAAAAGTAAAGTATGACATTGTGAGTTTAATGAAGGCTGTATAATTATTCATAATGAAGAGAGAAGTGGGAAGCATAGAGTTTAGATGGATGACTTAGAAAGAATTAAAAAATTCAAGAAAACTGATAATTCACTATTAGTGATCTTATTACAGAATCCAGATATTTCAGAGTTCATTGTGTAGAATTGTTCTGAAAAGTAAACTTTCATAGAATTGGTAATACGGGTTCCAGAAATATTGGCTGTTGTGTGTGAAAGATTGAATAACGCTACTTTTTGATTTTGTATTAGTTTCTTTCAAAATTTTTAATTTTTAAAATGTTTCAAAATTTTGTTACTTATATATTTTTGTTTCAATTTTTTCCATCTTGGAAGGGGGCAGTAGCCTTGTTGACCCCCCTCTGGATACGCCTATGTTTTTTTAGCATATTATTTGTATCAATTTAAATTGTGCTTCACCTATGCAGTAAAAACAGCTGACTCATAGCAAATTCATGATACTACTCTTTTCATGTTTATAAGAAAATTTAACTTCTTAATCTAAGCCAAATTAAAATTTAAATGTTGTAATTGAGCTGTGAGTTATTCATACTATTGTCTTTTAATGATTCTTTCTAATTATTAAATCTGGCATAATAATTCAAGGAGAATAAGAAAAATTCAGTTACTTTCTATGAAATTTCTGTAGGCAATTAATGAAGAAAGAGGTGGTTGAATGATCATTATAAAGAAATTAAGTTGAAGAAGATCCTAAAAATTACAAAGAAAACAGGTTTAGAGAAAATTATAGTTAATTATTTATGATTTTTAAGCTGTAATACATTTTTCAGAAACAGAAATATATATAATTTATTATAAATTGAACTTGAATACTTTGAATTTTACTTCTGCAGACTAATACATGTGACTATTATGAATATAATTAATGAAAGGACACAAGTTGTCAACTATCATTCTGCACATTAGTGTTTAAAAAATAATATATTTGCCAGGGGGTGTTAAGTCAGTTCTAAGTAACTTATTTTTTAGGACAACAAAAAATACAAATTTATTAGGATGTTATATATATATATATACAGTGCACCAGCTTAATGTATTATAAACAATAGTACAAGTATCTGATGAAGGGCCACATGCAAAACTGTTCATTTGGAGAGTGTACAACAGCTGAAAAGTAGCCCTCTATGTACAACTATTATTTATTTCAGCAATTCTTGTTAGAAAAATTGACAACAATTTCGCATTCATGAATTATACAATAATAATTTTATGAGATGAAATATTTCAGTTGATTACTGAAATGGATCCTACTAATATGTCATTTATAAAGATGACTGTCAAATAACTGAAAGGGTTTCCAAAGAATTTCTAAAGCACTTTTTATAAAATATCATGTAGAGAAACTGGCTTCAAAAGAAGTTATCAAGAAAAGAATTAATGTAAATTTTTAATTTACCTTTGTTTTTATTCAAGATCAGGCATTTCTTAAAATAATAATCACAAATTTCTTTCCATCCACATTTTAAATTTAAATGCGATTGTGGCACTTAAGACTTGGTGTTTCTTTAAATAATTAAAACTATAATAACAATTCAAAACTTTCTCTCGCCTCTCGAGAAATGTTATTCTTAAAAACCTCATGATTTTTTTGTTGTGCTATTTTTGCACAATTGGTGTATATTTATGAATTTTTAAGGTTTAAAACATCTGATTAGTAGTCATGTTTTTTACTGGTAGAAATTAGTAACATACTTTTTTAAGTACTTTAGTTATTTAAATAATAGCATTTGAATTGTTTTTTCTTGCACCTTATTAAAATGCTGTTACTTATTAGTACATCATTTACAGTCAGCTGATTTATCAAGACAACAATGACCTCCAGTGTTTTCAGTTTTTTAACACAGTGTGTTCTAATTTCTTTTATTTCTAAGTTCATAATCTTTGCTGTTTCTTGGTTTTCATTAAATTAATGTAACTCATATTTTAATGCATTGGTTTTGTTTTATTTTCCCTTCCTGACTTTTGTTATAAACAGATCTAGAGATTCAACAGCACTTGAAGCAGTTATTTCTTTTTTATTTCTTAAATGGCTGAAGAAAATCAGAGGGCTTATATCACCTGTAATTGACGACCATAAAAATGCTAAAGAACTGTGGACTATATAATTTTTATAAAAATTTCCAGAAAAGTTTCATAACAAACTTTTCGTATAAAAACATAACTTCACAAGTACAGTATTATGAACCTATATAGGGACATTACTTGAAGATTATAAACAATATGTTGCCAATTATTCTATAAGCCAATCTACCACAAGTCAAATGTAAACAGTTCAGAGATCAGGAAATTTATCCATAGCATACAGTTGATAGAAAAGAAATCACACTGTTTGATTAAATTTATAGGTTAAAAAAAATTAAAATTATAATGTTATTGTCTATGAAATCTCCTGGGAAGCTAAAAATGTAGGCACAGTTGATAAAACATTAAGGAGAATTTAGTTTTGAACAGCTTGGTTACCTATTATTATTATTATTATTATTAAAATTTAATAATAAAGTTAATTTAAATTAATTTTATTATTTAATTATTTAATAATATTATTATTTAGTTAAATTATTTAATATTTAATAATTATTAAATAATTTTAATAATAAAGATATTTAAAGTTAATTAAACTACTCTTAATTGTACATGGAGGGTTGTTATACAACTTTGCTGGAGAATATAATGAATCAACCATCGAAGGATTAGTAAAAGTTTTGTTCTGTGAAGAAATAGAATATGCTTAGTATTTTTGGATGGGCTTAAAATAACAGAAACAACCAGGAAAATAAATGCATATTCAGATTTTAGATTTTAAGATTTATTTATCATAATCCTCCATGATCTATCTCTTCCTTAATCTCTATAGTTATTTCTTTTAGCTAAAACTAGAAATAAAAAAACCATTTTAAATTAAAAATTATAGTCATTTTATGCATTCTTTGTGTACAAAATTTTATCAATTACTTAATTTTTGTGATAATTTTTGTACCATGGCTTCTTTATTATTCCTCAAATATAAAGGATCATATTAGCTAAAAAATTATGATTTACACTGTATTTTTTGTCTGCTTACCTGAACCTAGCATAACTCTTTCCAATGCACAACCAGGTGCTTCAAAAAGTAGAAATAACAATACTGCTGAGAAAATAGATCCCATTATATCACCAAATGCTATTGTTATCTGAAAGAAAAAAGGTATTTGCAATTTATAACATTTCATGAGATTTATAATTATCAAATTTTATACTGTTAATAATTTCATTTAATTCACATCCAAATTTAAAAAAAAGAAATTATAATAAAACAATAAAATGTAAAAAAAGGAACATGGACATATGGGGTTTCATGAAATAGAGAATGTGTGATGGACAAGGTAGGAGAAAAAGGTTTAGTTGATTTGGATTCTAAGAAAATGAGGAAAAAAAGAACATCATTAAAAATGTGGAGTTGGGAATTCAATAGGAAGCTAATTTTTTGTAGCAATTTCTATTCCAAAGCATTTTAAAGTGATTCAATTTAAATTTATCATACATTACTTTTTTGTTTAATTTTTATTTTTATAAATTTATTGAACATTTTAGTAAATAAATTAAAAATTTTTGATTAACATCTTGATTATTTCTAATGATTTATAATTTTTAACTTTCATAGCTATTTTTCATGCCTAGAAACAATAAATTATTGCAGGTGCAGGATTTTTCACATTATGAAAGATATATTGGAATAAATAAAGACCTCAAAAAGAATGATGTGTTACACATTTTCTATTTTAATGTGCGGCTACAAAACACAGATGTGGAACAAAGTTAGAAATGAGAGTGTAAGAAGTATCACTGAAAAGATGTGTCTATCCTCTGTAAAGACAAGGTTTACTTTAAGAAAGCAAAATATGAAGATGTAAAACAAGAAACAAGTAGGAAGACTGCATTGAATCTATCCAAATGCCTAGATTAAATAGTGTGGACTCATGAGGTGTTGATGGCTTCCATCAAATTGTTTAACATAAAGTACATTTGAGGAAACTTGAAAACAAATTAGAGAAGAAGTTTTATTTGTGACCTGCACCGATAAAATAATGGAGAGTAAGTAACCTGTACATACAGTCAACATGACATCCTATTTATAACATTAACAAAGCAAAATTGCTGTATGTTCACTCATGGCCCAGTGGACAATGAAGAATAAGAGGATTCTTTAGTCCTAGATAGTAATTCAGAAACTTTTACATTATCTATTTTTATAAAACTAACAAAGTAACTTATTTAGTTATTTTTATTGTGGATGCATACTTCATAATGCATTAAAATGAAGTCCTTTTTGTGTGCAGGTAAACTGTTTACACATATAGGTGTTATGTTAGTGCATTAGTGATTTGTTTTTATAAAGTGGTTGGAAAATATTGATTCTATTGCGTTACAGAATGGTTTTATACATTCGTTTTATTTGTTTCAAACTGTATCTCATTTGTCCAATCTAGATAATTTTGCAGTCAGAGCACTGTATTATGCAAGTTCCTGGGTCAATCTGTTTTGTGCCTGATAGTTTTTGTTTTTTGCTATAAAGACTATATAGAAAAAAACACAATACAAACACAATGAGCTTTATTATTTTTTATTGGAGCTATTTTTACTTTGTCTTTGTTTAAGCATTTCAATGTGATTATTATTATTATATTGTTGTTGTTATTATTATATTTACTTTAATTATTTTATACAGGAATGAGTCAGTAAGCTACAACCATTTGTATATAAAAGAAATATTATAATGAAGAATTACTATGTGATCTTCAGGTAATGTGGTTTAGTGTTAAGTAGTTTTTAGATAATTATCCTAAACGCCAAGTGTTTATGTGGTTGAAGTGGTTTGAGGTGTATGAATAACTCTGTTTGTCAAGGCAGTTTCTGATTAATTTCAAAATGTTGTCTTTGAACAATAAGGTGGTATCATTCATTATACCTGTACCAATGTGTTGTTTGCCAATATATTCATATGTATCTGTTTCATAGCAAAAGTTCAAAGGTTATTGTTAATATCACCTGATATAACCATTTATTACCAGTTTTATAACAATTTATGTTTATTTATTTGTAAATATAATTTAACCAAACTTAACCTATGCTCGCTAACAATGACTAATTAACACAGTAATATTTTGAGTACTTAAATAATAAATTCAGTAATTATTACAATTATTTATTATTTAAATAATCAAAACATTACTGTTTAGTCGAGGTTGGGGAGCAAAGTGAGAGTAGGTTAAGTTTGGTTAATTTATATCAATAATTAAAAGTAATAATACTTATATTTTTAATACGTAACATATGTTAATCTCTTAACTTTGAAGTATTTTCAAAGTTATGGGATCATTATGGTTGTGATCGATGGGCTAATACATAAGTACAGCATCCTTATGTGTAAAGAAAATTTAAATTCCTAGCACTAATGTATAATAAATTTTTTTATAATTTTTTTGTTTAATGTATTAAAAAAATGAAGAAGACAATTGTTTTAATAATACTAAATTTTGCAAATGTAGCAATCAAAATTTATAATTTTGTAACATCATCGGAAAACATTTTTTTTATGTCACTGCACATTATTTATTAAATTGGAAATTGAAATAAAAATGCTTATAAAAGAAATTTAAAACAATCTAAATCAAATTGTAAAAAAAAATTATTTTTATTTCAGAAAAAAATTATTCAGAAATTTTTTAATCATGTTTGCAATTATCTCAGCAAATTGTGTTGCTGTTTTCATTTTAACTTAAAATAATCACACTGTTGATGGTTGTTTTTTTTTTTTTTTAATTAAGCAGATGCATATAAAGAATGTAGTTAAAAATTTAATGTTATTTTAGTTGTTCCTGTTAATATATCTTCTTGTTTTTTCTATCTGTGTTTATGCATTTAATAATATTCAATTATGTTAAAATATGGTTCTTTTTGTGATATTATGGTTGTTGTCATTGTTGATGGACTTGTAACATATCTATGATTAAGTTAATGAATGCTGACTATGTTGCTATGAATGACTTTTAGATTTTCACTGTATTTTTGTTTGAAATTGCATCCTGTTCCTGATATATATGCAACTCTGGAGTTGTGCTTGTACACACACACACACACACACACACACACACACACACACACACATTATTCATATATGTATAAACAAAATTGATTCACCCAAGTACAGAAATATACATTACATAAGATGACACCTTATTTTTTCTATCTTTACAACAACTTTTTTGTGGAAATCCACATCTTCAATTGTAATTTATTTTAACTGTTTATATCAAATTATAAACTACACTCAAATACATTCAAATTTAAGGTAAATATATATATATATACATATATATATTTTTAGTTTACAAATTAAAAATATATATATATATATATATATATATATATATTTAGTTTACAAATTAAAAATAAATTTAATTTAAAAAAATATATAAATTAAAAATTAAAAACTATACATATAAATATGACATCAAATTTGGTAAAAATTAAGATAAATAAATAACTAGAATGAAATGCACCATGTAACTTGGCTAGCCAATGTTATAGTACTGTGTGGATTTGAGTTAAATTAAATTGAATTATACATTATCATTATTTGGAAAAGTGCTGCCATCTACTGCAGCCTTTATAAGCGTGTCTCTTCATATTCTGTTTGTAGGTTGATCAATTTGAATTTCCTTTTATATTTATATATATAAAACTTCTCCAGAATGTCTAAACTTTTATTATTGTTATTCATATTATATTTCTTGATTTCCAATATTTTCAAATTGGTTTGAATATCAGAAATAGAGTGTTTATTGTTAATAAGGTGGTCAGAAACATTAGATAAACCCAATTTTGAATTTTTTATAATGTCTAACATGTTCAAGAAATCTGGTTTTAAAAGATCTACTAGTTTTTCCTATATAAATGTGGTCACAGTCATTGCATTTTATTTTATAAATTCCACACTTATTGTATATAAATTATATGAATCAGTATGATAACTGTTTTATTACACAGTTATTTTTCTTGTATGTAGTTTCTATGATCACAGTAATTCCTTTACTTTGTACAACGAAGTAAAAACATATAAACCATATTATATTTTATTTATTATTACATTATTATTTAACCACATTATAAAATATTAAAAAAATAACAATGATAAAAAGAAATGAAGAGGAATATACAAAATTAAATGCAATGAATGTAATAATATTTATACTAGTAAAACCAATAGATAATTTAAAAAATATTTACCAGAATATTACACATATAAAAACAAAAAAAGAGGTATATCCAATGTAGCCGACCATCTGATAGAATGCAAACATAATATAACTGATTACAGAAATAATTTAAACATTTTTGGAGATTTGTAATAGTGTAAAAAAATGAATATAGTCAAGAAATATTACATTTATAAATACAAACAAAAATATAAAATGATGAACCACCAAATTATATTTGAAGATGATGATTTAATTAAAAACATAATAAAAATACAATCTAACAGTTGGCAATAATAATATTAGAGTAAAGGAAAAAACTGTTTTTAAAGATTAAATAATTCCAGTAATGGATAATAATATGAGTATTTTACATATACACTCATAATATTATAAAATATTTCAAAATATAAAACATATTTTCAAAAAAAGGAGAAACAATTGAAAGAATATGTTTTAATTATAATAGATACAGAATTTAATACCAGCTGAAGATGTGGTATAATTTGAAAACTAGTTATTGGAAATTATTGTGAACTTATCCAATTCCTGTGGTTTGGTGGTTTACATTACATATGTATATATAAAAGAATATTTATAATTTTGTTTGATACATTGTTACAAAAATTTTAATTTGAAATTAGTATCATTCTGACAGTCATGGACAACATAGCAATGAAAAAAGGAGAATAAATTTAAACTAAAGTTATAGAATAAATATTGTCTAGTCAACTTCATGGGTTCAATATTAAAGATTATATAAAAAAGGAATATCAGTTATTAGCATAGAATTAGATAAAAAATAAAAGAATACTTAAAAGAAAAATAATAATCAGTTGAAGATGAAGAGTTGACCGACCAGGTTCCAAATATACTTAATAAAACTCTGATGTTATGAAAATTATTCATCCGCAAAATACAGTACTTATAAATCTGGATCAGGAGAAACTTTGTACCCACTTTACATGGGATATGGTGTTGATAATGTGTGAAGTATCAGTATTTTGACAGTTTATTCATGCACATTAGATTTTCATTAATTTTGTAAATCCAAAATGTATATATTTATAATTATTGCAATACAACTTCATTTAATATTTGAATATGTTTAATGAAGGTTTAAATAGCAATTCGTACTATAATTAATTATTATTTTATTTATTAAAAAAAGTAAATTAGAAATAACCATATATTAAGGCATTCTTGAAAGTAATTTACTGCATTGTGAAGAAAATAACTTAATCCAACAGACTGATTTATTTTTCTATATACGTTATTAGATATATCAAAATGAGAGAGAGTGATGGAGAGGGATGCTGAAACTTAACAACCACCATTGCTAGTGACTTATATACTAAGAAAATTGCTATGGTTTTGAATGTTGTAGAAAAGATTTAGCCATGA
The DNA here is from genome assembly GCF_047948215.1 of Lycorma delicatula. Lineage (NCBI taxonomy): Eukaryota > Metazoa > Arthropoda > Insecta > Hemiptera > Fulgoridae > Lycorma > Lycorma delicatula. Next base: position 373,178,035 of record NC_134455.1, on the reverse strand, counting down.
CTCATAAAGTAACTTGTAGGAAGGCTGTTAGATCATAAGTTATTGTTTTGGAATGTAATTTTGTTTAATAATAAATTTTAAATTTGTTTATATATTGTTTTATTATATTATTTTATGCTTTATATAAGTATAAGTATATTTTTACTACAGTACAGTAAAATAGAGTTTATTTTATATTTTGATGTGTTTGAATTTACCTTTAAAAAAATGGGCAAATTTTATAGAAAATACTGGGTACATTCATTATCATCATTTTTCAATTTACAACAGTAATCAATTCTGTAAATCTGGACATGCTTTGTCACAAATACATAACTGTATTACTTCTACTAATGCAATTTGTTTTAAAATTTGCAAATATATATATAATAATAATAATATGGTTCTTATAATTCATGAAATTAAAGCAACTGCTTGTTCACCAAATTTCTTATACATTCAACATTTTTACAGCTGTTTGCTAGGAGAACAATTACTCTAAATTTCAACATATCTGTTACAGATGCTGACTGCTCTTTTAATAACATACATTTTAAAGGATTTTGTATGTCATCTCCAGTGAAACATTTCTCTAAAGTTATTAGCAAATTTTTAAGTGATTGACAATTTTACCCTAGCCTGCAATTTATTATTTTTTAAAGTTCTGTAGCATTTGTCATTATTAAACTTCATTTAATTTCACTTTTAAAAGTATTCTTTTATTACAAATTGTTTACTATTCTATCTATTTATATCTTCTGTTGTCATTATTATTTAATTTAAAAAAAAATTATTTTCATGTTATAGACTTAATTAAATCACTCATACAATAAATTTTAAAATCTTACTCGTGTCATATCAGTGAAGTTTATTGGTGTTCTTTGTGCACCCATTTGTAGGTTTAAAATTAACATATTTGTCAAATATATACAATAAGAGAGGCGACTTAAAGGCTGGAATACAGAACCCCATGAAAGTAATTTATTGAGGAAACCTGAAAAAAGTAAATTATAGAATAAATTTTAATAAAAGTGTTTATGCCGTAAGAAATATTTGTGTATGAGATGTTATTGAATTGCTTATTTGAACATTTTTCAAACTACGATGCTCATTGGCTATTACTAAGAACGTCATAACAGCTCTTAATTTTTGAAAGTACTCCATGCTCCACAAGCAGCAAATAATGTTATTATTTTTATTTACAATAATACAATATTTTGGTGATGTATACATTATTAAACTATAAATATCCATGAATGAAATGTCCATGAATTGAAAAAAATATAAATTGCAACACAATTTGGTTTAACTACAAAAAAAACACATACTCAGAGTATGATTAATTACTGCATGGTAAATAATAATTACAGTAACTAAGTGTAGTTTAAATAAAATAAGACCCAATATTCATAGTACAGTTATTTACTAATTATAACACATATGGGATAGGTAAATTGTTTTTAATTAACAGAAAGAAGTGTCATGCTAAACAAGCGATGAAAGTGATTGAATTTTGAATTAAGTATTATTTGTTTATGTATCACTGGTAATTATCTTGTTATATCTAAATATGTTAGTACAGTACTGTATGTGTGGCTAGCCACATATAAAAAAAGTTTTAATCTTTTTAACTTTTATGACTATATATTTTATATTTTTACAATTTTAAGTTTTAAATGTTTAATGTTGCTTTTTAAAAAAGAATATATTTAGTATCTTAACCCCTAACCCCAAAGTGGGCTAGAGCCAGAGTTGTGTATGCAGGACACAATCAAAAGCAGATTCAAAATCAATAAAAATGGCAAACAGTTTTTTATATTTAATTTCCAGGTACTGGTAGATAAGGTTATGGAGAACAAAAATATATGCAGCTGCAATTATACAGAAACCACAATAATTTGGGCTTCAACTATTTGGACAACTTGTCACTATACTCAAGCTGCTAGACTTGTCTCCAAAACACAAATATAATTATTGTTTACACTTCTGTACACCTAGCTACACTATCTAATGAGGAACAAAAGGAACCTTGCATAACAGATCTTCTGAAAGTCATATTCTAGATTTTTGTTTATTTGATTTCTTATAATTGAGTGTTGGCATCAGTTGTTTGCAAATATGAATATTTTTATAAGTAATAAATATTAAAATTATCTTTTATCAATTTTTTTGCTCAGTATTACATCTTATATTTTTTTAAGATCATGCAGTTCTCTCCTAAAAAAATGTTAGGTTTGCCTGTAAGGATGGTGCCAGTACAGTTTGGTTGTGGTACAGTTAAAAAACGATAATTTCACTGTCTCAGGTGTATTTGTCTCTCTTCTTTTGTTTAGCTTCCAGAACACCTGTAACGTATTACTTCAGAGGATGAATGAGGATGATATGAATGTAAATGAAGTGTAGTCTTGTACAGTCTCAAGCCAATCATTCCTGAGATGTGTGGTAAATTGAAACCCAACCACCTAAGAACACTGGTATCATGATCTATTCAGATCTGTATAAAAGCAACTACTTTTACTAGGATTTGAACCTTAGAACTCTCAACTTAAAAATCAGCTGATTTATGAAGATGAGTTCACCGCTAGACCAACCTGGTGGATTAGGAATATTAGTCTTTCTTTCTTTTTCCTGTTTAGCCTCTGGTAACTACCGTTTAGATAATACTTCAGAGGATGAATGAGGATGATATGTATGAGTGTGAATGAAGTGTAGTCTTGTACATTCTCAGTTCGACCATACCTGAGATGTGTGGTTAATTGAAACCCAACCACCAAAGAACACCGGTATCCACGATCTAGTATTCAAGTCCGTGTAAAAATAGCTGGCTTTACTAGGACTTGAACGCTGGAACTCTCGACTTCCAAATCAGCTGATTTGGGAAGACGTATTCACCACTAGACCAACCCAGTGGGTTTAGGAATATTAGTCTGAGACTAATCAAGCTAACTGATGAATTATCATAAGCGTAGTCAGCATAGATGAAATAGTATATCAACAAAAAAATAAAAAAATAAAAATACATTAAGTAATTTTTTAATCAATATATTCAGACACATACTTACATTGTGAAGTATTTTTAAAATTTATCTACTAAAAAAAATAAAAATAAAAATAATTTCAGAATTATGTAATGTTGTTTGAACTTTAATTAAATAATAAATTTAATATAACTCACTTTCTTAATACTAATAAATATTCTCAGATGCATCTACAAAATTTACTATTTTACAAAAGTTAAGTGTTTGCGAATAGCATATATTTTGATAATAAAAATTATTATGTTCAATAATTAAAATTTTAAGAATTCTTTTTACTCTAAAATATTAAATAAATATAATATTATAATTTATTATTCCATACCACCATGTCCAGTTGCACAAGCAAATATAAGCCAACAAGATGCTAAAGCCCACATATGTCTGTGCATAGACTGTTGTAATGAATCATACAATGGGTCATATATACGGTTTTCCTTTTGGAAAGGTAATACGCTAAATATTACACCAACAAATGCAATACCAGATAACAACCATCCCAAAATTATTGTTTCCTGAAAAAATAAAATACATGGATGATTGTTTACTATTATTAATATTACAAATATTTAAATAATCTAAAGTGTTTCATATTCAGCCTTAATAATCTGACCCATTCTTTATTCATTTATTTACTCTGCAATCATATTTCATATTTTCATGCAAATATAATGTGATTGTTTTGAAGTTCATAGAAAATATGACGCTAACTCCAATGGATAATACTATCAAAATTAAATTAGTAAATTATTTATTTTCTTTTGGTTTAAAACCCTAAAAATGTTTGAATGTTTAAAAAATAGGGAATTGAAATTTTCAAAGAATCTAATTCACTTCCATTTCAAGATAATTATTGTTATTTTTATTATTTTTAAATAACTTGCACTAGGTTACAAATAGTTGCACTAGGTTATGAGAGTAATTGGTCCATCTGTAAACCCCAAGCATAACCTTTAGTGCACACTTCACCCCAGCTTAGGGACGTAGTTAAAAAACTCAGTAATAGAAGAAACACGCTTAAAGGGTTTACAACCTTTTCATTATTTTTTGAAGCTAAGTGGGGAATATTTGGGCTGAAGACCTTTATCTGGTTGGCTTAAGAAAAGATTATATGTAAGATTCGTCACAAATATCAGAGTTATTCAATCAACTGGCAGGATGTCCAGAGTTTCAAATTGAGGCTAAAAAAAGTGAAAAAAGGACTCTTCCCAATGGAAGAGTCCTTTTTTCACTTTTTAAATCACCTGATACATAGTTTACCAACCTGTTTGTTATGTCATGGAAAAGGACTTTGTGATCAGTTATTACTAGTTGACTGGGTAATTAGAACCACTGATTTTGTAGAAAATAACTTTCCTAATAAACTGCAGTCACTCAACAACTATTCAGTGATTTCACACCTTTTATGATTTATAAATTTGACAGTATATTTATGTTACAACATAAATACAAGTATGATGATTACAAGACTCATTACTGAAACATTTACATTATACAGTATGGCCGGGAAGTCACCGTACCTCTAAAGTTAATGAAAAACATGAATTAGGATATGTGAATTAACATATGGTATTTTTATTGGGGTCGGTTGGCAACAGTTTTTACAATGTCACACATTCTGAGTAAAAGACAGTTGTGCTAAAATGGTTGTGAGTAGTTACAGCATCGAGGAGCAGTTGGTGACAAGTGTTATTGATTCACGAACAACAGCATACATATCATACAATGAAGCTAATTATTGATATGTTTCGGTAACACTTTATTAAGATGCTAACACGAAAAGAAACAAATGTTGGCTTGCCAAAAACGTGCGTTTGAGTTAGGCTGTTAAAGATAGGCCGCAGAATGGATGAAAGTTAATGCAGTTAGAAACATGTGCTGCTGTTTCAGTTTCCACTGAACAATCGCCAACAAAATAAACTCATAAACGATCAGCTGTTTGTGTACTATGGACAACAATGTAAGACCATATTAAAAAGTACTTGAAGGTTAGGTCATTTCATCGGATGTTCATCAATGAACTGTCAGATGCAGACGTGGAATGTTGCACTTATCCTGCTGAGCTTTATTATAAAAATTCCTTGCTGCAGTGCACCATGACAAATGGTCAGTGTTTACTGACAAATATGCAATCTATCGCAGTTTGCATGCCAGAAATATGTTACTTTGGGTGAAAGAAAATTTTTATTACATGACAGAGTTGGAAAGAAATCCACACCACATGATATGGGCTTGAATAACAGCTCGTCATTTGTTTGGTCCTTATTTTTTTGACAGGCCAGTGAATGCACAAACCTATTTAGAGATGTTGACAGCATGGTTATTACTACAGCTTCAAGAGAAGTATCTCATGGAACGAGTATGATTGCAGCAGGATGGAGCTGCTGCTCACTTTGCTCTATCAGTCCAGTCCACGCATTTGAATGAAAAATTTCCTGGACATTGAATTGGCTGCAGTACTCCAGTGTCACTCACTAGCTCTGTTATCATGGTCACTATGAAGTCCTCATCTCACCACTCCAGACAATTCATTATGGGGAATTATCAAGGCACACGTATCTCTCGTCGCAACACTACAAATAAAGAATTGCATGACAATTGTGCGTGCAACATGAGAGCGAATAGACAGACCCACTGGACCATTAAAATTAATACTATGTATCAAGTGAGTAAATAAAATAATTCATTATTATATCACATTTCTCATTTACAACTCATTACAAAATTTAGTTCTAACTTTAGGGGTATGGTGACTTCCTGGCCACTCTGTGTAGTCAAAGCTTTATATTACAAAACTTAAGAATCCAATACATATTTTCATTACAGAGAGTTTCAAGATGAAAGCTACGATTGTAATATGTTGGTTTTTGTAAAAAGTGAAACCTCTGAATAGCCAATCATTAAGAAGAGTGGAGAAAAAACTTTTCTTGGATTTTGTGTATTAATTGAAGTATAATTATAATTATAATAATAATTTATAAATCTTTTTACAATAATTATGGATTACACACGTTAATATAATTCATATAATAAAATATCAAAAATAAGTCAGTAGAAAGTATGTATATATCTAAATAATGACAATGTAATTTAGATACAAAACACACAAATATCTTGGGTAACCATAATTAATGAAGTAATTTTCTGAATGGATTTTCTCAATGCTGCAGATTTTTTTAAAGTAACTCAAGGATTTCCAGAATTGAACATTTGGTGATTTTCCATTAGTATTGAAGGATTAGAGGAGCTTAGCTTACCAAGTGGTGAAAAGATAATCTGAATCAGGTAAACCCCTAGTTTTGGCTGCTAATATACAGAGGTCCATCATAACAATATTAGTATTCCATTTGAGAAATAATATTTAACTACATTTTATTGAAAAGTACTTGTTGGATTTTTATCAGAGGCTTCACTGTATAAGTGGACATGAATAATTATTTTTACTTACTTTAGATATAGGTGTTGGATTATCTCTAAATTTATATAGATAAATTCCTAAACCAAAGCCTAATAGCCATGATGTTGCACGAGTATGTGTGTATACATAATTCTCCAAAAAACTTCTATGGTTTTCAACCTTTCTGTTTGAACATATTAGAACATTATTAGTTTATTGTAGTATGACATTAGTTTGGAGGTAAAAATAATATTTTAAGTTCTAAAATGTTCCTGAAATGTAATGCATTAGTTTGACCCGTCATATACAAACCAGATAACTTATATGAGCAATGTATTTTGCTTTTTTGCAATGTATTTTGGGCTGGAATTATATTCTGTACTTCTTTTCACAGTTCCTTACATTTAAATATAGGAATTTAAAGTACATATGATTGTATTTACATAAAAAGTAATCAGTCAGGTGTAATTTCATTTGCACATGATTGCTATATAAATTAATATTATAGTAAACTTGGACATTGATTTAAGAAAAAAAAATGCATAAAATGTTGTTATAAGATTATGCAGTAACAGTGTAACTAATTTTGAGATTAATAAATATAGTGGAAATGAGGTCACAATGGTGACATGCACCCAGTTACAATTAATCAATTAGTAAAATTATTTATAATCCAATTATTCTTTTAGGAAGAGTTTTTTAATGCACTGTCCAATGTTTCTGGATAATACAAAGTTTACTAATTCATTTATAATATAATTATGAATTTAACATTATTTACATAATTACATTTTTACACTCTGTTAAATGAAATTACGTGGTTTAGATACATCGTTTTGTGCATGAAGATGATTTTTAATTATAACAATCGAAAACCATCAGTTCAGTAAAACATTTTAAAAATCATTGTTTAATATTAAAAACTTGTTTATTTTATCATTGGCAACTAGTTTTGAAACATTTGTTATATGCAGCGTATGCCTTACATCAAATAATTTTTTATTTTATTTTATACTTTTTACAGCTACACATTAATTTTAAGTTAAAAAAGTAAAAACTGTTTTATTATACTAATTTGTGCTTGATGAGCAGATGTACTTTGATCTGTTTTTGATAACTTTTAATGTTCTATAGTGTTATGTGTCTTTTAAGTAGTTCTACAGGAATAATGTAACTGGAGGGAGTAGATTTGTTAATGAATGATAGAGAAGGAGACAGTTTAAAATCTTTTGATTTTATAAGAACTCCAAGAGGATAAATTTCAGCTCAAATTTTCCATTTAATAATTCATAATCTAAATGATCATTCTCACAAAGATGATGTCTTTTTAGTTGGAAAAGTGTATAAAAGATTGTAAAGAAGTTAATGCATTTATACATTTTCCTTCAATAAAGTGGGGTATATTTTTCAGAGATCTTAAAAAATAAAGTCATAAATTGGAAAGAAAGAAGACGTGTGAAAAATCTTTATCTGAACCAAAATGTTTGAGTATGAATTGGAATTAAAGAGGCTGAGAAATGTTCACTGGATAGAGGAATAAGATAGGGGTTCTGTTAGTTGCCTACCCCACGAAATATCTATCTTGAGAAAATTGTCAGTGAATGATTGAATGGAAAGTAGGCATACCTGTAGGTAGAAGACGAACTGAATGCATCTGTTTTACTGATGACCCAGTGTTATTAGCAAAGAGATAATGAAAATGTTTAGGCTTTTATATGCCTTGGATAAGGAGTGTACGGAAAACAGAATGAGAGTATAAATAAAAAAAGCTAAATTCTTTTTTTATTTATTAGGAGAATAAGTTTTATTTAGGAGAACAAGTTACTTCAAATATCTATGCTGTAAGACAGTAAAAACTTGTACTGCTGTCAGGCGATTAAAACAAGGATTCAATGGCAAAACAGGACTTTAGTAAGAAAAGAAGCTCCTATGTGAGCATCTGGATAAAGATCTAAATAGAAGGTTGGTAAAATATTTTTACTGAAGTGTGGCACAATATGGAGCAAAAACAAACACTGAGGAAAAAAATGAGCTATAAGTACTGAATTCTAAAAAGAATGGAGAATTTAAAATAGAAAGATAAAAGCAAAAATGAAGAGCTGGTGAAAGGTGTTGGAGAATAGAGAAAAGTAATTAAGTAATTTAAAAAATCAGATATAGCACTAATAAGAAGAAAAACTGTTAAGAATAGAGTGTTAAAAAATGTTAAGCGTTAACTGTGTAAGGTATGGTGGTAGGAAGAAGTAGAAGGTTAACAACTATCAAAGACAAATTATGCATAGGTAAAAAAACTGGTGCAGATTTGATTAGTTTAGAATTTGGCTGCGTACTTGAACATACCAAACCAATGAACACTCATCATTATCAGCATTATATTAATAAAAGTGTACATTTAAAAAAAGAAGAACAGCTTATACTATTGAGTAGATTAGATTTTCTATTGTATAAGAATATTAAGTAAAATAAGACAGGATATTTAAAGCTATAATATCTTATTTAGATTAAATAGAACTGCAATATACCCTGCGATGAAATAGCCAGCTGATATATGGTTATAGTAGGGTTGAAGAATTGAAATTACAACAGAAACACCAATCAAACCACTGAGCAAATATCGCATTGTCCATGGATGGTGCATTAAAGGATAAAGCAGTATTGGTGACAACCAAAATAACTGCATATCAACTGAAGTATACCATGTCTGTTGTGCACACTGAAATATACCAAACAGTTAAAGATAATTAAACAAAGTTAAAAATGTAATTAATGTTAATTTTTTTAACCTAATATAAGTACAATAATCCTCATTCTGAATAGAAGCTATGAAAATAGAATTAGCAGTGTTTTGTTGCTTTAAACAAATTATTTATATATTTATATGTTATCACACTTTTATGATTATGCCCTACGAAAAGGACTGAAGGTATAAACAGTAGCATTACTCTAAGATGTTTTTTTGGTAGTTGTTTTTGTTAACCAAATTTTGTGTTCATCAGAATGAAGGTGTTGCTTGTAGGCTAAATATCACCTGATGTTCAGTAGGACTGGTGCATTTGCAACAGAATTTTTAGTCCAATAAAGAAAGCACAAATAAACCACTTCTTACTTTCCTTTCTATGTCTAGCATGAGGTGCTCGATTGTATGGATTTGGTTGTGAGACTAACCATAAATTTTGTAGTTTTAATTAAGTAAATAAAATACTGATTTTTATTAAAGTAGACTGAAAAATTCTAAAAACACTGTAAAGACTGATCTCATCATATATTTGTTACAATGTGCAAATATCTGTCAACAGTGTGCACGTTTTTATGGATGTTTAAATGGTTTTTGTTTAAAAATCAAAAAGTGCTGGAGGATTTGAATGATTTTTTTTTTTGATTGTATTCATTGAATTTTGAAGGTGGTTCTACACATAAATTTAATTAGATAATGAAACCACAAGTTAAGAAATAAAGTTTAAACAGAGGTTGTTTGGTACTTTACAGAGCCATTTTTAAGTAACTGAATCACTTTTTGTAAGAGATATATGGTTCTTACAAGTGACATGTAGAAAAAAAAAAAGTTTTTTCGATAAAAAAAATCGATTTAGAAATATTAACTATTTGACAGAAAATCTTGAGTTATAATTCTATATTGCAAGCAGATTCAAAAAACAATGCTGTTCGCTTATTTGAAAAAAATCATAGTGCTGTACACAGAAATGTAATTTCTCTGTTAATATGTTTTTTTAATTGTATAAGTGAGGGAATTATATTTTCACACAATGTATGTATTATCTTCACATTTTTGTTAAAAAAAAGAAAGAAAAATAAATCCATTTTTCAATTTGTATTTATGTTATATTTTCTGATATGCTCTGTATTTCTGATTGTCTGGGAATAATCGGAACGAGAAAACTTATTTTACCTAATTTTCAGAATTAATTAATTTAATCTGGCATAACAATCTACTTCAATAATTTTTATTTAATATTAGCTGTGTTTACTACATATTTACTTTGAAATATTTTTGAGTGACCTGCTCTTTTTTGAAGAAAAAAAAATATTTTTAGATATTATTGCATAAGATGCAATTTACAAAAAAGAAAGAAATAGTATAAAAAAATTAAACCTGCTTTCTTTTGAAAGTTTTTAACCGAGAATGAATTTGAGTGATGAATTTCAATGGAGAAAGTTAAAATTTAAAAAATCTTAGCTTTTTTTTATTTTTTTTGCTAGTAAATTTGATCCCATTTTCTCCTTGGCAAACTGTTTTGTTTTATGTGGAGGAAGTACATCAATGAAAGAAAGTCAGAGCCAATGTAATAAAAAATGTAAAAAACCTGCTAAGTAAGGAATTTCTATTCCTTCACCCATCCTTCTGGGACAGTTTATTGTGATTTACCTTTTGATGATATACTTTAGCAAAGATAAAAAAAAATAGAGGATATGATACATTTTGTTGGAATTATCTTTTTTGAATTTTTATGGAAGATTCCCTTATGACTAATAGATAAAAGCTGCTTAAAATTCAAGAACTGCTGAACAAAGATTCATTTTCCAATATTTTTATTTAACTTAATTCCATTTTGTATGAGCAGTAAAACTTATCAGAGAATGTATCACTTCTACATTGTTACTCTTTGTAAAATAAAGAAATACTTTGAATTTCATAGTAAATGTTGTTCTTCAAGAGATTGCCAAGTAGTTTGAACAAATGAGATTTAGAAAATGAAGGTTTTATTTTGGTATTTAATTTATAAATCAAGGGAACTGTTTGTGAGATATTAATTATTTAATGGAAAACATTGCTAACTCAACTATATAATTTTTCATGGTGAGAGTATAAAACTATTTTTTTATAAAGTGTGTTATTCCATATCCTTTCTTTTTGTGTGGGATTTTGGATGAAAGATTATTTAAATTTTACTTCTCAGAGTGAAGTGAATAATGGATAAACAAAATAGTGTTACAAGAACTTGCCAAAAGGTGGTTCATTCTTACAGAAGGTATTACAAAATATATGCACCAACAGGTTTAATGTCAGATGGTAGAGTTACAGAAATCAAATTTAGCTTTTAATGACAAAAAACCAAATTAAAATTTAATGTGGTTGAAAATAGGGCTTACATATGACAAAGTGTTTTCAACCACTTGTGTTTATACAAGGGCCGTAATGCTATATCTCTCACATAGATTTTCAGTTTTAGAACCGTGAATCTTAGTTGATGCATTCAACATACTAATGTCACCTGAAAATTATGTAGAAGTTAACAATTTAAAATACACATGAACTGATATAACAATGTACTCTCGAATTACTCATAAACTAAATTAATAAAAGTAAAAAAACAAAAATAATGAAAAAGAAGAATGAAAAGTAAAATACAAAGGATTAAAATATATATATATATTAGTATATTACACTATCACATATATAATCAATGAGTCTAAAAGAAATAATTCACAATAAAGGTGAATACAAGATAAAACAAATGGAAGACAGAGGAACACTCACACAAAAGTTTGGTGAGGAATAAATAAATTATCCTGCTTCACATAGTCCACTAAAGTGTATGAAATAAATATAGCTTCCAACATACAATGAATAAATGAACACCACCTTAAGAGTAGACACTCCTAATTAACATGGATAATATTTGATATTCACATAATAAAAACAAATAATAAATCTAACTAATTTAAATTGACAACGTAGGTCTTTCACATACTCGTATGTTTAAAAATGGACCACAACCTAAACATACATTTAAAGATACTGAAATCCACAAAAACCCATGACACCAATATACTAAATAGACTGTTCAAATTTAATGTTCTTTTGATCACATTACAATTAAGTGTCTTTCTAACTCTAAACAAGCCTACAGTAAGGCTACTTGCAACAAGAAAAGCATTAATGTTATTTATGATGGCTACAAATATAGTAAAAACATTTTGATGTAATTGTAAAAAATGGTGACCAATAAGTTTAAACTTGGTTAGTAATTAACTAACTGATTTTCAATTATGACTGTAACTAAAATCAAAAGAATCACCAAGTCAAATTTGGTTACTTATAAAAAAACTGGATTTATATATATATATATATATATATATATATATATATGTAATACAGTTATTTTTGCTATTGTTAATGTACACTATATTTTAACATTAACTTATTTACAAACAATGTACATTTTCAGATTGACTGCTTAATACACTGAAGAAGATGCTATCTGTGCAAGAAGACTGAGAACCAGTGGAATGTACATCCAGTACATAAAAAAATTATCGTCTGAACGTATTATCTTATAATATCTGCTGCAGGTTATATCTCAAAAGTTTTCCAGCTTAATCATATGAAAATACTAAAATAAATTCTATTATAATTTCAAATAATTCAACACACTTTACTGTTACGTACCATATTTTCTGAATCATAATAATTATTAATGTAGGTGAGTGATGCCCACCAATTTTTTACACATGGTTTCTTTATTATGTCATAGTAGTGCGTACAAAGGGGACCATCACATAACCTGTCAGATAGTGTGGCATAAAATAATACAAGGCCAGCGACAGCTGGTGTCAACCTGAAATTATAATAAAAAAATAGATGTAAGTAAAACTGGGAAATCTCTATTATCTATCCTATTTCTTTATAAATAATTGTTAATTTATTGATCAAGAAAGTATATCATTTGTAATGTGTATCTATTTCCAGCTAGTAAGATTTTTCATCAGCACACCAACATTTTGCTGTAACCACAAAATACAATAACAATGTTAGATACTAGATAATGGTTTTTTTATTGTTGTATATCACTCATAAGTTAAATACACATCAAGTGTTAATGTATTTTAATGTAATGTGTAGTAACTGTATAAAATACTTAAATTTGTGTTTGAATTTCAACTTCTAATAAAAGAAAATTTAGTTATAACGTAATTATGTTGAAGTTCAAGATATGCTAATGATTTTAACAATATACAGAAGCATTCAAGAAAAGAGATAGTTTCTTTTAACTTATCACTTCATTACTTGACTGGCTTCACTAAGAGAAAAGGAATAAAGAAGCTATGATTACAAGTGAGTTGATTGGAAAAATGGAAGACATAAGAAATACACAAAAACAAGAATGAAAAAGTTTGTAATTATGTTTATTTGTAAAATGTGTTTAGCATAATAGGATTTATCTAAGTAGCCTTTCTTTATACTAGTAATATGTTCTTTAGTTTTAATAGAAAATGAATGGTTGGTTGGTCATACCAATATATTTTAAAAGGCACACTTCACATTTTAAACTATAGACTTCTATCTAAGATATTTATATATTTAGATTTTATATATATATATATATATATATATATATATATTTATCTAATATGCTGAAGGAAAACATCAAATTAAATAATAAATATAACCTAATCAATTGTTATGAATTAATAGACATTATTAATAAAATCGGAATAAAGAAATCAACGAGACTCATAATCATGGATATAAAAGATACGTACACTAATTTTTTTATTTTTTGAGGATTTTGAGGTCACAGTGGACCGACCACTTTAGTTAACTCTGGTTTGTCTTTTCATTTTATTTTTTTTTCTTGATAGCTTCCCAATACTTCTTCATTCTTACAGATCTTGCTTTTTTGAGTTCTTCTGAACAAACCCTTGTTCTTGTTTTCTTTTCTTTAATTTCAAATCTGAAGTTTGCTTCTTTTAGTATTTTTATATTGTCAGTTTTGTTTTGTAAATCTTCTTTTGTGATTTCTAATTCTTGCATATCGTGACGAGCCTGTTCCGTTCTGTTCTTATTATGTTTCCAAGAAAGGAGATTCTTTTCTTTCTAAAGTAGTCTACAGCTGGTTCTATATCTATGTACCTCTTGATTTGGTATGAGTCTATTCTCCCCGATCAGTATGTCGTCTTTTATTTATACATGTTCTTAGAATTCTTCATTCTATTCTTTGCATCTCTGCTGAGTAGTTAATGTTGGATTTTAGTTTGAAGAGTGTTTCGCTTCCATATGATATTAGGTCTGATTACGATATATCTGATTTCCATATGATATTAGGTCTGATTATGATATTATAGGTCTGATTACGGTTTTGTCATGTCTTAGTTTGGTATCTGTTGAGATGCATCTTTTGTTATATGTTGTTTTGGTGGTATTTTGTGCATAATTGAGCTTATGTGTTTTTTCTTTTTAGTTTATCTTTTCTTTGAGGTCATGTGTGATATTTTCTCCTAAATATTTAAACTGTTCAACTAGCTTGACTTTATGTCTGTTTATGATTATATGGTTCAATACCAGGGTGGTATTCAATAGTGGTTCAATATAGTTTTTATAGTCTTTTATTCTAGTCTTTTCATATGATATTCTTCACCTATTTTTTCTGCTAGTTCTTTCAATGAAGTTACTTGGGTCCTAGCTTCTGCGATGTTATTGGCTAGAAACACTAGGTCATCTGAAAATCCTAGGCAGTTTACTTCGATATGGTTTACATGTTTCCTTGCTTCAATTGTTACTTGTGGTCTTTTTTGTACCACTCTCTCATTACATATTCTAGTGCTCATTTGAAGAGCAGTGGGGATAGTCCATCTCCTTGTCTTAAACCTGTTTTGCTTAGGATTGGTTCTGATATTTCTCCTCTGAATTTTATTTTGGAGTATATGTCAGTTAACGCTGGTTCTATCATTTTTACTAGTTTCGGGTGTAATCCTAGGTTTCCTACTATTTTCAGCATTGATGATCTATAAATACTGTTGTAGGCTTTTTGGAAATCTATGAATTATATTACTAGCTGTCTTCATTTCATTTTGTGTACATCCATTATTAATTTGAGAGTGATTATTTGCTCAGGACAGCTTCTCCATAGTCTAAATACCTCCTGATATTCTCCCAGTTCATTTTCGAGTTGATCTTTTATTTTATTCAGTATTATTCTTGAGAGTATTTTATATGTGGAATTTAATACTGAAATTCCTCTGTAGTTTTCAGGATTGGTTTTGTCCCCTTTCTTGTGTTGTGGATGTATGAGTGCAGTAGTCCAGTGTTTGGTAATTTTTCTTCTTTCCAGTTATTTTGGAGGAAGTGACTGTTTAGTCTCCTTGGAGAAGTATTTCCAAAGTTATATCACTGTCTGGTCTTCCCTGCTTGTTGTGTAATTTTTCATTTCTTTTAATGCTTGGCTTAGTTCTTTAAGTGTAGGTGGGCTTATTTCGTTTTGGTTTGATTTGGTAAGTGTGACTATCAATTTGGAACAGTTCTGTGGATTCTTCACAACTTAGTAGTTTTTTGAACGAGTTAGCAAATATTTCTGCGTTTTGTTAATTATTTTGTGACGATTTACCATCTTCATCTTTTAGGATTAGAGTTTTAGGTTCATATTTTTATATTTGTGTTCATTCTATTGTATTCCCTTGTATTATTTTTATTGCTTTCAGTTTTGATTTGTTTCAGTAGGTCTTTTTGGAATTGTCTTTTGGTGTATCTTATTGATTTGTGGGTTTCTTGTATACTAATATTAATACAAACAAAACTATAAATATGATATATAATCACTTATCTAAATTAAATTTACATAATGAATGGAGAAATGAAATAATTGAATTACTTAAATTATAAGTCAATCTCAACTATTTTAAATTTAACAATAAATATTATCAACAAGAAAAAGGACTTGTTATGAATTCACCTCTTTTGGTTATTATGGCAGATATTTATATGATTGAGTTTGAAAATTCACTATTACTGAACATTTTCAACAATTATCAGATCTTTTTATATAAAAGATATGTTAATGACATTACGATAATTTTTAACCAGTATTGATCATGAAACAAATATAATTTTTAATAATGTTAATTCACTAAATCCTAATATTAATTTTACAATAAAACATGAAATCAATAATAGTATTAATTATTGAGATATGACTATTGAAAAAAAATTTTAATCATAGTATTTTAGATATCGACATATATAGAAAACCAACTCAGCATAACACTATAATACATGCTAATTCGTCTCATCCATTGAATCAAATAATGACAGCTTTTTAGTCCTTTTTTATAAAGCTATTAAATATCTCAAACATAACAGTTTGAAACTAAATTCTGAATTAAATATTTTAAAGAACATAGCAATATTAAATGACTACAATGAAAACCTGATTAATAAATTATACTTTAAAATCAAAAATAAAATATATATAAAAGATAACATAAAATTATTACATAATGATTCAGAAAAGTCTTATGTAAAAATAGAATTCAACACATTTTGTAGATACTTTGGTAAAACATATAAATTTTATAATCTAAAAACAACATACACAACTAACAATAAAATAATAAATTTTATAAACAACAACGATCCTAATAAAATAATAAACTCTAAATATATAAATATTGTAGATAGACAAGGAGCCTATAGTTTAAAATGTGAAGACTGCCATCTACAATATGTTAGTATCACCAACCATTATTTTCTGTTAGAGAAAGTACATATTTAACAACATGTTTAAGAACATATTCATATAGAATAAAGAAAGGCTGTTTAGATAAATCCAATTATGCTAAACACATTTTATAAAAAAAAACATAATTACAACCCTGATAATTTTATTTTCCATTGTTTTTATAAAACCAGCATTCTCAAAAAATTTCATATATATTATTATAACAATAAATTAATCAAAACAAATCATATTTGAAGACTATATTCTATTTAAACATTTAATAATTATCAAATAACCTGATTATCTTCCTTCACCTATTACTCTTCATAACAACTGAGACACTTTTACATAACTGATGTAATTACTTTTACACAGTGACAACCAGTTGTTATGATTTTAATATTTTATAATTTTTTAATTTACGTTTTTCATTTTAATGTTAAATTCATGAAAAACATTTTCTCCTGAGGATGTTTGAATGACCAAAAGCACTAGAGATATAATATAATATAAATTGTTGGTAAGGTTGATTTTTATTTTATTTTTACATTATAACTCATTTCATATACCAACAGTGCCATGTTTGAAAAATTTAAGATGAAGAAAGAAAAGGACAGTATGAACGAATGTAAAAAAAAATAAAAACAGAAACATGGTATAAATAGAGGAAGAGTGTAGGCATTAAAATAACTGGTAATAGAAATAGCAAGTGTTATATAAGGTGGAAGATGCACATAAAAGATAGAGAGAATACAAAAAATGGAAACATTGTACTAGTCAAGTAGAGGACCAAATGATCATCCTATAGAAGATCGGATTGAAAGGGAAAAGGATGAAGTGGAAGCAATATAATATTAAAATCTGAAGTTACTCATGCAATAAAAAATATGAAATATGGAAAAGCTATATGAATAAATGAGTTGCCAATAGAAATGATTAACTTTCTTGAAAAAGGTAGTACAGAGATGGAGAAACTATGTAATAGAATCTATAACAGTGAAATGCGGACTTAAGTCTTTCTTAAAAAAATCATGATTGCAATCTTCAAAAAGATGATGTAGTAAAGTGTAATTATTGCAGGACAAACAATTTAATTTCATAGTCAGCAAAGATTCTTTTGTGAATTTTAAACAAAAAGCTGTGTAAATAATAAAGGAAATAGCAAATAATTAGAAAGTAATGGTTATAGAATTAAAAAATTAAGAACAGTATGAATTAGTTCAATTACATCCAAAAGATGCTGTTGTGCTAATAAGAACTATTTGTAACAAGTACGCAGAAAATAATGTAAAAGGCAAAGTATACGTTTTATAAATTTAGAAAAAGTATTTGACAAAGTCAAATGGGAAATATCAATAAAAATTTTAAAAAGCCAACGATTAGATTGTAAAAGTAGATTAATGTAAAGAATTATACCTGAATCAGAAAACAGCTATGAAAATAAAAAAAAAAAAACATTCAGAGTGCTTGGATCTAAGAAAAGAAGAAAGGCAAGATTACTGTCTACTACTAATCTAGTTTATTGTGTATGTTTTATTAAGATAAAAAGCTACCTAGAGGAAAGAGTTTTCAAACATGCAGGAGGAAGGAGATTACTGAATAACTGAGTTGGATGTAATCTTTAACTTTCATTATTTGGATTATAAACAGAATGTTATTTTTTGCCTGTACTTTAATCAAATAAGACCACTTTTTTAATTCTGTGAACTACATTAGTCTGAATTTGTATACCAGCATCTAAAATAAATACCATCAATTTGGAAATGTGTAAATTTATACTAAGTTTTCTTTTGAATGAGATGCATAACTTAATTTAAAATTATTACTTTCACAATTACCATTTTGATATATGTACAAATCCACAATTTTGGTATTTGTTTGAGTTGACAATATTTAGATGAATTCAGTAAAGCAATAATTACAGTTTAATCTTGAATTTTATTTGAGATTGTTATTCATTACAACACTTAATTTACATGAATTAAGTGTTGTAATAAACAACTTAATACAAAAAGTTGTTAAAAATGTTAACATTATAAAAATATCAACCAAAATGATAAGAACAATTTAATTTAAAAAAAAAATTGTATTTTTATAAGTAGTGGTCTAGCTTATTCTTACCTCATATATCGATGTAGGTAAAATTTCACTATATCGAAGCTCTTTTCTTTATTAATTTTCTTTAAAAATGTATACGATAATAACATTCCACTCATTACAAAAAATGTGTCAACACAAACGAAACCATTTGTAACGAAAGCACGGCTCCAGTCTTGAAGAATCTGTGAAACATTAAGTATAAGTTAACTTTTTAAAATTAATTTAATTTTAATTAAGAAAAAACAAACTGAAATTATAAATAAAAAAATATTTTGTGTGATTAAAAATTCCTTTCTTTATTAGTCATGAAGTACAGATTTGGTAGATAATTTGTTAGATGTTTATGAATCATGTCCCTAAGATTAGTTAATTATTAAAGCATTGTTTAAGTTGAGGTTGGATTAAATAAAACCATTCTTTTACATTAGATCTAGAATTTAGTATTCTAATACTTTAAAAGTTTCATGAATGTTTAACACATCTATATATACATAATGTGTTCCTTGAGACATATATTATTTAAGTATGTATAGTATCATAAATGAAACACAGAACTACAGTTAATAAACTAGCTTTCAGGAATTGAAGTGAAACAGTTATGATGAAGTACCTGTTTGAACAAGTGTATACATAGCATTATCAGACTTTGCAGCTAGTGATCTGAAAGTAGATAGTCAAACTGTTATAACAGCATACAGCAAGCAAAATCATATAATAATTGAAAAAGTAGTGAGAAGAATGTAATTACTCATTGGTTTTTGACTATAAGTACAAAAAATTATTTAAGTAAACTGAATAAAGAAACAATTGAAGTAACATGTGAAAGCAAGTAATCTAAGGCGGGAAATATGAGTACATCAAGATCAGAAGGTAAACATATTTATTTTTTTTTTATTTAGACAATAAAATAATGAAAAATAGATAAATCCAGCAAGATATCAAGACAGACCGTCAAAAGGAAGGGGCTTTCAAACAGAAAATAAAATAATCTATTCTAAATATGTAATAAAGAGTTACAAAGAAATTTTGAAAGTATAAGGAATGTTGGAAATCAAGGACAGCAAGGAAGTAGAAAGATAGAGACTATTGAAATTTATGTTAGAGGAAAATATGAAAATTTAGTGGGTGATAAATTTTCAAACATAGTTATTTTAAGACTGTCTGTAGAAGAAACAATACAGAATATTATCTTGTAAAATAATCAGGCAGTTTTATAACATTTTATGGCATTCATGATTAGTTAATTTTGTTGCAGAAGTGTTGAATTTTGAATTAAAAAATTAAAAAAAACAAAAATGAAATAGTTGTTTCAGAATGATAGTTGTGTTGAGACCAAAATATTTATGCAAAAATTGTAAGAAAGCAAAAATTTATCAAGTCAGTCACAAAAAAATTAGAAAAAGAAAAATAATATATATAAATCATATTAATTTCTAAAATTATGAGTTTTAATTATTTGTGGGAAATATATAACTTCAAAATTTTTTCAGTTAGGTGAGAGTATATTTTAGTATAGTTTAAATCATTATGAATTATACTAAATATGGTAAATATTTTTCTCTCACTTTTCTTTATGGTTATTACATTTTGGTGAATCACGTAAAAATATTTATATATAACTGACTAACACTGTTCCACTGGAAGAGACCCATTGCTGGTGACATATGAAGCTCTGTGAATCTGTGAATAATAATTATCCAAACCATCATTAAGAAACGTAACCCGTACAAGACATCCATTGATTCATGGTTCTTTACAACATTTAAAAGAAGGTGACCATTGTTATGTAATGAAAAAGATATAATTGCCCCATGAAGTTTATCTGAAAGAAAAATTGTGTATATTAGTTTTATAACTATATATATCAGTGAATTTTTCAAACTTGATTAAAAGAAGAGTAATGTGTGATGATTAGTTGTTAATTAATTTAATGTAATCTCTGTTTTTCATTTTGGGGGTATGGTCAGTATTATAATTATATATTATAATATTATATTATATTATTATATTGTAATAACAAAATTCTCATCAAAGGAACAATCTACTTGTTAATCATGCTGCTTTTTAAGTCTATCAATACTTCAGACATACAGCCAATTAAATATATATATCTAATTTCTTCTATGCTCATATATTTTCTTTCTGTTAACCAACTCCCATTTTTCTTCCAATGAACACAGTTACATGTAGATAATAACCAAATAAAACTGCTATCCCAACTGATATATTTAGTATATAACTTACATACAGTACACAAATATACTACTTTTCTCTAAGACAACACCCTCCATTTGTAAATTCCTTCTCACAGCTTTCTGGCTACTATAATAATTCTTTAAAATTTAACACCACAGTAGGGTTTGAAGATCTCTTTAAAACATTGTCCAATTTTGTTTTATCCAATTGTTTTTTTTTTTTATCCAATTTTTGGCTGCTATGTCAGACATTCTAAAAATGCTTAACAAAATGTAAACAAGCAACTAGTGTCAGATTTTAACAGAACATAGAAAATTAAGTCAGCAAAGGAAGATTAATTGAGTTTTTAGTGATTTAATGTGAATTCTATAAAATATAAAGTTTAGAAAATATTTGTAGCTCAAAAGAAAAAAACTTACCATAGAAAAAATGTAGTTATGAGTCATGAATGGAGGACAAAAGGTATTTTATCTTTTCTGAGATTATTGCTTGACATCATCTTTATTGATAGGGAATTAGATAAGTACATATATGTTATATTTACAAAAATAAGCTGTTTGCAGATTTTGAACTGTGAGCAAAAATTGCTGTGTGATTCAAATACACATTGTTTTTGATTATATTCTCAGATTTTTATTTTTTGATTACAAATTTTTCAAAATTAGAATTGGTTTGTTTTTAATCAACAATTTACCACAGGAAACCTGTATGGTTTATGTGTGGGAGAATAATGACATTTTTAGTATAAGATAAATGTCAAGTGTGATTGGCATTCAAACCTTCTAGATGAAAGACTGATGGCAGTACTCTTCTGAGGAAGCCTAAAACCCTCTTATGATTGTTTCTGAATTTTATAAAAAAAAAAAAAGGTAGTAATTTTATAAAACTTTACGTACAGGATAATGCAATTTGGCAGAGTAGCTAATTACAGATTAGTAGAATTAATCCTATTACAGCAAAAAGATAATGACATTGATTTTATATCATATAAAAGAACAAAAATACTCTTAAAAATCAAGAATAGTGTCAGGTTATTGCTACTGAACAAATTCATAATTAAAGTTATTTAAATAAAATGTTTGAAGAAATATCAAAACTTATACCTTTCACCCTACGTTTCAGAATCCTGGTGAAGAAGATATAGAAGTTAACAAATAATTTAGTTTATCTGAACACCATCAGATAAAATGAACCCTGCTTCTGAACAAATAATAATGAATTAACATTCTTTTTTTTTAGTCCACAATAATATATATATATATATATATATATATATATATATATTATATTTAAATTAAGTTTTACCTGATGAAAATGGTTGAAAGTAAAGTTCATATACAGTTGCAATAATGCAGAGTCCCATTATGAATATAAATGTTAATCTGTAAATAAAAAGAGATATATTTTATTTTTAATAAGAATGTGCTAAACAGATATTATTTTTGTTAAGAGTTGACTTTACTTTTTAGAAAAAACTAATAGAAACACTTGTTGATTTTTTCTTGAATTTTTACTTAAAAATACAGCAAGAATACAGATTTAAAAATGTGGAAATCAATAAAATTATAGAAAGAGGTGTAGTACATTAATGATGTATCTTCTTTTATCTACTGAGAAGCATAAATTTGAAATGAACAAAGTTCTTAGCTCTTCAGAAGCTCATTCCTTGTACAGAGACCAGATTATATAGTATTCTATTATATTTGGATTTCCGTCATTCATATGTTCTCTACTTACTGAGTACATATAAAATTAGTTATTCATTGCGGGTGTCAAAATTAAATCCATAAATCAAAAAATAGTAAAAAAAAAAATATTTTATTCAGACCAGTAGATAATACTTTATGTAGATTACATAATGAATGGGTTGATATGCTATGTTATAGGTAAAAAAAAGGAATTGCACTACCATTTACCTACACAAATCAAGGAAATTATGAAAAATATTGATCAGAAAAGTGTTAAATAATAAACAAGTAATTATAATACATTTATTACAGAATTGTTATATATTTTCTTGCTTGCTTTTATTCCAGTAATAAATTCCATAAAATTGATATTTAAAATAACAAATACATGAAAAAAGAATAAAGAAAATAATGAAGGTTCTAAATAAATAAAATAAAATTTATGAAAGAACAATTACAATAACAATTTTTAATTAGGCAATTTTATAATTAATTAAATGTTTTATTAAATATTTATATGTCATTACAATATTTTGGAAATTAACATATTATTATTAAACTAAAGGTTAAGGTGCCTTTACAACTAATAATAAAAATAAAATGAAATAATTTACAAAAAAAATTTTTTAACAAAGCAGGAGTATATAAAACAGTAAAAAATTCTATAAAGTATGACAAATAGAAATTTAAAAAAATAGTAATGCTTAGAAGAATTTTTAAAAGGCTATAAACATGAGTATAATTATCAAAAATATAATTACGTTGATCAAATTAGAGATAATAAACATTTTCAAGTATAAATTACATGGAAATTTTAGAAATAAATAATAATAAATCTAAATTGCTTTCTAAAGAGAATACATAATAAAGAACAGCAACAAAAATATAATTAATGAACTAAAATTTGATCATTTTATGAATGGAAGATTGGATTAGTGAAATATTCATCTACAAAGTTTATATTTTTAAAAAGTAAAGATATTTTTTAAAAGTTTTCTCTGAGAAGAATGTATGTAATTTTACATTCTTTTAGTAAAGGTGAAACAAACACTAAAATTTGGTACTGTAGGAAAGATTTAAAGGAACTGGTAGTTTTATGCTTTCAATTTTACAGAAATGCAGGATTGTTATGCAACAAAGAAAAATAAAATGAAAAAAATTGCATAATCCAGGATCTGTCTTGCTGAATGTATGTCAATATATATCTCAGTACATATATCAATGTATATCTCAGTACATATATCAACATATAGTCTTAAAGTTCATAATTTTTTCTGAAAAATGAAGTCTGCCTCCTAAGTACAAAAATACGATTGTTATGTTAGATTTCTTTTTTATTTCCAATACAAATTCATCAATTTATATTACCACAGAGTAGTAAAAACACAGAAAATAAAAATAAACGTGAATTAGAAGATAAAAATTAACTTTGTAATGAAATCAGAAAAAAAAATTATAATATTATACTCAATCATTATGAAATAAGAAAAATACTGACATGGCAAACCAATCACTAATGCTAAATGGTTTTCTATTTCTTGTGAAACAAGTTCGTTCCTCAGTTGCAAATGATAAACTCAGATTCATTGGTTTCACTCCAACATTAATAATATTTTGAATATTTTGAGAAGAACAAACTGAAGGAACACAGAGAGAGTAAGAAACTGGAAATCCTTTTAATGTTATATGATGTTGAAGAGGTGAAGATGTGTCATTCAGCTTTATAATACAATACTGGCCAACAAATTCATTTGATCTCTGAATTATTTCTACGCATTCATCATAAGAACCCATTTCTTGAATATTTCCTGTCAAGAAGCCTGGTGGTGTACCAGATGATGCATCATACACTATAAAAAGAATATATACAATGTATATAAATTATGTTGTATGATAGTTTCTAACTTATGTGACAATTAAGTTTGTTATAAAGGCTTTTGAAATTAAAGATACATATAGGTTCACACAGTAGATATGGTTATTAATTAATTTATTTAGCCATGCATTTGCAACAACAAAGTGATTCTCAATAGTAGTCTATAAAGACTGATAATGAATTTTGTAGCATATGAAAAATGCCTGACTCGAACCTGGAATTATTTATAACAAAAATCATGAAAATGTAGCTCATAAGTAAATTATTTTTTCAAATTTTTGAAAACAGTTGTATTGTTTGAGGTTCATAATAATCATATTTTTATAAAGTAAACAGAAAAATTAGAAATATTATTATTTAAAGTCTAATATATTAGTTGACCAAAGAAGTGCATTTACATTAGCTCACAAATGGTTTATCTCATGCAACTAATAAAAATTAAAAATGATTAAAATTTCCCATTCATCAAGTTTGTCATTCTGAACAATTTAAGCTGAATATCCAAAATGTTCAAATTTCTTGAATGTACATGCTTAAATTTTATCTATGCCCTACTCCTCATCCTATTAAAAATACATTTTAATCAATTTACAAATAGGATTAAGGTTTATCTGCACCATACTTTATACATTACTTTTTCATTGAATACCACTAGAATAGGTATATTAAAATGGAAACAACTACCAACATCAACATCAAACACAAATGAAGATACTGATAGGAATTTCAATGCCCAACAAGGCAGAGAAAATAAATAAAGAGATGTGGTAGGAGAAAATACAATATATAAATTAAAAATAAAAATGGAATGAAATTAATAGAATATTGCAGAAATCACGAAATGATATCTAAATCTACATACTTCTTACGAAAAACCTGTATACTCAATACCTGGAAACACCCTGACTAGAAAAAATAAGAATGGCAACTAGACCACGTATGCATGGACAAGAGGTTCCATGAACAGATACAAAGTGTTAAAAGGCAAATCATAGGATCAGATCACTATGTGGTCAAAATAAAAATGATTTTCTCCCCACAAAAGAAAATACCAAAAACCACTAAGAACAAAAAAGAATACAATATAGACAATCTAATAAATAACCAAAACTACCAAGAAGTAACCAAAAATATTAACGAAAAAGAATTAAATAAACTCACAACAAAACTAAAAGATTCAGCAAAACACATTTCTCCAATCCAACCAAGAGCGAAGCATCGATGGTGGAATAAAGATTGTGACATCAGAGTAGAAAAAATGCACCAAAGTTGGATCAAACACTACTGTGATCAATCCGAGAAGTCTCACTTGCATCTAACAAAACAAAGAAAAGAAACATACAAAACAATAAGATAACCAAAAGAGAATTACAAAAAGCCCTACTAAAACAAATCGAAACTGAAAGCAATAAAAATAATACAAGGGAATACTATAGAATGTTTAAAACACAAATACAAAAATATGAACCATAAACTCTGATCCTAAAAGATGAAGATGGTAAACCGCCACAAAATAATAAAACGCAGAAATATTCGCTAAATCGTTAAAAAACTACTAAGTTGTGAAGAACCTACAGAACTTTCCAAATTGATATAGACACACTTACCAAATCAAACCAAAATGAAATAAGCCCACCTACACTAAAAGAACTAAGCCAAGCATTAAAAGAAATGAAAAATCAAAAAGCAAGCGGGGAAGACCAGACAGTGGTAGAACTTTGGAAATTCTCCTCCAAGGAGACTAAACAGACACTTCTAGAAAATCTCAAAAAACTCTGGAAAGAAGAAAAATTAACTAAACACTGGACTACTGCACTCATACACCCACAACACAAGAAAGGGGACAAAACCAAGCCCGAAAACTACAGAGGAATTTCACTATTAAATTACATATATAAAATACTCTCAAGAATAATACTGAATAAAATAAAAGGTCAACTGGAAATGAACTGGGAGAATATCAGAGGGTATTTAGACTATGGAGAAGTTGTCCTGAGCAAATTATCATTCTCAAATTAATAATGTATGTACACAAAATCAAACGAAGACAACTAGTAATATAATTCATAGATTTCCAAAAAGCCTACAACAGTATTTATAGATCATCAATGCTGAAAATACTAAGAAGCCTAGGATTACACCCGAAACTAGTAAAAATGATAGAACTAACGTTAACTGACTCATATTCCAAAAGAAAAAGGAGAAATATCAGAACCATTCCTAAGCAAAACTGGTTTGAGACAAGGAGATGGACTATCCCCACCGCTCTTCAAATGAGCACTAGATTATGTAATGAGACAGTGGTACAAAAAAGACCCATCGCATGTAACAATTGAAGCAAGGAAACATGTAAACCGTATCAAAGTAAACTGTCTAGGATTTACAGATGACCTAGTGTTTTTAGCCAATAACATTGAAGAAGCTAGAATTCAAGTAACTTCATTGAAAGAACTAGCAAGAAAAATAGGCGTAAGAATCATATGAAAAGACTAGAATAATGGCCATAAATCTCCTGGTAAAATTGAACCATGTAATCATAAAAGAACACAAGGTCGAGTTATTTGAATGGTTTAAATATTTAGGAGAAAATATCACACATGATCTCAAAGAAAGAATAAACTGGAAAGAAAAAAAATGCAAAAGCTCAATGATGCACAAAATACCACCAAAACAACATATAACAAAAGATGCATCTCAACAGATACCAAACTCAGACATTACAGAACTGTAATTAGACCTATAATATCATATGGAAGCGAAACACCCTTCAAACTAGAATCCAACATTAACTTCTCAGCAGAGATGCAAAGAATAGAAAGAAGAATTCTAAGAACATGCATAAATAAAATACGACATACTGATCGGGGAGAATAGACTCATACCAAACCAAGTAGTACATAAAGACATAGCACCAGCTGTAGACTACTTTAGAAAGAAAAGAATCTCCTTTCTTGGAAACATAATAAGAACAGAACGGAACAGGCTCGTCATGATATGCAAGAATTAGAAATCACAAAAGAAGATTTACGAAACAAAACTGACAATATAAAAATACTAAAAGAAGCAAACTTAAGATTTGAAATTAAAGAAAAGAAAACAAGAACAAGGGTTTGTTCAGAAGAACTCAAAAAATCAAGATCTGACAGAATGAAGAAGTATTGGGAAGTAATCAAGAAAAACAAAAAAAAAGAAAAGACGAACCAGATTTGACTAAAGTGGTTCACTGTGACCTCAGAAAAAAAAAGAGGAAAGTATGGTGATCATGACCAAAATGTGGTATCGGGTATTTTTGCAAATTTTTACGTTTTTGGGTCTGGCTAATTCATCTAGAACATTTCTCAATGTTGTGGGGGGTGGAGGGTGGTTTGCGAAATTAGCCAACAACTTTAAATATAAACAATAATGAAATCATTTCATGAGGAAAAAATCATTTATAATAAACATTTTATTTACATTTATAAGTTGATTTGTAAATAAAGTAGATTAATGGGAAGGTTTTCATTTAAAATTTTCTTCGTATGCAGATCTATGTTAGAAACACACAAACGCAAATTGTTTTCAATTGATAAAAGACTACTCCTATATTTAGTTTTTAACGCAACAACAGATGAAAAACTTTTTTCACAGAGGTAATACATGCCGAAAGGGATTATATTTTCTTCTGTGACTAAATTTTCATATGCACTTTAATGAACAAGCCAAAATTATCCAAATCTTCAGATGGGAAATCAAGTTGTAACATTTCGATGGGCTGGTCGTGAACCTCAACTGGAAGCAGCTGCAACAACGTTTTCAGTAAATTGAATCAGGACCCATCTCTTCGAGAAATCACTTCTTTCTTTCGGGAAATACTCCGTCAACTGAATTTTTAGCTCACGCAACTGCATTTTCATGCTACTCAAACTGTGGTGAATAATAGTGTTTTCTTGAACCAAAAATTTTGTTTTGAAGATGAATGATCCAGATATCAAGCTTCTACTTTGTCATTAATAAAATGTTTTATCATGTCCTTGTAAATTCAAGTTCAAGTCATTTAAGTGCAAAAATACATCAGCTAATTATGCCAACAGCAACTTATACCCATTCAGTAAACCACGTTGAAAATGGCCAAGTTTTTTTTTTTTCAGTCTTCAGTCATTTGACTGGTTTGATGCAGCTCTCCAAGATTCCTTATCTAGTGCTAGTCGTTTCATTTCGGTATACCCCCTACATCCTATGTTCCTAACAATTTTTTTACATATTCCAAACGTTGCCTGCTTGCACAACATTTTCCTACTACCTGTCCCTCCAATATTAAAGCGACTATTCCAGGATGCCTTAATATGTGGCCTATAAGTCTGTCTCTTCTTTTAACTATATTTTTCCAAATATTTCTTCCTTCATCGATTTGCCGCAACACCACTTTATTTGTCAC
Organism: Lycorma delicatula; assembly: GCF_047948215.1. Taxonomy (NCBI): domain Eukaryota; kingdom Metazoa; phylum Arthropoda; class Insecta; order Hemiptera; family Fulgoridae; genus Lycorma; species Lycorma delicatula. Next base: position 373,148,896 of record NC_134455.1, on the reverse strand, counting down.
TTTATCACCCATCTGATTTTTAACATTCTTCTATAGCACCACATTTCAAAAGCTTCTTTTCTTCTCAGGTACTCCGATCGTCTAAGTTTCACTTCCATATGAAGCTACGCTCCAAACATATAGTATCAAAAATCTTTTCCGGACATTTAAATTATTTTTTGATGTAAACAAATTATATTTCTGACTGAAGGCTCGTTTCGCTTGTGCTATTCGGTATTTTATATCGCTCCTGCTTCGTCCATCTTTAGTAATTCTACTTCTCAAATAACAAAATTCTTCTACCTCCATAATCTTTTCTCCTCCTATTTTAATATTCAGTAGTCCATCTTTGTTATTTCTACTACATTTCATTACTTTCGTTTTGTTCTTGTTTATTTTCATGCGATAGTTCTTACGTAGGACTTCATCTATGCCGTTCATTGTTTCTTCTAAATCCTTTTTACTCTCGGCTAGAATTACTATATCATCAGCAAATCGTAGCATCTTTATCTTTTCACCTTGTACTGTTACTCCGAATCTAAATTGTTCTTTAACATCATTAACTGCTAGTTCCATATAAAGATTAAAAAGTAACGGAGATAGGGAACATCCTTTTCGGACTCCCTTTCTTATTACAGCTTCTTTCTTATGTTTTCAATTATTACTGTTGCTGTTGGTTTGGTTCCTGTAAATGTTAGCAATTGTTCTTCTATCTCTGTATTTGAACCCTAATTTTTTTAAAATGCTGAACATTTTATTCCAGTCTACGTTTTCTAATGCCTTTTCTAGGTCTATAAATGCCAAGTATGTTGGGTTGTTTTTCTTTTATCTTCCTTCTAATATTAATCTGAGGCCTAAAATTGCTTCCCTTGTCCCTATACTTTTCCTGAAACCAAATTGGTCTTCTCCTAACACTTCTTCCACTCTCCTCTCAATTCTTCTGTATAGAATTCTAGTTAAGATTTTTGATGCATGACTAGTTAAACTAATTGTTCTGTATTCTTTACATTTATCTGACCCTGCTTTTTTTGACTATAACACTTTTTTTGAAGTCTGACGGAACTTTCCCTTTTTCATAAATATTACACACCAGTTTGTATAATCTATCAATCGCTTCCTCACCTGCACTGCGCAGTAATTCTACAGGTATTCCGTCTACTCCAGGAGCCTTTCTGCCATTTAAATCTTCGTTTATCCTAGAAAAATTTTATTAATTCATCTCATAATTCCAATAACCGGTTTACACTTTCCCCGTAATAACCATCTGACTTCCACCACGAAGTCGGAATGGAAAAGAAGAGATTCTTTTTCTTTTTATCCATTTCATTGCATAGTTTAGTTAACATTCTATTCTGTAATGGTTGATCTTTAATAAAATTAATCATTTTTACATGTTTAAAAAGAATTTGTTTGATATTTAACGGCAAATTTTTTGTGGCAAGACCATGGCTTTCCTACAAAGAAAGCAGTGTGTCCATTCCGCACTAGGTATACGATGATATATTAATTTTTTCTGAAATTTCCTGTTCTTTCCTGTTATCGCATTTGAACCATCACTGCATACTGCAATACATTTTGTCCAATCTATGTTATAGTTTTTAGTTGCTTCATAAAAACCATCAAAATAACAATGTATAGCTTGTCCAAGCCGAACTGGCACAGATCAAAACTTGACGATGGTTGCCTAGCTAGCGCGGGGCTATAATATGCTACTCGTGGATGACAGTATATATACGGTAAAATAAATTTTATGGTATATATATAAAAAAAAATATGTACAGTATAATTGTTTATTATCTTGTAGTAATTACGGTATAAGTTTTATTTTATGTAAATACATATTCCAATCAACAAATTCACATCATAAAATTTTTAAATTATTTTTAGTCTTATATTTATATAAAAATATAAATAAATTCATAACCGAATACCCTCTGCCAAACAGGTGTTGAAAACCTCCATTATAGTCGACGGATCAGTCCTTACAGCCAGTCTAATCACCAGACCCGGTGCCTTGGCCGTCGGTATTCTCGATGCCCAGCGGCAAGCTCTTCTTGGATGATGGGTGGCGGGAGCTCCACATCATCACTGTTATTACTATTATTGTCCAATTCTTCCCCATGGGGAAAGAGGCCTTCTATAAATGGTTTTAACTAGGTTTCATTGGGCTGTGGTTAAGGCTGTGTAATATTCATAGTAGTTTTTTTTTACTTTTTGGGGGTCGTGAAGCTAAAAAGTAGAGAATCGCTGATCTAAACAAAAAAAAATTGTATAAATAAATGTGCGTATGTATGTGTTTTTCTCTGCTTTTGGCCTTATATTTCACGATTGACCAAATTAATTTTCTTTAAATTTGGCTCAAATATTTCTGTATATGGGGCTTATCATATTATATATTCGTTAATGAGTGGCGAATGTTGCAAAAAACCAATTTCGATTTTATTCACAGGCATTTTAGAAAAAAAATTTATTAAAACAACTTTATTACCTACAATGCATATATAAATATCTAAAAAAAATTTAAAAAATTGGCCGCTTAAAAATAAAATATATGTTTTCAGTATCTTTGTTCTATCACCCTTTGATTTAAATATTTTTCAAAACTTTTTTGAAAGTTTACACTTCATATATGTTGCTATCAAGAAGTGACAAAATATTTTTAAAATTATCCCCAGACCTAAAATGCTGAAAAGTTTTTTGAAAAATTTCTTATTCTTATTTTAGCATTTATTGAAGGGATTGTTAGATTCAGAGAAAACTTTACTTACGAAATTTTGTTTCGTAAGTAAAGGATATGTTTAGAAAAAAGGTTCTTAAAATTTATTCCCCCACCTCTAAAAATGATACATACAGAATTCTGCTTTTTAGCTATACCTCTTTTAATTTTTATTGTTAATAGCCGGGAATATCATGCAATACTTTGGTAGCTTTTATTACTTGTTTAACGTTCTACATTAAGTATATGGAAGAAATAGGAAACAAATATATTAAATCTATTTATAGTTTGTAATTAAACTTTCATAATTGGGAATTCTCACGATTTATCAATTTTATAATTGAATGATTTTGGAACTTTAAATTACTTATTTTAATATGATTTCTATTACTTACTTTTTAAAGCCCATAACTCATGGGTTTTAACGACAGCTTGATAATAATTTTTCAGTGTTGTTAGACAATGGATCATATCTCCACTGAATTTATTTTTTGATATTTCTGATATGCCGTTCCACAGTACATCTACAATGAATTTTCTTGTATAATTTTGCTGACTTATTGTAGTCATAAATAAATACTTTTGGTAATTGGTGGTATCAATAGGATCTACTATTTGCATCAATTCTGCAGAATCAGCATTGCTTAAGTATTGAAACTGTAGAAATGAAATGTGAATAATTATTGATAACAACATTTCTACTACCTGGAACAAAAATAAAAAACGATTCAATAGTTGGCACTATTGTCATATATAAATATTGTAATTTTAAACATATTTTGTTACAATGTAAGTTCATATTCAAGTCACTTTTTTTAAAAAAAAAAAGAAGGTTTTAGCGGTAGTATTCTTACTGTAATCTATGGTTAATTTAAAAGACAAAATTTATTATTATTAATAGCTGAGATTCTCTCCTATTCTTAATAACTTGTTTTAGTGCATAATAATTATTCTTTATTTTGACGGCAAGGTGTTTTACATGATCACATTAACAGATGTGCGATAAGTGAAAAATTTGCAAACTTAGACTCTAAAATAAAGAAGGTGAATTTATTGATCTTAAAGAATTAGTATGTTAGATACAAATGTATATGTAAAAACATATTTAAAAAAATTAAAAACACTGAAGTATATTTACCATTTCAGTCACTATCTATATAAATAAAAATGTAAATGTTCGTTTGTTCAAAATTTGAAATCTCCGAAAGTTCTTCACAGATTGCTTTGAAATTTTTAAACAACGTTGCATTCGAATACGCGCGTGTTTTTACATACCTACTATTTATATCCTAAGATTTTACGCCGGGACTCCGCGCCTCCTATGGAGGCGGAGCCCGTAGCGGGCTGTAGCAAGGCTGCAGCAGCCGCCAACTCGCAGGCTGATGATGGGGCCCCATCACAGCCTGCTACCGTCAGGCGGGAGAAAATCCCGCCGATAATGCTGGACTGCCCGAAAGAGTGGCCAGCATTGGCGAGGGACATAAAGTCGAGGATTGGGGGGCGCCTGGTGGCTAAAAGCACCGGGCTCTCGATAAGGCTGCAGCTGGGCAGCGAGGCGGATTACCGGGCGGTGCAGAGTTTTCTGCACTCGAAGGGAATCGCCTTTCACTCCTTTCAGCTCCCGAAGGACAGGGAGCTGAAGGTGGTTATACGGGGGATCCCCTATGGGGCTGCCCCGGAGGAAGTAAGGGAGGAACTGACCTCCCTTGGCTATGAGGTGGTTTCGGTTAAGAAGCTCCTCACAAGGGACGGTCGGGAAACCCCGACCTGCCTAGTGGCCCTTAAGAGGACCCCTTTGGCCCGGGCCATTTATGACCTTGACAGTATTTTTTACTGCAAGGTCGCAGTGACTGCATTTGTGTCACGAGGGGGGCCACCCCAGTGCCACAGATGCCAGAAATTTGGACACTCGTCCAATTACTGCCAGAGGGCCCAGCAATGCGTAAAGTGTGGTGGAAACCACGACACTTCTGCCTGCGTCAAGCCGCGTGAGGAACCAGCCTCATGCGTCAACTGTAAGGGGCCACATCCGGCCAATTACAGGGGCTGCCCCTATTATAAGGAGCAGACAAACAAAGTCAAGGGACTTAAAAAGCCCGCGACTTTGGACGGCCGCAGCTGGGCCCGTGTTGCCGGTGGGGGAAAAACAGTCCCCAAACCGGAGGTGCCGGCACCCGTGGCCAAAGCGGTCGTGAAAAAAGGGGAGGTAACCTCCCCAACACCCGCCAAGCCAAAACCGGCGGCAACCACCAAGAAGGTGGTAAAACAAAAGGCGGCGACAAAGCCGGCCCCGGCGAAGAAGGCCAAGCCTTCCTCGACGGGAAAGGCAAAGCCGGCCCCGGCGAAGAAGGCCAAGCCTTCCTCGACGGGAAAGGCAAAGCCTGCTCCGGCTGGGAAGGCCAAGCAGGCTGTTAAAAACACTGCGGCCCCTGTGGCCCCGCGCCCCACCAAAAGGGCGGCCGCGCCAAAAGGCACCCCCAGCGGCAATCCGAAACCGGCTACCCCGTTGGAGACCACTGGCATGGACTTCCTGTCGCAGATGACAGTGAAGGATATCCTGCCAGATATCATGATGGTTTTGCCACGCCTGCTCCAGGCAAAATCTCTCAAGGACTGTATTCAGTCCTTAATAGAGTGCCTCATGGCTGTACTGTCAAGGTATGGTTAGGCCCACCCTCAGACTCTTGCAGTGGAACGCCAACTCAGTAGTAGGCCGGACGGAGGAACTATGCCGTCTGGCCGAGGATCTACTGATAGACGTGATACTGTTGTCTGAGACGTGCTTGAACCCAAACAAGCAACTGACCCTTCGGAACTATTTTACATATAGGACGGATAGGCCAGTTCGACCCGGATCTCGCACCTCTGGTGGAACTGCGGTTTTAGTCCACAGACGCCACATGCATACGCGCGTTGTTCTTCATACAAACGTGATGGAGCAAACGTGTGTGCATGTGGAGCATCTGGGCACGGTGTATCGGCTGGTTTCGGCTTATAGCAAGCCGAACGACGCGGTAACCGGCGCAGATCTGGATGCCGTGCTGGAAAATTGGGATGGGCCCGTGATACTCATGGGCGACCTCAATGCCAAACACGTGTCATGGAACAGCATTCTGACAAATCCGAATGGCAGATTGCTGTACGAAAGGGCGAGAGCCCGCCGCTTGGTCGTCGTAGGCCCTGAGGTGCCCACGTTCGTGCATCGCTCAGGCAGATCTAGGCCTGACGTGCTGGATATCGCAGTCATGAAGGGGGGTACCCTCCCATTCATGATTGAAACGATAGAAGACCTCAGCTCGGACCATTCCCCTGTCCTGTTGGAACTAGGTCAGGCAGGGGGTGGCCGAGATCCCCCGCCTATACCCCGAAGGTCAGTCAACTGGAAAAGGTTCTACGAGACCCTCCAGCGGGAGTACAGGCCGGTAAATCCTGAGCTCCTGAACACCCCGGAGGAAATCGACGACACTGTCGGGCGCGTCACGTCGTCAATGACCGAGGCCCTGGCAGGCAGCTCATCGGCCAAAACTCGAGCAGTTGTTCGAAACGACCTCCCTCCTCATATCTCCGAAGCCATAACGGAGAAACGACGACTGAGGAGGAGATATCGAATCACCCTGTCCCCCGCTGATAAGCGGGCCTTTTATAATCAAACGGACAGGGTAAAACAACTGCTGACAAGCCATCGAGAGGATTCGTGGAACGAATACCTCGCCTCGGTCTCTGACGACATCTCCTCGGTGTTCAGGTTGAACAGGAGACTGCGAGAAGGGAAGAAGCCTCGCCATCCGGTTGTGGGGCAGCGAGGTTTTCTTGCATACTCGGAGGCGGAGAGGGCCGAGGTATTCGCCGATACCTTGGAGGAGCAGTTCACTCCAAACCCCCCTCCCTCCCCGAACGACGAGCACACAACCGAGGTGGAATCCTTTCTTGTAGATTATTTCTCACAGGTGGAGGACGCCCCTCTAGAGATTGACCAAGTCACTGAAGCGGAAGTTTCCGCAGCCATTAAGGCCACAAGCCCCGACAAGGCCCCGGGTGTCGACGGGATCAGCGCCCGTGCATTCCGGAACATACCGGCCTCCGTGATTACAGCAATTTCGGTGATATTCACGTCCATTTTGTACGTTGGATATTTCCCGAATTGTTGGAAAACGGCCAAAGTCGTATGTTTACCCAAACCGGGGAAAAGTTTACTTTTCCCACGGAATTATAGGCCAATCTCCCTGTTACCGGTATTGTCTAAGTTGTTCGAGAGGATTTTTCTCGAAAAACTGAGGCGATACATGGAGGGAGAAGTGCGGCCCGAGCAATTTGGGTTCAGGGAGGGTCACTCAACCACCCTCCAACTGGTAAAAATAATAGACGACCTTGTCGGAGGCCTGAACAGGAAACGGGTGACTGCAGCCGTTTTTCTGGATGTGGCCAAGGCCTTTGACAAAGTTTGGCATAGCGGGCTGCTTTATAAGCTAGCGCGATCGGCGATCTCGTACCGCTATGTCAGACTGATGCGGTCATATCTGCTAGACCGACATTTTGTCGTGCGCGTAGGGGAAACGATTTCCTCTACCAGAGAAATAGCCGCTGGGGTTCCCCAAGGAGCAGTACTTTCCCCGTTCTTGTACACTTTGTACGTGAACGATATGCCGCTGTCGGAAGGGGTCAAAACGGCCCTTTACGCAGACGACACGGCATATTTCTACGAATCCGCAAATGTGGATTACGCGGTCCGGAGGCTCCAAAGGCAGCTGGACTTAGTGGAACCGTGGCTCGACATGTGGAGAATCAGGGTCAACGGTGAAAAATCGGTGGCCGTGATGTTCACATGCAAGACACGTAAACCGACCAGAGAGCTGGAAATCTCAGGGGAGAAAATCCCTTTTGAGAAAACAGTTAAGTACCTGGGGGTGGTGTTGGACAGGCGGCTTACCTTCGGCGAACATGTAAATTATGCGACCCGGAGGGCTAAGGCCGCCAGAGCCTCGCTATACCCAGTGCTGAACAGTGCCAGCCCGTACCCACTGGCAACTAAGCTCCTCATTTTTCGGCTGTACGTACTGCCGATTCTAACATATGCTTACCCGGCATGGGGGGCAGTGTTGAGCTCCTCGCTTCAAAAGAAGATCGAGGCCGTCCAAAACATCGCGTTGCGGACGATCTTTGGAGCTCCGTGGTTCGTCAGGAACGCCACTCTCCGATCTGATGCGAGATTTCAATCCGTGTCCGAGGTGGGGGTGGCGCAGGCGCGCAGACTGTTCGGGAGAGCGGCTGTGTCCGAACACAGTCATCTTCGGGACATCTGCCGAGAGGACCCAACTCCGACAGTTGTAAGGAAGCGGCCTCACGCCGTACTGGACGAACCACCGTGATGGTGCGGTGCGGTAGCCGAAAATCGACAAACCAGGCTTAGGGGCCTCCATATCGCATGAGCCATAAACGGAATAGTGCGTCAGACGCGTTTCCGGGGTCGCGAGTGAAAAGTTTTCGCGAGTTATATAGTTTGAAGACGTCAAACACGGTAAGTCGCGCATAAAACAAAAACGCGGTCTAAATTTTAAAAAAAAAACTTACAGTAAGACAAAATATCCCAGCAATTGCGACTCCTCCGGAAAAGGGGACGCATTGCTCTCTCCTTATAGCTAGTGCCCCGTTGTGGCGTATTCCTGCTAGCCTATTAAAGAGTTAGCACCGAAAGGACTTCAGTGGACGGTCTGAAGGGGAATTACGTCGGGAGGACAGGCTTTATAAGCCTAGCCTTCCGCGGTCGGCCCATGAAATGGGTTCGATAACGCTGGTTTAACAACGGATTGGAATGCAATTAAATCCGTCTTAAATTCACTAAAATAATAATAGACAAAACTTGAAAAATTAGATCCGAGATTAAAAAATAACCCTTTTAAAAACAAGCCCGATTAGAATGATCCAGCAGCAAGGGACTCTGTCCAGGTTCTGCGATAAAGTAGGGAGTAATAGACTCCTGCCAACTTTGCATTCCATTCCATAAGATTTTACACCTTTGACAGATAAAAACATAATTTTTTTGAAAAACAGCGCTATCTGTTGGACGTAAAAGTAACACACGCTATACTAAATATTTTATGATTCTATTTCAATGTTTCCGAAATGTGTGCCCGCTGTAGACTAAAAAACTACTGTACCGATTTACGCGCGGGGAAAAATGGAGAAAGGGGAAAATGGGAAAAGGAAAGGGGAAAGGAGAAAAATAAAAAATAAAGGGGAAAAGGGAAATAAGAGAAAAAGAAGTGGGAGAATGACAGGGGAAAAAGGATTAAAAAGGGAAATGGGAGAACGAGAAAAGGGGAAATAGGGAAAGTGAATGTGGTAAAAATGAAACTGGGGAAAAGGAAAATGTGAAAAAGGAAAGGGAGGAAGGGTAAAAGGAAAAGGTTAAATTTTGAAGTTTTGTAATGTTCATTTTCTTAATGTTTTATCAAACTTTAATCGTGTTCATTTAATCTTATATGTACTCAAATCTAGCAATAGCGAAGCATTGCCGGGTCTGTCAGTTTTAAAATATATCAGATAAAACATGTATCCGAGACGTAAAATGCATTTTATATCAGTGGCTGGAGATAGTAATTATTCATCACTATACTTTCCATTTTTTAAGCAACTTAAAATTTGCACATCTAGGTTCTCACAAAGTAGTGATCTTTGCGAAGAACTAAATGTAAAGGAAAATAATAAACTAGCAGTAATTGAAAAAAATTAAATTTTATAATCAATTATTATGTATGTACATATATTGAGCGAGTAAAGAGATTGTACGGAAATTCTTTAGAGAATGATTTCTCACAATAATATAAACAGAAAATATATATCTGGAAACGCTTTGTTTTTGAGTTACTGCTAAAGAAATAATTTATTCTGACTTCTACTTCAAAAGTAAAATGAAGTCATTTTGAAATTCTTGAGATCTACATTTAGGAACAAATTTGGTAGTTTCTGACGTTAAATTACCAGAAATTACAGAAGAGTTGTCACCGCAGTCAGTCATGTCTTTACAGAGGATTATGTGGAAGTAGAGTAGTATTGGTGTGCCAACAGGCTCACTTATTCTAACCTTTTCTGCTCCAACTGTTCCTGAGAAAATAAGAATTGGCTACCTCTCTGTTCGTATGTGAAAATATATACCAAATGCCAGAGGCTGCTTACAGTATATTCATGGTTTTGGTCACACCAAAATTGGTTGCACAAAAGTAAAGGAACAAGCTTGTGGGCATTGCAGCCATGTGGGACATGATGATAGTACGCTGAAATACGCTGAAGTCTAAAAATATTTAAACTCTAAAGACCCAATCTCGGCAAGGTCTCGGGAATGTCCCCTTTATAAGGAAGAAAAGATTATATTGAAGATTTCTACTGAGCAGAAAATGTTCTTCCCTGTGGCTTATTGGGAATACAGAATCTCTCAGCATGAGGAATTTGGTTTTAGTTTCATCAAGGCCTTCTCTAATAATACACAAAAAGAGTACCAATGTGCATCGTGCAAAGAACTAATCAAAATGGTAGAAGCTTATCATACCAAGTAAAGGGTGTTATTGCAACACTGAGTACTGGTAAGAAGGTAACTTCTGCTAGAAAGACCGTTAGTGGTTTATCTAAAACCATTTCAGTCGGTACACCAACACATAAGGTTCCTGTTCCACCGATTACACAGCAAAATACCAAGATCCCAGTGAAAAGATCCATTAAAACATCTGGCACGAAATCTCCATCCTCCCAGGTTTCCAAGTCCCCTCCAACATCTTGAAGTATCTACGAGGAAATGGTGGCGAATGAAGTACCCGAAGAAGCAAAGCACTTTCTATAGGTTACAAAACCAAAAAAGAAAACTGGATAGCATTTGATAAGTAACCCGCACGCAGAATTTTATATATAGTACAGCTCCACTATAACGCGGCTCGATATACCGCGGATACGGATATAAAACGGATTGTTACTGTCCCCCAAAAAATATATGAATATCTGAAAAAATAAAAAAGGATGAAGAAATGCTAGTCACCCTACCACTGTAGTCGATATCGGTGTAAACCCTACCGTACATCCTTTGAAATTGTCAACAATACGCTTCTAATATAATCTATCAATTAGTCACAACCAATTTTAAAGTTTTAGAATTCCCAGAAACATGATTTAATAAAACTAAACTACGATTCTAATACAGTAATAAGAGAAATTCTTATGATATTCTGCACATGACTCATTTCCTGTAACAACGATAAGACCATCAATGTGCTTCCTGTACAAGGTACAGCATATGGTATCTGAATGTTGTTACGTAGTATGATTTATTCCGAGCTGCTTTTACTGTGTTTACCAGTATCGTTAAGTTTTATTACGTCAGTTAATTTATTAGATTTTCTAGTGTTTGTTTTCGTTCGTATTTGCCTAACATGTCTAAACGAAAAACGTATTCTGTAAAGGAAAAATTAGAAATTATTGAAAAGGTTAAGGCAGGTCGTTCGAAAGTCAGTTTATCCCGGGAATTCGGTGTGTACTTGGTTGGATGAAAGAAGATAAATTGCATTCTTTTATTGATTCGGTAGATGAAACAGTCGGAATTGATCGCAAAAAGGTTAGACTCGGTGATGTTAATGTTGTAGATGATTGTATTTACCTTTGGTTTTTGCAGAAACGAAATGAAGGAATGCCGCTATCAGCGCCAATACTTCAAGCTCTAGCACTAAATTTTCATGAACACATTAACAATGGAGAAGAATTTAATGCTTCTAGCGGTTGGTTATCGCGATGGAAAATCCGTCATGGCGTAGGTCAAGTAAATATCGATGGAGAATCTCGTTCAGCAGATGCGACGGCAGTCGAACATTTTTCACAAACAATATTACAATCAGTTATAGAAGAGAATAACTTCAATGATGAACAGTTGTATAATTGTGATGAAACTGTTTTGTATTATAAACTATTGCCAACAAAAACATTAGATCTGAAGCGGGCATCAAATAAGTCTAGTATGAAAATGAACAAAGAAAGGGTAACTTTTCTTTTGTGTGCCAATAAGTCAGGAAATCATAAATTGAAACCGTTACTCATCGGTAAATATGCCAGTCCAAGTTACTTCAAACAAGTTAATATGAATTCATTACCGGTTATTTTTAAAAATATTAAAAATGCTTGGATGACTTGTAATATTTTTTAACGTGGTTTAACGACAAATTTGTGCTTTGTGTTAAAAATTATTTACGGGTTCGAAAATTGGAAGAGAAAGCTTTATTACTTCTTAAAAATTGCCCTACTCATCCGCCAACTGACTTGCTGAAATCTAAAGATGGGAAAATAATGGCAATGTTTTTACCAAAGAACACAACATCTTTGATTCAACCATTAGATCGACGAGTTATTCGGGCATTTAAAGCTTATTACCGACAAGAAATATTGACCGCTATCGTTAACTCATAATTACAAGTAAGAGAATTTCTTAAAACTGTGCCATTAAAAAGTGTTATGTACAGCGCTAGAACAGCATGGAGTAACGTAAATTTTATTACAATTAAAAAATTGTTGGTCGGTACTGTCACAGAGTAATACAGAAGACCCTGAAACAGGAAATGTTCGTATTGTTACTAACGAACGCGCACTGGAATTGTCAAATTCAACCGGGAAAGGATTGTCTGTAAGTAATCTCAATGAGCGGGTTCAAGAAGACAATAAAACACCCGTTGCCCATTAAATAACCGACGAAGAAATTGTAAACTCCATTCTACAACGTAACGGTAATTGTGCAGATGAAGAAGGGGTGTTGCAGAGGTCGCTGTTACGGAGAGCTTTACACCCTTGATAAAAGATGTTCTGAAAAATATAAATAGTTTAATAACATGGGTGAAGCAACAAAGTGACAGTGATTATCGACATTTATTACGTTTACAAAGTGTAAAGTCATATATTATAAAGAAGAAACATACAACCGCGGAAAAAACAATAACTTCTTATGCTAAAAAATAATTTACATTCAAATAAAAAATATCGTATCTTCTGCACTTAACTTGTTTCTATGTAAGAACACATTATACTGCATTGGCTTTTTCTATTAAACCATTATTGCTTGATTTTTTGCCTATTTTTTAATTGATCCCTTTTTGATTTAAAATTTACTTTTCGAAATAACGCGGTTAGCCTATAACGCGGGTGTCACGTAAGTCCCCCGATAACCGCATTACAGCTGGGTTACACTGTATTTCAAAAAATATTTTTTGGTGAAATATTTTTGGTCTCCGTTTAAGCCGTAGGGATATTGAAATCGTACTAAAGGAAGAAATTCTTTTAATACTGTATTTGCTAGTTTCACTTTCGTCCACAGGATGAAGTGTCTTTTCGGGGTTACGTCTGCGAAAGATGCGAACATCAAACTGAGCGCAGAGGACGTGAAGGTGTGGCTGTTTTTTTTTAAGGAAATTGTATTAGCCACACAGATTCCGATGAGGAGTTCCGATCTTTGACGCGTTGTTCTCCAACCAGCATACGAGGTGTGTGAGAAAAGTATTAAGACTGACTTTTTACTTAGCAAAGTTTTTATTTTTTCAAACAACAATATTATCCCCTTCAAAGTAGTTCCCGTGGGCAGCTATACACCGGTGGAGCCGTTGTTCCCACTCCTGGTAGCAGGATATGTTTCAGTTTCGGGAAAAGGAAAAAGTCACAAGGACTCAAATCAGGTGAACAGGGGGGGGGGTTGAGGAACCGTAGGAATGCGTTTTGAGGTCAAAACTTCCCTGATGGAAATGGCCGTGGGACACGGGGCATTGCCATGATGAAGCATCCACTTGTCTGCAATGTCTGGTCTCACGCGAATCACTCTTTTCCTGAGCCTTTCAAGGACACCTTTGTAAAACACTTGGTTGACAGTTTGTTCTGGACGAACAAATTCTTTATGCACGATATTGTTAAAAAAGCAAATCAGCATGGTTTTAATCTTTGATTTGCTTATTCGACATTTTTTCGGTCGAGGAAATGAAGGAGTGTGCCACTCTTCGCTTTGTTTCAGGATCGTACTCATATATCCAGGATTCATCACCTGTGATCACACGATTGAAGAATTCTTGGTCATTGTCAATAATCCTCTCAAGAAGATTAACGCACACGTTTCTTCGATTGTCCTTCTGTTCCGTTATGAGGTTTTTCGGCACCAATTTCGCACAAATCTTTCTCATGTCCAAATCGTTTGTTAAAATTTGATGTACGGTGAAAGTGTTTAAGTTTAACTGTTCAGTCATCATCCTTATTGTTAAACGACGGTCTGATCTCACAAGAACCCTCACACGCTCAAAGTTTTCATCAAATTTTGAAGTTGATGGTCTTCCTGAGCGAAGTTGATCTTCGACGTGTTATCGGCCTTCCAAAAACGATTTGTGCCAGCGGAAAACTTGTGCTTTTGATCCTGTGCCCCATAGGCCTGTTTCAACTTATTAAAGGTCACCCTCGCGGATTCCCCAAGTTTAACACAAAACTTGATTGCAAAACGTTGCTCTAAATTCCGATGCTCCATTTTCTTAACACACAACAAAAACACAACTTCACTGATGGCGCTGTCAAAAATAATGTGTTGGCTGAACGGAGTTGAAACTCGTACTGAGCATATGGAAGGGATGAACAAACCGGTCTAGCACAGACCGGTAGACCCAGCGTTGTCAGATCGCTCGCAGTGTTACCAATCTCATTACTTTTCTCACACATTTCGTGTTAATCGATATCAGGCATCAGAGCTCTTCAAATTTTCTTATCACTAAATACACAATTACCTCCAGTTGTTACGATTACTCAACGTTATCCCCCCCCCCCCCCTTGGAGGTGTTATTTTGTAAATTATTGCTTTAGTCTATGCTGATATCAAAAAAAGTACACGAACCCAGTTACTTTACGAGAAAAATTTTATAATATTGTAAATAGCGTGAATCCTAATGCTATACTTTAGACAGACGGCTCTAATCACGATAATTCTGTTGGTTGTACTTTGTGGTTGATAATAGAGCATACATGATACATGTTTAGCCTTTGCAGCATTGTGAGTTTTTTCGTCGCGAAGCTGTATGCTTGCGCTATCAATAATGCGTTATATAATTAGTTCAGTTATTATTAGTCCATAAGAGGGTGGTTCGTGATGAGTAGCAGAGTGAATGGAATGATATCATCAGTAATAAACTTCGTCCTGTTAACACTGTGTCATCGTAGAGCTCTTCATGAAGGAATAACCATCAAAAGGAGGGACTTGTGGACACTGATATTTTGTAGCATCGGAAATTTAAACTAGGGGCTGAACTTACGAAATATCTTAAGGAATAATGCGATGTTGTGGAATGTCTTACGATTTCTTAAATCTGTGAATTAAATGTATTAAAACATTTGTTTATTCAATTTGTTACTCATTTCAATTTTGTTGTTTTACGTTAAGATTTTAATATTGTATTTCATTGTAGTTTTATTTTGCATTTTTATATGTCATAAATATTTTTACATCTATGCTGGGTTTTTACATTAATGTTGAACTATTATTAATATTTGTCTATTATATTGATATTGAATCCACGTTGTGAGAAATGCGAATATATTTTTGTAGCTGCAATAAGCACATATTTTAACAAAAAGATGAGAACTGATAAAAGTTTTGATGAAAAGAACGTCCTTTACTTACAGGTAATTGAACATAAGACCAACAGATCTAACTGTCAGTTTTCTTATCACGATATACAGAGTTGAAACTAATTAGTAATGTAACACCGAGTTTAATTAAATGTGAAAAAAATGGGATTAATAATCAAAATTGTTAACCGTAACTACTTCGAATTAACTGCATTATTAATACATTTTAATTAATCTTTAGTTGCATTAATTACGTCAATTTGTTATTAACTTAAGATTTATAAATAACTTTTAAGCGTACATATTTTTCTTGTGATATTTTAATTAATTGTAATTGTTATTCATTTGTTCAACGGGTTATTGATTTAAATCAATGATAGGATTTATTGTTTACGGAATATATTTTTAATTTTATAAAAAAATACATTAAACAATACATTTTTCTGGCAATAGGTTACTAGGCATAAGATCTGCCTTTTCTTTAATATCGATCGATGTTAAAGAGATTTCTTCCTCAGAATCCAACATAATTAAAAAAAGAATGAATAGTGTAATATAGAAAACATAGTTACTTATGTAGTTTCAAATTAACCTCTGCTTGCTAACTACTTTATTTTCAAATCTGGGACCTCCGGACGAAAGGCCGAGACGCTACCATTCCGGGCTACGGAGGCCAGTTGCAGTCTTAACTACTAGATCGGATTAAAATCAAGTAAAAAAAGAGTTGATACATTAAACGATACCTGTTTCTGATTGATAAGTAATTATATCATCCTCATTCATCTTCTGAAGTAATACCTTATGGTGGTTCGCGAAGCTAAATAGAAAAAGAAAGTTGAAAAAAGTAGGTTTTTGAGTGGTTGAACACCTTTCATTTTGTTTCCTGTTTATCCTCCGGTAATTACCTTTCAGATAATACTTTAGAGGATGAATGAGGATAATATGTATGAGTGTAAATGACGTGTAGTCTTGTACAGTCTCAGTTCGACCATTCCTGAGATGTGTGGTTAATTGAAACCCAACCACCAAAGAACACCGGTATCCACGATATAGTATTTAAATCCGTGTAAAAATAACTGACTTTATTAGGACTTGAACGCTGGAACGAGTGGTTGAACACCTGAATCATAACGAAAATCTGTTTCATAATGACCGTTATTATGATACAGGTTCCAGCCGTGTAATTCAAACGTTATAATACAGTCGTAGAAAAAAAAAAATTATTAATATGCATTTAAAAATATTACCTTACCTTATGTGTACATGAACGGTATTAAAGTCTCACTAAATTGATATCGCTTAAAAGATTGACTTAACTGTAAAATGAATACGAAGTAGATGTAACTTGGTTATTTATCTTTCTAATAAATATTTTTATCACGTATAGTGAGTAATTAACATGTCACAATATTATAACCTAATTATTTTTAATATTATGCCATTATTTTTATTAAAATAATGATTGCGAACTGTTGCTTACAAGTACGGATTTTTACAATTTTTCTTATCACGTAACGTAATTAACATGTCACAATATGTCAGCATAATTATTTTTATTCTTATGCAGTTATTTATTTATATTAATATAATATTTGCAAGTTGTAACTTAAAATTTAAGTACGGATATTTTCAATTATTTTTGTTGCTCCAAATCTGTATATTTGGAATAAAGGATTCTACATTATCGTGATTTTGAAATAACTTTTCTCTTTAGAAATTTATCAGTACTTAGAAACAAGATATTAGTTTTTTTTAAATAGTGGAACAAACTCAATTTTTTAACAGATAATTAAAGAGAACAGGGAACAGTTGAATTGACCATTTAAATAAACGGTCAATTAGACCGTTTATTTTAATCTTCATTATGTGTATATACACACACACACACACACACACACACACATCGTTTGGTAGTCGCATCTTACGCTTCTCTCAAATTTTTTTACAGAATTTAATTAAAAGAATTAAATATACGAGTGATCATAGTATACATTTAATAATAACTTTTTTAATATATTTGCCATTATCATTGGACTTTTATAATTATCTTACTCGGTTAAAAATACTCTTATATTTAAATTAGTTTCATACAATACATCAAGACCGGGATTCGAACCTGGGACTTTCGCACGAAATGCAAAGCGCTACATACTCAAAAATTGGTTAGAAAATTTGTTTAACTGTTTTATGTAAAAGAGAACTGTTTTAACTTTATGTAAATATGTTCGTGCATGAATAAAGTTAAAGTTAGAAATAATAGTTAACTTATTACTGCATAGTAAACAGACTTTTTTTTTTCATTCCCTACTCCCCTGGGCCGAACATACAATCAAGTACGGCTCAGCCCAGGAGAGTGTCCTATAACTCAAATGATGAGCCCCCCCTCAACCTACCGGCAGAACGTCCGGCATAGCAGTCGGCTCACCGGTTGGATCTTTAAATCGCCTGCCTCAAATCCCCAGGAAGGGTTAATCAGGCTCAACTATGTCGTTCCTGGGAGCTCCCCCCCCCCCCCACCAATGACCAAGACTCGGTCAGTCAATTGCCTCCCTCTAACCATCAGGTAGGAGAAAACGGGCCCGACTATGTTGTTCCTGGGCCCCCACCCTGCGACCAGGACTCGGTCTTTAATTTAACCTCGAGTTGATCTCCCAAGGAGTTCCTAACCGCTCATCGAAATCAGCATACCTCGGTATGCTGGCTCTCCCGGTTGGGGGTGATATTAAATAAACCCAAAAAAGTTTTGAGATTAAAAAAAAATTGATATTTTTTAACTTTGTTATTGACCACAAAATTTTACCAACAAATTGTCCCATATACACGAATCTACAAAATCTTATCAAAATTGGTTTATCAAGTAACTACTAACACGCTAACACAAGTACATAAATATATATGAAAATTACCCCTGGCTTTTTTTGTTTTTTTTCGGGGTTCCCAGGTCATGAAATGTCAAGAAATGCAAAAATCTTTTACCCCACTTTTTGAGATTTATCATACTTTCCTTCTTGCTGCAAAGCTCTAGAGCTAAGATGCATGAAAGTAAATGTAACCACTAAAAAACGGTTAAAAATAAATATAACTGACAAAAAAAAAACGTTGATTTGCTTAATCTTTTTGAAGTAACAAATTAAAAATAACTATTATAAGTTTACTATTCCTTAATTTGGTTCAAAAACATTATTTTGGTTTAACTTAAAAAATTAGAAATTTAGAAAAGAATTATTTTTAATTTTTTTTTACTATTTAGGGTGGTACTTTGAAGTCAGTTTTTTAAGATTTTTTTAATACACTTTATTTTATCTTATGATTAATCTGATGATGACAACAATGATGTCACCATCATCATCACCTTCTTGCAGTGATAGGGTTATTATCATCAGCTCAATACGATTAAAATTATTTAAATTGATAATTAACAGAGTTGAATTGTATTAACAAATAATAATAATTTCTTTATACACTATAAAAAATTAACATATAACGATACTATCATCACATTTGAACAACACAACATTATTATTGTTGTTGATGGATCTCCAACAAAATAGAAAAATTCTGGTTGACGGCAGCATCAGAATGGAGGCTGTGTAAGGAGAATGCTGTCCATTTATTAGTGATGAAGATTTGTTTGAATTGTAATCCAAAAGTAAAACTTTGATACAGAAAGTATGATTAGATCCTGTATTAGGTGGAACCGCTCCAAAAAAAAATTACGTATGGCTTAAAAAACTACTCCATAATATGAAGAAAAACCTCAAATTTTCAACTGGTAATTGTGATATTTTTAAACTGTAATACATCGCATGCTAATCAGTTCGGTATCAGATTATGGTGAAACGTTGAAGTAGGTTATGCAATACTTAATTATTCTGTTGCGTTACAGTAAGTTTTACATCATCTTACACAATACAGTTATGACAACAGTATGAAATTCAACTGAAACTACTGAACTTCAAATTTACCATAATTACACAGAATTACAAAAACGGAAGGAAAATACTTTAAATTCTTCTCAACTAATAAATGCATTTAAATGTAACCTTAAATGGTTTAATCTAATTTCCTTTGATTTTGTAATCCTTGGAAAATTCCCAGTAACTTTGTTTTTCTTATTTAAATATACTCTTACCACTTAAAGTATACCTAGTAATAACAATTTAAATAAATATATACCTTATACTAGTTTATGAAATGTTTGATAAGAATTTTATATTTATTAGAGTGTGACAGCATGTACTGCTTAAGTGATAATGAAATAAAAACTACATGATTTTCATTAAAGATTATAACTAGTTTTACACAATGAATGTTTTGGACAGTTTTGGACAGAAGATGAAATGTTTTAGGAAAAAAAAACAATCCGGGTTCAATGAGAGGGTTTCAAGAATATTTACTTCATCTTACGTATATTTTAGGATAAAAACTCTAACTTAGAAAAAGCTGTAACCCAGTTAAATTGTTGACAGTTGTTATTACCATTTATTTGAAGAACCTTTTATGAGATAGTTTTGTAATAATCTAGATTTCAAGAAAAGTAGAACCCTGTTAATGCAGATATTTAAATTTGGTTAAAAGTACATCCTTTAACTGGTTCTAAAGGAAAACACTACAACTATACTAACAAATATTTTCAACAATGATTTTGGAAAATATTTATTTCAATATTTAAAAATATAACTAAATAAAAGATAATGTATTAATATTAACTTCTAAGATAAGATAAACTAATGTTATCCAACAAAGCAATACTGTTGTAATTGTTATGAACAAAAATAATATATTGATAAAAGTAGATAATTTGTAGATTAAAGAATTAGCAAAAAAGTTAGGTTTTTACAATTGTTTCTACATTCTTTAAATTAGAAACAGACAATTTAAAAAAAGGCCAAACAAGAATTTTATTTAAAAAAAAAATATTTTTTTCTCAATTTATTCATTAAAAAAAAAATTTAAAAAAACTAATTTATATTCCAATTAGAAGTTAAGTGTTACAAAAGAGAAAGTTAATATGTATATTTAGTAGTGAAAAAAAAAAAATTCATATAGCCTAAACAATTATTCCGTTAAACAAGTACAACTTAATTATGCAATTATGGATATTTAAATATATATTTCAATTATGTAGTATAATAATGGGCAGAATTAACCAATTCACTAAAGGAATATGACAGTTCCAAATTACCCAACTTATTAAAATTAAGAATAGGCAGTTAATGCTGCCCACTCAACCATCATGGACTAGTCTTATGATTAATTCTAGAAAATTAAACCGGAATATTCCTACAAATTAAAGAGAAGACTGCAATGAAAATCTTCTAGGCATTAAAATGACCACCTTGCACTATTTTTCAATATCAACTGCCAAGAAAGCATACAAAATTTTAAAAAAGGATTTGAACGAAGGTTGAAAACAGGTGCATTTTTTATAGTCCTGATTACTGCTTAGGATATTATTTGGAAACAAGGTCTATTAAAGCGTGTTACTGTATGCTAGCTTATCAAACTTCAAATACAGTATATTCAACCAGAATTTTTGACCATGTTCCTTGCTACTCCTGTTGTTAGTTGTACCCTATTTCCTGGATGACATTGTTAATATATGTCTTCAATTCCGGCAGGGTGTGTGGATTGCTTCTATAAACAATTTAAAAAGTACTTTATATCAGCTTGAACTTCAACTTATCCATTTTTCAGAAAATATCAAAATTTTTTTGCTTTAATTGATCGTCACAAACAACCAACTAAACTCACTCATCTGAAATATCACAGCACACTATCTAAGGGATCATACTTGACAAATATCACAGGAATTTGGTCACACTTGGGCCATCTCTGTGTCAAATCAGAACTTTTCAAATGACCCAAGTATATCTGAAATAAATAATTAATTTTTCCTGCTTCCTTATAAGATTTTTATTAAATATAATGCAAATTTATCTTTTGAACAGTCGCTCAGTATGTGACTCAAAAAACATTTTAAATTTAGTTGAACATGTGGAAACTGTTCAACTAAACCAAAGTCATTGAGTACAATTGAAGGCTGAAATTCTTAAGAAGCAGCACCTGCTCTCCAAGTTTATGAAGAATGCTAACTTTAGTAAAATCTTGATTTTTCAGATAGTTATTATAGATCAGAGAACAGTGAAGAATTACACTAACATATTTAGGAGTTCATGTATATTATAATTGCTCAACCACAAATGAAATTGGTAAAAAACTACTTTTCTGATGATAGCTTGATAATTTGCAATCTAAGCAGTTTTTTGGTTTGGTTTGAATTTCCACTTTGTGAAGTATCACAAAAACTTTTGAAATCTTCTAGTTCTTCTTTGTAATTTTCTAATATTTTTTGGTAAGTTAAGGCGATATCATTGGCATACATTTTTTGTAACTTGTGAGTGGTATATCTTCTCTAATATACATATTCCATGTCTGTACTTTGGTGTAGTAACACATCCCTATAAAATTCAAAGAAGACAATATGTGTTATGCTTCCTCTATCTCCTAAAATTGTATAGAAATGACAGTTTTGTAATAATAGCATTGATGAGATTATACAGTTTTTAAGTTAAAACAGACCGCGATCGCTCAGTAGTTTATATTAAATGCATATTTTTGTTAAAATTGGTGTGAGATGGGTAAAATGATGTGAAAGATATTGGTATGACTGAAGCTGGAGTGGGGAGGACTGTTTATTGGCTTTACTTTTAAGTATTGCCAGTCTTTGTTAAGCATTGGTTTTTGAACAAGGTTGCATAATTGTGTGTTGTTTATTAAAATGCAGTTAACTGTTGGACAATGTGTATTCGTAATGGAAACTTATGTAGAAACAAAATATCATGTTGTGTGTCGGTGAAAATTCTGAGAGAAATTTTAATAGGAAGTACCAGTGAAAAGTGTTATTCAAAACTTACTTAAAAAAAGCTGTGAAAGAGGTTCGATATAAGACCAGAAATGTACCTGATACAGGTGTTTTAACAACACAGGCTGTGTAGAAAATTAAAGCAGCAGTTACAAGAACTCCTCATAAATCTTCACAGAGACTAAGCTAGGAAAAGAACATTTCAATGGGGTTCAGTGCACACTGCAGTGAGTAGAATGATGAAATTTTATCTGTAACTAATGTAGGTTTTCAATGAGCTAACTAATGATGATTATGCTGAAAGTATTTACTACTGTCAATTGTTCAAGAACTTTATTAGAGGCAAGACTGGCATTTTAGATCAAAGTGTTTTTCATAGATAAAGTTTGGTTTCACCTTGGTGGGTATGTTAATAGTCAGAACTATCAGACAGACCTGGGGTACTAAAACCCACACATTTTCTTTGAATTTCCCCTACACTCACAAAAAAAATAGGCATATGGTGTACGGTTCAAGTATTGAATATTAGGACCCTTGTTTTTTTAAAAAACTGTGGATGCTGCCATCTGGCTAGAAATTATCCAACAGTTCATAGTCTTAGTGTAAGAAATACATATTTGCAAAACGAACCTCCTATCAATAGAAACCTCCATGGTGACACAGTGTCCTTAACAGGAGTAAGTTTATTGTTGATGATAGCATTCCATTCACTTTGCTACTCAACATGGATCACCCTCTTCAGAAAACTGACAAGAAACAACATGATTAGTGAAAGAGGCTGCAAACAAGCTTCTTTTGCCACACAATCGGCATCCTCATTGCTTGAAATTACAATTTGACTAGAGATCCAGAAGAAACTAACAATTGTACTAGACGCTGATTCATTTCAGAGATAACAGACTGTGTATCACAGACAACAGGGTGTGTGGAGTACATTTCACTTAACATATACATTCATATGTATAATTTCATTACTGTAGATTTGTTATCTAACATACTATACTCCCTCTTTAAGATTTATTTTAGGGTGTAACTTAGCAAATTGTTCACTTCTTATACATTTGTTAATGTGATTACGTAAAAATACTTTGCGAACAAAATAAAGAATAAATACTATACACTAAAACAGATTATTATGAATAGTTGAGACTCAAAATACCTTTGATATTTTAATACAGTAATACAGCGTTTCTCAACCTTTCAGTATTTGCGACCCAATTTTCAATCATAATTTTCATTGTGCCCCTCTCTCATACAGTAACAATGTATACAATAATAATGTATTTTGATGCTAAAGCTATACTATGACATTAATTACAAACCTTACAAATTACCAAGAATAAGTACATTAATTGATATTTGACAACACCAAACCGCTGCATTGAGAAAAACCAGAATAAATGCCTCTCTATTGGCTGTGTTTTATGTTTTCCATATCGGACATTCTTGTGGCTTCGTGAGAAGTTCCAATTTGTCTTGAAAATTCTGCAACATCTGCACAAATGTGTATAAATGTTGCATCTCGTTCAATTCCAGCCAGTCTCAGTTATGTTGAACCTTATATTGCGATCAAATCTATTGTGAATGTGTATGTTGTAATTTGCATGTTAATTGCAATTCATGGCAGTAGATTTATACAGATGGATAAATTTTTAAGTGGGCATAAGTGAGCATTAGATGATAGTGAAGCATCAACAAGTACACAGACAAGCATGGTTCCGAAAATAAAATCAAAAAAAATATTCTCAAGAATACTTAAATTTTGGGTTTACCAGAACTGAATAAAAGAGTCATTGTCTCATAAATTTTGGCAGCAGACAACATGAATAAACTTAATCAACGTTTGGAAACACTTCATAGTGAGTACGTTAAGAAACCCCGATAATTCTTCAAATTAAAATTAAAATCATATGAAATATATGTTATTGAAAACAGTGCATTTGTATTCCAATATTTGATTATTATCTTGTTACTTATTTCAGTTTTTTTGTTTTAAGTAAGATTTTTAATGTTGTATTTCATTGTATTTTTATTTTGCCTTTAGCATAGTCATAGGTGTTTTACATCTATGCTGTGTTTTTACATTATTAATATCTTATTTACATTATTTATTTTACTATATTAATACTGTATTTAAAAAACTTAAAATAAACATATTTTTAAATTTTGATCGTCACCCCTGTCCCCAAAATTGCCCCTAATATTTTTTTCTGGGTGGCTTGCACTGCTACTATGCTTAGGAGGCTATTAAAAAGATTTGTTTAAAAATTTACAGTAAATAAAAGATGGATTTTTTTTAATATTTGGCGAAAGGGGAATTTGGGACAATTTTTTTTAAAAAGAATGGTAATATAAGCATGCACGCATGTACCAAGCTTAATATAAAGTGGTAATATGTATGTAAAA
This sequence comes from Lycorma delicatula, assembly GCF_047948215.1. Classification (NCBI taxonomy): domain Eukaryota; kingdom Metazoa; phylum Arthropoda; class Insecta; order Hemiptera; family Fulgoridae; genus Lycorma; species Lycorma delicatula. The sequence goes on along the minus strand of NC_134455.1, from coordinate 373,124,318 downwards.
GTTTGAGAAAGTTGACCCCCAAACCCAGTCCCACACCATGGAGATATTGATTTCAAAATTTTACAAATTGACCCATATACACGAGTCTACAAAATTTCATCAAAATCTGTTTATCCAGTCAAAAGTATTAAAGCTTCAAACATACCAACGCAAGTATATACATAAATACATAGGTACCTACCTTTTTTGTTTCTTGAGGTCCCTTAACTTTTGTACTGTTTTGTGAGGTCTTTGGATCGTCAAATGTCATGTAAAGCAAAAACCACATACCCCATTTTTTTACGATTAACTTAATTTCCTTCTTGCAGCAAAGCCCTAGAACTAAGATGCCAGGAAAGTAAAAATGTAACTTACTAAAGAGAGGGGTACAAATCAAATAACTGACCAAAAAAAAAAAATTTTTGATCTGTTTAATTTTGATTCTTGAAGCAAGTAACAAATTAAAAACAACTACTATCAGTATACTAATTCTTAATTTGGTTCAAAAACTCTACTTTGGTTTGACTTCAAAAATAATAAATAAAAAAAATAAGTATTTTGAGTTTTTTTTTACTTTTAACGTGGTATTTTGAAGTCAGTTTCATGATTTTTTTTAAGATATTTGATTTCAAACAAAATACAACTGCTCTGGTTGACGGCAGAATCAGAATGGAGGCTGTGTATGGAGAATACTGTTCAGTTATTAGTTATAAAAATATATCTGAATTTTAATCCAAATGCAGCACCTCCTGTTGCCCTATAACCGTAAAAGATATCGAAAACACTGCTCTGAAGTGATACCTATGTAATGCAGAAAAAAAACGCATTGAAATTGGTCCAATAGTTTTTGAGGAAAATGGTAACAGACATGCACATTTACACCTCATGTGTTCAATATTAGAAAGCCTGAACATGCATAACTTGTTTACATGGACTTTACTTTTTATCTAATTTATGTGTGATAATGTATTAACACATATTTAGTCTGTGGCAACTATATTTATATAGCTAGAGATGAAGCAGCTAAGTAAAATATTATACATCAAATGTCAATTCTGCTCTTTATTGCGGTTATGTGATTGCTTTTGTAGTATGTTACTTGTATTGATATAATTTTGTTTAGATATTACCTGCTCAGTAAAAATAACTGAATCAAGGCCGATTCATGATACTATTCTTTCCATGTTCATAACAATTAACTGCTTTATCCCAGTCCCATTAACATGCAAATACTTAATTGGACCTTAAAATTCTGAATAAAAAATTATTTAGTTGAATTATTCATATTATTGTTTTTTAACAATTCTTTTTAGTTATTTAGTACGCCATAATAATTCAATGATATAAGAAAAATTCAGTATCTTTCTAAGAAATTTTTATAAGCAATTAATGAAGAAAGAGGTGGTTAAATGATGATTACAAACATCATTAAGTTGAAAAAGATGTCAAAAATGACAAAGAAAACAGGTTTGAAAAAATATTAGTTAATTATTTATGATTTTCTAAGCTGTAATACAGTTGTCAGAAACAGATAGTTTATAACTTTATTATAACTGAAATTGAATATTTTTAACTTTACACATGCAGAATAATAAATATGACTATTATGCATAGGCTGGAATGAAATAGATACAAGATGTTAATTAGTGTTCTGCATTTTAGTTTTTGAAAAATAATGTATTTGTTAGGGGGTGTTCTATGTAGCTAATTGTTTAGGACTAGAGAAATATAAATTTATGATAGGGTGTTATTCATATACAGTGCACCAGCTAAATGTATTGTAAACAATGACACAAGCACTCAACTAATGGCTACATGCAAAACTGTTCATTGGTTAATCTGGAGACTTTACAACAGCTGAAAAGTAGTGTCTATGTAGAACTCTTATTTACTTCGGCAATTTGTGTTAAAAAAAATTGAGAATCATTTCACTTTCATGAATTTTGAAATAAAAATTCTACGAGATGAAAAAATTGTCTACTAAAATTAATACTATAAATACATAATTTATAAAGATGACTCAAATAACTGAAAAGCTTTCCAAATAATTTAAAAAGTAATTTTTTATAAAATATCAGATATATAGATATAAATATCAGATATAGAGAAACTGATTTCAAAAGATACTATCAGTATTAAGAAAAAATGAATATGAATTTTAAATTTACCTTAATTTTCATTCAAGGTCAGATATTTTTTGAAATGAGAACCACATATTTGTTTCCATCCATGTTTTATAAGTATAAATCCGATTGTGGCATTTAGGTGAGAAATTTGCATTTAGGTGTAAAATGTTCATAACATTGTGTTATACCACTCAGTGGTGACAGTGACAGTGTCATTATGTTCGTTCACAAAAAAAATAGGGATCTGTCACACAGCCATGACTCACTACACACCACACAGTAACCTTGACACTATGCAATGGAGTTTCGTGCAACAGATGCGGATTTTGTCTAGCCCAGAATCGATAGTTTTGTTTATTGACATAATGACTGAGGTGGAAATGAGCATTGTCAGACGTGATAAGGTATTGCACAAAGTGTGCATCACCTTTGTTGATTAGCCAGTCACAGAATGTGGTTCGTTGAACCTTATCTTGGTCGAAAAATGTATGCACCACCTGCAACTTGTATGGTGCAGTTGTAAGTTCTTTTTAAGGATTCACCGCACACTAGTACGTGAAATATGCACTTGAAGACACAATTGCCGAGTTGACTTCTTTGGTCTGTGGTTCATTGTATTGGAGACACGTTCAATGTTTATTGCACTACGTGACAATCAAGGTCCCCGATTTTTGTTCGCATTTGCGATCTCATGTAAGTTTTGAACAGCACACTGTATGACCTTTCGGAATGGTAATTTCTTAAAATTTTGTTTCAAATGCCATTGTGGTATCATGATGGAGCTTCCACTGCTGAAGAACATCTCCATGATGTAAAAAGTTTCAACGGCAGTCCACATCACGATCATTCCCTACTACATTGAAAGAAATATGCATCAGTAACCCCCGTCCTTACACTTCCTGTTATGCTATATGAAAAACAAGCATGACTGTTATTGCTCGCAGTATTCAAAATATAAATATATCCCATCAATATAGCCCACTCTGTATATGTAGAGTTGTTACACAACTTTGCTTGAGAGATAATGAGTGAGCCATTGAACGATTAGTGCAAGTTTTGTTCTGTGATGAGCTGGAATCTGTCTAGTAGATTTGGATGGGATTAAGAGAACAAGGAAACAACCAGAAAAATCTTTGCATATTCAGATTCCAGATTTTAAGATTTGTGTAACATAATCCTCCATGATATCTTCCTTCATCTCTTTGTTGTAAGCTAAAACTAGAAATAAAAAAAATTTAAAGTAAAAATTATAGTCATTTTATGCACAAATTTTACATTTCACACATTTTATTTATGCACAAAATTTTACCAATTACTTGGTTTTGGTGATAATTTTTGTACCATGGCTTCTTTATTAATCCTCAAGTATAAAGGATAAACATTATCTAAAACTTATTTTACATTACATTCTTATGTCTGCTTACCTGGACCTAGTACAACTCTTTCCAGTGCACAACCAGGTGCCTCAAAAAAGAGAAATAATAATACTGCTAAGAATATTGATCCCATTATATCACCAAATGCTGTTGTTATCTGAAAGAAAAAAAAAAGAATTGGCAATTTATAATATTTTATGGCATTTATAATTATCAAATTTTGTATAGTTAATGATTTCATTTAATTTAGCATTCAAATTTTTTACAAAAAAAGGATAATTTTACAATAATAAAATGTAAAAAAGTAGTCTGGAAGAAATTGGGGAAAAGGGTTTGTTGGTTTAGATGTTAAGAAAACAAATAAATAAAGAACATCATTAAAATTACAGAGTTGGGAAGTAAATGGGAAGCTAATTTTTTGTACCAATTTATATTCCAAAGGATTTTACAGTGATTCAATTTAAATTTATTGTACATTACCTTTTTATTTCACATTAATTTTTATTAATTTTCAGAACATTTTAATTAATTGATTAAAGATTTTTCATTGATATCTTGACTATTTATAATAATGATTTAGACTTTTTAACTTTTATAGCTATTTTTCTTGCATAGAAACAATATTTTTTGACTTGGATGAAGTTAGCATTGTTACCAGAATGGTGTTCTACAACAGTTTTTTGGTAAAAATAAAATTTGTCATTTCTCATACAAAATTAATAATAATTTATTTTCCAAACTAAGAAAACACTTTTTAAGACAAATAATACAATATCATTTATAATTTACAACAAAGTTACAAATTAGACACAGCTTTTGAATTATATAAATACTTCTGTTGACCAATAACAGTTTGTACCCCTAGGTTCTAATTGAACTACAACAGGCTCACAAGAGTAACTGTAGTTTTCTAATTTAAAACCGTGATGCAGTAATTTATGATGAAATAATTTTTGTGATTTAATAATAGTTTGGAAAATTAAATACTCCTTGGAAACAACATTCCTGTTTTAGGAGTTACCATCAATTTATGATTAAAACATTGAAGAATATTAAAGATATATGAATGAGAACAGAAGTGGCTGAGTAGAAATTTAACAATTACTATAAATTATAGAAATATTAACGAGAGGGAAAATCATTCAGTTTGTTATTAGAAGTCCAAAGGTGATTCATGAAAGCCATAAGCTTTATGCTTCCCTAGGATAACTTGTCAATTTTAGTCACAATTGATTCAAAAAGGAACTCAATATTTTCATACTGAATGAGCCAGCACTCAAGAGAAATTCTGAATGAATTTAAACCTAGACTATCTTTCATACAATTTGGAAAGAAATTATAAACCTTTGGTGCCATATAAGTTTAAAATCTATGAAAATACACCTTCCTGGTTCTAGAAAGTACAAAATTAACCTTGCTTTGCATATCTCAGTCAATTACTCTATATTTAAGAGCCTTATGTCTACTCCTAAGAAAGAAAATTTTAAGTACCTTAAACAAGCATAAATGCCTCAAAGGGAGCAAGTTCAAGATCCAAAAAAACAAAAAAAACAGGAATGAACGTGTCCAAGCAGGTATTCTATATATTACACACATATGATATGTTTCTGGCCTATCACTATAGGTTGGATTTTATTAAAATACGCACCACCCCAACACTCAATTCCATATTTTAAACAAGATTCAACCAAAGCCAAGTAAAACATTTTTAGAACACCAATCGAGCAGAAATCCTGAAGATAATAAAACTTTCTAACGTAACATAACATTTCATTCTTCAGACTAAGAATATGTTTTTCCCATAAAAGATTACAATCAATAGTTACCCCTAGATAATTCATACTATCGACTTGATCAATACTATTGCAACTACACTCAGCTATTCTAGAGTAAGTGAGATTATGATAACTAACATGCGAGCGAATTACTAGTTTTCTCACCCTTTAACTGGAAAATTATGTATTTGGATTTAGATACATTTAACGTAATTCCATTTCTGATTAACCACAACCTAATTTTAAACGAGTCCTCTTCGACAGATCTCATAACTCAGTCAAAGCTTTTTTTTCTATGAAAAAGGGCAGTATCATCTGCATAAAAAGGTCAAATAACCTTGAAATTTGCCAGAACAGAAGTTGTTAATATAAATTAGGAACAGAATTGGGCCCAAAACTGACCCGTTGTTTTAAACTTAAACTCTGGCCTATATTTTATTTTAACATAAAAATTATAACCTAACTTAATTAGGCCATGACAAAAGCACAAATAAGGCTTCATTGTAAACACATCTCACCGCGTCTTAAGTAAGACTGATAGGATCCAACTAAACAAAGGAACTGAACTACCTACCCGTAGAAGGTAAAAGTGAATTCAATACATAACACAAAACATAAAAGTATTACACAGAACAATACAACATAGTAACATTGAAACAAAACAAAGGGCAAAAACAACAAAAACATAATTTATAAAACAAAGCAACAACAAAAACAGAATACAAGAGAAATCCAAGCAGAGCTGTAGATCCCCTCAGCAATCCTTTCCTTTGCTAAGTACATTATAAAAGTTTTCATTACTGCCAATTCGGCCTGGCTCCTCCAGTTTACACAGAACTCCAACACCGATCCAATAAGATCAAGCTGACAGATCTTGCACATTAACTCATATTTCGAGCACTCATAAAAAACATGGTAGGTGTCATCCAAGTGTCCACACTGAGGACACATCCCAGAAACTATCAAGCCGAACTTCTGCAGTCTGTCCCTAAAAGCACCATGGCCGGAAAGAAATTGCGTCACATATTTATCAGGGTATACCCAAGAGGTGTCCTGCAAACCAACAACATTTGAAAAGAGATCATGCGTATAACGCCCACCCTCTGTTTGATCCCATCTGGCCTGCCACAAGGGATTGCCATGTTGTTCAATTTCTTGAACTTTATCTAGGTGGAACTTTTCTCTAGGTGGTGGTTGGTCGATGATGAACTGAAAATTCACTCTCATGAATGTTATTTTTATTGGATCCTACAAGTGGTGGAGCTGCAGCACTGCTATGGTGGGAAAACTGTTCGGTCATCTGCGTGGCGGGAGTGATGCTGTGCAAGTGCGTACGTATACTTTATTTCTACTGACATCTGAGCTGCTACCGTTAACGCGAAACGCGAAGAAATGTGAAAATTTTCGGAAGTTGAATCATGGTAACCATTGCAATAGGTAACTTTCTTATGAAATCAACCTAATAACTTTTCTTGACTAAACAGTGTGTCTCGTTATGTTTTATGTTGTTGTTGAGTCGTCGTAGTCAGTTTCATTTATGAGTCAGATTCATTTATGTCACTGCAGTTCCAAAGTACATTGTCTTCAGAACCATCCAATGCATTCGACAGGCAGAACTTCAAGAATGAGTTTTAACTTTTCCTGATGGCAAATCATTCAAGCTTTCAAAATCCATTCCATAGTTGTAGCTACTAACATTTGTTTAATTTTGCTGCTGGGTGTAAGGAGATAATAGTTTTCAGTCAACCATGATCTTTAAAATACGATCTTTAAAAGATATACTAACCCCGACATCCAGTGGTTGTAACCGACTTGTCATACCTCCAGGAATTACGACTAAATCATACTTTCCATTTGTTATTTTGTTTTAATTTTGTCAGACAAATGACTACAAAAGCATCCAATAGTAACATACTGTTTCGTTTCAGAAGTCCACCCGGTCTACGTTCCACAAATCCTAACCAATCTTGCGTTAGATTGCTCGTCACCCAGGCATTCTGCTGAGCTCGAACAATTATACCATCAGAGAACCTACTTTTGGCACAGTTTTCCTGTTCAGAATTACATTCAGCGATAATTCATTTCCATCGGCAGTAGTACTCGTAACATGAGTGCTACTACATCAGTGCAATATGGTATATATACATATATATATATTTTTTGTTTAATACATCATTAAAAAAAAAATAATAATTTGAAATTAGTGTAATTCTGACTGCCATGAACAATATATAAAAGAAAAAAGAACAAATTTAATGAAAAAAGTTACATAAATACTGTCTGCTGTCAGCTTCATGGATTCAACATTAAAAGTTACATGTAAAAGGAATGTCAGTTGCTAGAACAGAATAACATAAAAAATAATAAATTACTTGAAGAACAGTATCACTTAAATATGAAGACATGACCGGATAACAAATATACTTATAAATATATTGTGTTGATAAAGTGCAAAATATCAGTATTTTAAAAGTTTTTATTCCCGCATATTAGATTTTAATTAATTTTTTAATTTAAAATATATATTTTCTTCAAATATATTATTAATTAAAATATCTTATTTATTTATAAATAATATTTTTTTATTTATCAAATTATTTTATTCAAATTTTACTTTATTTAATTCTTGAACATGTTTAATGAAGGTTTAAATAGTAATTTATACTATAAATATAATAATTAAAAGTCTTTTATTTATTTAAAAAACATAAATTATAAATAACCAAAACATTAAGCCGCTTTTGAAAGTAATCAACTGCAATGTGAAGAAAATAACTTAATCGAATAGATTTATTTTATTTATAAGTTATTAGTTATATGAATATGAGAAAAAAGTGAATGAGAGAGAGAGAGAGAGTGAGAGGGAGCAAAGGAGGGGATGCTGAAATTCAATGCCCACCATAGCCAATCACTTATCTACTTAGAAAATTACAGTTGTTCTGTATGTTGTAGAAAAGATTTCTGCCATGATGCATAAAGTAACCCATAGGAAGGCAATGAGATCATAAGTTACTGTTTTGTAATGTAATTTTTTTTAATAATAATTAATTTTGATATGTCTATTGTTTCTTATATTATTTTATACTTTACATAAATATATTTATACTACAGTCTATTAAGATATAGTATATTTTATATGGTTTAAATTTATCTTTAAAAATGGGCAAATTATATAGAAAATATTGGTTATATTCACTATCATCACTCTTCAGTTTACAACAGTAATCAATTTTGCAAGTATACTCTGTCACAGATAGGGAACTCTTATTACTTTTACTAATTCAACTGTATTAATTATACTAATGCTGATCTCCATGCCAGAGTAGTAGCACCTATGCTTTTCATCCCGGACATTTCCTATGAACAGTTTCTAGTTTATGTGTGGTGAAATCATCAAGAAGAAATAAACTGGTTTTAAAATTTGCAAATATATATATATATATATAACATTATGGTTATTATAACCCGTGACAATAAAACCAAATGAGACTTGTACATGTAGTTTATTAATTGCTTATATACTAAATTTCTTATATACCCTAAATTTTTACAGCTACCTACCAGGACAGTGGTCTCCAAAGTGGAGTGTATGTACCCCAGGGGTATGCAAACTGATACTTGGGGGTGTGCCAAAGAAGTAGGCTCATGATCACTAGTGATTGTATGATCATATAAATGTGAGTGTGAGATGCTCTCATTGGTCACTGTGTCTGGTTTCACTGTTCTGTGGAACAGAACAGAATGCAAGGGTAGCAGGAGATTTAGGTTATCTCCCTACACAATAGCAGAACCTGGACGAAAAGGTCCTTCCTGTCGTGTTTGTTTCATCAGGCAGGTATTTATTTAATGGTGGTTAGATTTATTTTGTTTTATTTATGAATGGAATTATTTATTCAGGAATTTAAATTAGGAATTTATTTATATTTCACTACCATTTGGGAAGCTCAACATCATAAATGTAACAGCTTTAAAGCGCCTGCGCACAATGACTTTTATGAAAAGCAAAGTGCTCTGCCTTTGGAGGGAAGATACCTCTGAATGTTCAACAAGAAACTGTTATCTTCATGAGCATGCACTTTAAAGCTGGCGTATTTATGATGTTGAGCTCCCCAGATGCTAGTGTCTGGTTTCATGTCCTGAAACCAGTGCGCAATTGTTTAAGTGGCTAGTGTATCATTATTTAAGTAGGTTGTGTATCTTTATCATCGAGAGAATTATATGAACTGTATGGAACTAACATAGATAGTGGTGTGTTTTAATAACTGTCATTAATTGACTCTTAAATGTTACTGATTTTGAACCCCTCGTAAAATGGATAAATGGTTAAAAAAATTGCCTGCAAAGAAATTGCGGGTTGAAGATTATTCTGATAGTGCTTCTACTTCTGGTTCAATAATAACCTTGTTGTTGGCAAAGGAAGTAACAGTGTTGATACTGATAATTCCTCAAATTCATTAGTAATCATGCCAAGAGATATAAATATTAACAATATGGCATGTACAAAAAAATTGTACCTGAAAGTTCAAAATTATCAAGCAAACTACATAAAATTTGGGTTTACATCATAAGCAATCACCAATGAATCTCATCCTACATGTATATTATGTTATGAGATGCTATCTAATGTTTGTATGAAACCATCAATGTTAATAAGACCTTTAAAAACAAAACATCCAGAATATGAACACCAACCACTATAGTATTTTGATTGTTTAAAAGCATGGAATACTCAAGCTAAGCCTCTCTTGAGATTTCTTTCTTAACAACGAAAGATAAAAAGCCATACTCATTGGTGAAACACTTGATTTTCCTGATGCAAAAAAAATGATATAAATAAATCATGGGAAAGAATATGCTGAGAAACTAAAATGTATTCCCTTGTCAGCAAATATTATTGCTAGGTGTATAGAAATTAATGCTGATAATTTTAAAAAAACAATTATTAAAACAAACTACTCAATGTGGAAAATTTGTTTTACAATTAGATGTCACCAACTTTGCTCGGGTAATAGTAATGATTAATTATTTTTTTAATAATTAATTACGTAAAGAACTACTTTTTTGTGAGCCACTTAAAAAAAGATGTACAGGGGAAGACAACTTTTCAACCACAAATAATTTCTTTGTTATGAATAACAATGTATGGAAGAACTGTGTAAGTGTAACTAGTGACAGAGCAATTGCTTTAACTAGAAGAAAAAAAGGATTCAAGGCAAAGTAATTGAAATAGCACTCCACATGAAATTTGTACAATGTATTATCCATCAGCAAGCTATTGCAGTAAAGAAATTGGAGGCAGAAATGCATTGTGTGCTCTAGAATGTTATCAGCGTAGTTAATTTTGTAAAAACAAGACCGATGAATAGTAGAATGTTTTTTTTTAATCTGCAACAAAGCGGACAGAAAATTTCCTGTACCACACAGAAGTTTGTTGGTTAACTCTTGGGAAAGTGTTAAAAATTAATTACGTGTTTTTCTTTTGGACAAAGATATGAATTCAAAGTTTGCTTGCTTTTTCAGTGACGATAAGTGGTTGTCAATAGTATATTACTTAATTGATATTTTTGAAAAAGTACACACTCAATTTGTCTCTTCAAGGAAAAGATGACATTTTAACACTGACTGAGAAATAACTGCATTTCAAAAGAAAATTGTGATGTGGAGGAAACATTTAGAAAAGGGATCTTTAGAAATATTTCCATCATTGTGTGATTTTGCTTCTGAAAATGAAGTAAATGTGGAACAAATTAAAAGTCTTATATCTACACATTTAAAAAATTTGGAGAAACAATTTTGTATCCTATTTACAATTCTTCCTGGTATTAAAATAGAGTTTCAATGGGTCATAAACCATTTACTGAAAATGTAAAAATAAATATTTTGATTGCAGCTCAAGAACTGCTCAGAATTGAGATATCTTTCTTAATAACAAAAGAAAAAAGCCACACACCATTGGCAAAACACTAGTTCTTCCTGCTGCAATAAAAATGGTGCAATAATCAATAGAAAAGAATAAATATGCTGAGAAATTAAAATGCATTCCTTTTAACTGACATCTCCCTTCAGTTGACATGAAAGAAAGAACAACATCACAGTTTAAATTTAAAGAAAATCTCCTCATAATTGGTGGATGGGATTGGAAATCGAATATCCAGATTTAGTAAGCACAAAAACGAATGCAACTTACCATTTGGTTCTACATATCTGTGTGAAATAGCGTTTTCTGCAGTGACAACAATTAAAACCAAATACAGAATAAATTAGAGTTAGAACCACGAAATACATTAACAGAGGGCATCAAACCAGATTTTTCCAATAAAACTAAACAAATACAATCACATAGCTCACATTAAATTCTAATTCAAAATGTAAATTTGTACTTTAATTTAATGTATGCATATTGTTTAAAATTAATAAATAATTTGATTTTTAATCACAAACACAAACACATAATATATATGTATATATATTATTGCATGTGGTACAACCTATAATTATTTTCTTCTTAGGGGTATGCGATCAAAAACGTTTGGAGGTTGTTGTACTAGGAGAACAATTATGCTAAAGTTCAACATGTCTGTTACAGATGCTGGTTGCTCCTGTAATAATATACATTTTTAAGAATTTTGTATTCGCCTTCACTCAAACATTCGTCTAAATTTATTAGCTCATTTTTAGGTGCTTGACAATCTCATTCTAGCTTGCTATTTATTTTTTCCACAGTTCTGTAGCATTTGTCACTATTACAACATTTATTAATTTCACTTTTAAAAGTATGCTTTTATTACAAATTGCTTAATATTCTTTATCTTTATATAATCTGTTATAATTTTTATTTTTAAATTTTATTATTTAAAAAAAAAAAAAAAAACTAATTTAATGTTATAGACTTAAGGAAATTACTCAAATAATATATTTTAAAATCTTACCCGTGTCATATCAGTAAAGTTTATTGGTGTTCTTTGTGCACTCATTTGTAGGTTTAAAATTAATATATGTGTCAAATATATACAATATGAGAGGCGACCTAATGGCTGAAATACAGAACCCCAAGAAAGGAACTTGTTGAGGAAACCTGAAAAAAGTAAATTGTAGAATAGATTTTAATAAAAGTGTTTATGCTGGAAGAAGTACTTTTGTGTATTAATCTTATTGAACTTCTTTTTTTTGTAGATTTTTCAGTCTATGATGCACACTGGCTATTTCTGAGAATGTCATAACAACTCTAACTTTTGAAAATGTTTCAAGAGTGCTAAAGCAGTAAATAATGTTATTATTTCTCTTATAATAATACAAGTTGGGCCATGTATACAGTATTAAACTATAAAGCTACATGAATTGAAAATATAATAGATTTACAACACAATTTGGTTTAACTGAAACAAACACAACATACACACACACAAGCGTACACACAAAGACAGAGAGTAAATTACTACTGATATATCACAATAAAATTGTGTATGATAAATACAATAATTACAATAACTAAGTGTAGTTTAAATAAATTAAATAAACCCCAATACTCATAGTACAATTATTTACTAATTATTCAGGGTTCCCACTGAACTTTAAGATTCGTATTTCTTGACTAATTTAATAAAGGTTTTCTGACTCTCATAATGTTATGCTGTTGTCATTTACTCCAGAAGATATTTAGATATTTTTTTTTGTGCAGCCTCCACCATCCCCATAGCAGCCAAAATCACGCCTTTTTTTATTATTTATTATTACATTCATTTTTAAAGTTTATTTTTTACTGATTTTTTACAATATACATTTAAAATTAGGTTATTTTTTGTGATAAACTCAGTAAATTTCATTGCAAAGTACAAAAAGAAACAACAATATTTAATAAGTTCCTTGCATAAAAATGAACATCGTGGTAACTAAAAGTAACACAGATAAGAAATAAAAACTAATTAAAAATTAAAAACTAAAGCAATGTTTAAAAATAACTAGCTTGCACCTAAAATTGCTAGAAGATTTTCACAAAAACTAGCCTACATTATTTTGCAAAGTAAACAAAAAACAATATTTAATAACTTGGTTCCAAATTAAATTATGGAAAATATTTTTTGTTGCTTGTGAAAGAATTATCAGCAATGGACAAATAACTTTTACAGCTGTGATCTGGAATTATTTTTAATAAAGACATTGACATATGTTCCTATCATAAAACTGTTTTGCTGATGAAGTGTGAATTCCTACAGGACCGCTGTAAATTATTTGGAAAAGAGTTGCACAAAGCCAGAGAAGGAATGTGGCTTATTGATATTGATTCTGCTGACCGATTAAAAACTGTAACAAATTATGACTTCAAGCCAGGTCAAAAGTTATGCCCATGATGTAAGCAAGAATTGGCTCAAAGAGAGATTCAACCAAAGGATGAACCAGAATCAGGATCTAGTGATGTCGAAATCTAGAGGCTTCTGGAAGAATGGATGCCTCACTGTCACCACTTAGAATCTCTCTTTTGAAGCTTAAATAAGCCAGACAAATTTGAGTGTTACTGATGTAATGCAAACATTAAAGAGTAAGCAGTGTCAAGGATGTAAAGATCTGGATATCCTGATTGAAGAGCTCAAAGCCAAACTTTTGATCTCAGCTTGCCCACAACAACTTCAGATTTTGACAATGGCACCCAGTAGCTGGAGTATTCAGAAAACAGCTGATGAATTCCAGGTTTTAATGCAAATGATGAAGCAGGCCAGGAAGCTCAAATCTGAAGTTGATATTTGGTGACACCAGAAAAAAAGGAGGAAAAATCAAAGAATGATATTAGACAACAGGATCCTCAAATTTTTTGAAGATGTCCCAGCTGTCTAGGAAAGAAAAATTTTGTTTCAGTTAGGATCAATGGTGAAAAAGTCCACATGCAGAAACATCTACTTATGTGCAATTTAAAAGAAGTGTTCATAGTTTACTGCACACATTATGGTTGTGAAATTGGCTTCTCGAAATTTTGTGAACTTAAGCCAAAGTGGTGCATTAAAATTTGGTGTTGCTGGCATACATTCAGTTAGTGTTTATACCATTCATCAAAATGCTAAGCTCATGATAGTTGCAATATCCATCAAGGATGACAACAAGGTATTGATTGAGGTAATGAAAGGTATTGATTGAGAAAAGGTATTGAAGAAGACTTTGGGATAACAGCTGGAATTTCTTTGGAATTAGCCACAGAACATCACCTTGAAATGGAATTGGAGGTATAAAACAATTAGTAGCACATGCCAGTCTTCAGCAACCTGTAGAAAACCAGATATTGACACTAAGAGACTTATTTGAGTTTTGTAAAGAAAATATACCAGGAATCAGGTTATTTTTTATTACAAAAGAAATTGAGAGAATCTAACCTAAACAGGAAAGCCGATTTAGAAATAGTCGCACAATTGCTGGAAGAAGAGAGAACCACTAGGTTAAGCCAGTTAACAAGGCTAAAATCCAGGTCAGCAGAGTTTCAAATGATATTTCAGTATTTGAAGCTGATGTTTATGAAACTGATAAACCTACTTAAGGCTATTACATACCAGTTTGCAACCAGGCCAGTATGTGGCTTGCATGTATGATTGGAAATATATGTGATATATCTTTTGAAGAACATGATGCCCTCATTAGTTTTATGCACCTTCATGGTGCAGCTCGTTCTTATCATTGTCCCCCTAGAAAGGATTCTTGCTGGACTCCAGAACAGCACATTTTTGCTACTCTTGAAGCATCATCAGGACAACGATATATGTATCCATAAATACATGCAGTCTACGACTGGGAAACAATTTAAGCTGGAGTGGAATTTAAAGTATTGTGCTAAAAGGTTTCTGACTACTTTAAATATTTTTTTTTAATTTTGAAGCTCCTATAATACCGTTATAATGTTCTATAATACTGTAATAATTTATTGTACTCTATTATTACTACTACAACTATATTTAATTTTGTTTATGATTTTAGTATTTTTGTGCATGTGTAATAAATATTTTTAAAAATTGTGCTTGCCGCAACAGATGTAATTAGTTGAAGCTGTCTTCTCTACATTAAATAGGAGGCAAGGTATGGCAAATACAGTTAACAACTTTGCATTAACAGGCAGGAAAATAGATGATATTACTTAATTAAAAAAATACTTTCTACTAGAGAGTATTCATTTAATCCAAAAGCACTACAGAAAACTTGCTCCCTGCGTGAAAGATGCTTTATCTTTCAACTGGTTTTTCTGCCACTTATAAACTACCGGTCAAAAACCAAAATGCATGAGTTTTGTAGTTTAAAAGTTGCTCTTTTTAACTATTATAAAACTAAGAAAATCTAAGAAGGTAAACATGAGGTATAAGCTTTCAAAGGTAGGTCAAAAATAAAACTAAAAAACTTTTGATCAAATTTGATGAATATCTACTGACATAAGCCTCCAGTTGCTTTGAAACTTTAGGATATTACACAAAATTATGCCCTTTTTCACGTTACAAAGTCTCGTTCTAATTAAAGTACTAGATAAGGAATTATACAAGCTCAAACTTTGACTTATAATATGTTGCAACAACTTTTTAACTGAATTTCAGCTGCTATATCTCAAAACCAGGTGCTAAAAGAAACTTGTGAATAACATACTTCTATTCAACATAAAATGTTAACTGAACATATTAAAACTCAAACCTATAGCTTTATTATTGCCTTCAAAATTATAAGTCAAAGTTAGAATTTTTTGCATGTATGTGCGAACTACCAGTAAGTACCCTTTTTTAAAGAGATCACTGAAAATCGGCAATAGCAGATATAGAGATACAATTTGGTAAAATGGCATTTAATCACAAATATAATTTAAGCACATAGTTGCAATGTGATGGATGACGGGATTGCCACTTCCCGACATCAGGAAAGTATATCAAATATATTTTGGCATTACTTAAAAAATACTTTATTAATAACTAACATAATCTTAATTCAGTAACAAAAATGCAATTCTCTGACATTTTTTTGCAGTTTTTCCTGATCTTTTCTAAAGATTTCAGCCTTTTTCTAACTAAATTTATATTTTCTGATTTTACTGAGTTTCTTGCCTGTGGGAACCATGTTATTGCTTATATGGGATATGTAAATTATTTTTAATTAAGAGAAACAAGTGTTATGCCAAACAAGCGATGACAATGATTAAAGAATGAATTAAGTAGAATTTTTTTATGTATCATTGGTAATTATCGTGTGATATGCTATTTATTGTTAATAATTAAAAATGAAGTGTTTATTAAAATTTACTTGCTATACCTAAAAAGGAACCATAAACCTAAGAATACAATAGCAATACGATCTGATTTACTGGACAGCAAATATAGCCTTTTTTCATTGGAAATACTATTATATTGTTATGCTTGCAAAATAATGGGAATTTTTACAAAGTAATTGGTGCTAACTGGTTAGTAGTCAACAAATACTGATGTGGGTATCAACCCACATATTACCATAATTGTTTTAAAATATTCTTAATTATTGTGACACTGTAGATTAAGTCCTTTCATTTATATCAATAAATAAATAAATCATTTTGTTTGCATTTGTAAGAAATTTATACATATTAAGTGCTTTAAAGAATAAAATCAGTAAAATTAATTATTTTTAATTGATGAAATACAATGGTAATCAAGTTGCTACTGCTGTAGTATAGCATCATAGTGCTGTATAACCAGTTGCTACTTTAAAAATGAAATGCTATGATTAAAAAGCTATTTCTAAAAGTTAATATGATCATAGTATATTCATCTCTTTATTAGGTACGTATGTATAGACATACAATTATATAATCAATTACTTTTATAAGAATATTATTTTTACATAAGTATTTATTTAAGATATCTTCCCAATGATTATATTAGTTTTTTTCTTTCTAAATATCCAAATTTATAAAAACAAAGTATTGATATTTTTAAAAATTATTAATATTCAAAGTGAATCCATTTATTAAGTAAAAAAAAACACACATGCATATATTAAAAATATTTATTGCACCTACTACATTCCGTAAATAATAGATCTGTGTGTTTTATATGTATAAAACATATATAAATATTATGTACTAGTGAATATTCCTGGCATTGCTCAAGGCATAATTTCTTCAAAGGCCCATCCACTACTATTTAAAAAAAATTGTCACTAACATTCCATAACAAACATAAATCTTCTTTGCATTCCTTCTTGCTGAATTTAACGTTTCAAATCTAGTCTGTTTATTACCCTACAATAGCATGGTTTGAATGAAAACACGAGTAGTTTGAAGAAAGAACACATATACTTTCAAACAATATTCAACACAATAACTAATGCAACTATATGAATATGTATAATTTAATTGTAATTTTTATTTGATTCAATTTTAAGTTTTCTTAATTAATTAATCCTGCTGTGAGCATTGTGATAATAGAATACGAACATTTTAGAGTGTGCAAGAAAGGGCCAGGCAAAAATATTTTTAAAAAATATTTAAAATAGTGAAAATTATTCTAGAATATTTCCAAATATTTAAACTATTTAAAATTCCCAAATTTTAACCTTTTATAATGCTTTAACCTTCTCACCCCTGGCAGGGATGTCTTAACACCTCCTGTATTTTGCTCAGTTAAAAATTAATAAATGTGGCAAGTTTGATTGAAATCAGTCCTGCGGTAGACCAAACAAACGTACCTACATTCTAAAAAAGACTTCTGTCTATGTTAACGTATTTATACTACCAAATCAGGGCTCACTTTGCTCACCCGACTGTCTGCTAGTGGTTTCAGCCCTCTGGATCCCCAATGCATTTATTATCCTCATGATTGTGAGAGTATTAAATATTTTACAGATATTTATTAAATTAAAAAAATATTAATCCTTTTATTTCATTATATTTCTAACAGAAATTTAATGAGGTAAAAGAATTAATTTTTTTTTCTTCAATGAATATCTAATATTTTAACTCTCAAGGGGGCTAGGGCCTTAATCAATAGTTTAAAACCTTCCCTGGGATAACTCGAATGTAGTTATCCCAGGGAAGGGATCGCTTTTAAACTTAAGTTTAAAAGCAATCAGTTAGTTGTTTCTTGTGTCTATGCTGTTTCAAACAGACAAACTTTCGTATTTATATACAGGGTTTCTAAAATGGCTATACTTTTTTCAGATTCTACTAGTAAAACTAAACAAAAAATATCCTTAGGAAAAATGGCAATTTCTCCTTCATTCTCCCTCTGTCCGCAATTTTGTTATTTTTATATAAAAATGTATATCTCAAGTTCGGAGGTGAATCACATTAATATTTGGTAGGCGTCTTTGTAATAAAGTTTTAAAATTAGCGAAAAATCAGGGCTTAAATACCCACAAATTACAGAATGGCAGCCATGTTTATTTTTTAATCCATTTTATCTCCATAAATATAACTTTTATCAAAATGTATGTTATTGCTAAAATATTAAGCCTTTTTTTTTACTTTTAAGGCCGCAAATGACCACTTTAGTCAGAATAATTCAAGTCTTTTTTGCCGATCTTTTCGCCTTTCAGTTCTTAGCTTTTACTTTCTCTCAATATTTAGTCATTCTTAATGACCTTGCTTTACAATCCTCTTCTGAATAAACCCTTTTTGTATAATTAAAAGTTCTTACTTTAAAGTTGGTATTCGGATCTTTAATAACAAATTTTAATTTGTCGGATTTATTAAATAAATCTTCGTAAGTCAAATTTAATTCTTGCATGTCTTCTTTAATTTCTTTAATCCATAATGGAGGATTTCTTAAAGACCAAAATTGATCGATAATTCTCTTAGTAATCCTGTCCTGCGGTAATCTTAACAAGTTTGCACAGAAAGAAATTCGCTTCTTTTTCATATATCAATTAAGGATTTCAAGTTTTCGTACAGGAATTTATTAGGCAATAATCTGTACTGATTTACGTGTTTATATTTTTTGTTTATACAGGTTCTAAGAATCCTGCGTTCAACTTTAAGCAAAGGTTCAGTCCTATTTTTCTGATTTAATCCAAATAAAGTCTCGCTCGCGTAAGTAACCGCAGTAAGTAATCGCGTAAGTACTGGTTTAACCGCAGTTTTGTAATGTCTGATTTTAGTGTTAATCGAGAGTGATTTTTTGTTGTAAGTATTTTTCGTTACTTGTAGCACTTTAAATAATTTATTAAGTCTTTCAGTCCAATTTTGTTTTTCGTTACAATTACAAGTAATGATCTCTCCAAGATATTTAAATTTTTCTACAAGTTCTACTTTGTTTCCATTAATATTCACAGAATTAACAACCAAAGGATCTATAGCCATCATTTTAGTCTTTTTGTAAGAAATTCTAAGTCCAATTTTATTCGCAAGTTCTTCTATATTTGTTATTTGTATTCTGGCTTCTACGATACTGTTAGCTAATAAAGCTAAGTCGTCGGCAAATCCTAGGCAACTTAAATTTAAGTTATCTCTTTTGTATTCTTTTATTTTGAAAAAAAAGACATTTTATTTTTAAAAATTGGTTAACAAATAGCCAAGTTATGGCAGAAAATTGATGTAATTTTGTGTTTATTTTCATGTTCTCAACTTTACGTTCAATTCGATTAAATATCAATTGTTTTTATTTATTGTTAATTCTAATATTGTAAATTATTATCAAATTAAGTAATAATTTTATTAGAATAAAATTTAACATTACATAATAACAAAAAAATTGATATTAATTTTTGACTTTTGAATAATTTTACACGCGACTAATACTGCTGATCATGTTGATAATGTAAAAATGAAGCTTCTTTCTACAGGAATGGTGTTCAAAAATATCACAACTGTTCAAATATCACATATCTGGAGTGACGAGAATCCTCATGATACGTTCCAAAGTAGCCATCAACAAAGACTTTTCCTGAACATATGGGCAGGCATTTTTAATAACTATCTTTTAGGATATGTCATTCTACCAAATAATTTAAATGGCAAAACTTATCTTGCTCATTAACTCAGCAATTGCGACTCCCTCCGGCGAAGGGGGCGCATTGCTCCCTTCAAACAACTAGGGCCCCGTTGTGGCATATTCCTGCTAGCCTATGAAGCGCTAACACCGAAAGGACTTCAGCGGACGGTCTTCAGCGGGGAATTACGTCCGGAGCACAGGTTTTAAAAAGCCTAGTCTTCCACGGTCGGACCCAGTAATGGGTTTGAGAACGCTGGTCCAAAACGGATATGGAACGCTAATCACAAATCCGTCCATAAAATATAACAAAACTTAAAACTTATAACCGGCACTAAAAATAAACCCTTGAAACACGCCCGATTACAGAATCATACAGCAGCTAAGGACACTGTCCAGGCTTTGCGATTCCAAGGGAGAATTTGTGATACTCCCGCCACTTTTGCGTTCCGTTCCGTTCCCATCTTGCTCATTTTCCGAAAATGTTCCACATTTTTTTAAACCTCTACAATTAAGAGGAAATGTATGGTTTCACCACGCTCCAGCTCCAGCACATTTCAGTCAATTGGTATCAGATTTCCTGCATGAACCTTTCCATGAAAAAATGGATAGGTAGCGGAGGTCCACCCGATTACCAGACTTAAGCCTAAGGCTTAAGGCTTCTTTCTGCGAGGTCATTTGAAACATATTGTTTATTTAACTCCAATACTCCATATTGAGGATCTACAACAAAGGATCCAAAATGGATTTCAAGAAATTAGGAATACTCCCAGAATTTTTAAACGGTTAGGACAATCTCTCAGAAAAAACTGAAGACTTGTATATAATCTTCAATGGTAGACACTTTGAACATCTCATAACTTTTAACAATTGTTAACTGTTTATTTAAAAAAATTATACCTCTGTTCTACAACAATTAACGTAAGATTATCACAGGCAATTGTTTTATTTTTTTAATTATTAGGTCTATTATTGTGAGAAAATTATTACTTAATTTGACACTAATTTACAATATTAGAATTAACAATAAATAAAAACAATTAATATTTAAATGAATTGAACGTAAAGTTCAGAACATGAAAATAGACACAAAGTTACATCAATATTCTGCCATAACTCGGCTATTTGTTAACCAATTTTTAAAAATTAAGTGTCATTTTGTTCAAAATAAAAGGCTTAATATTTTAGTAATAACATATGTTTTTATAAAACTTATATTTATGGAGATATAACGAATTGAAAAATAACCATGGCCGCCATTTTGTAATTTGCAAAGGTATTTAAGTCATGAGTTTTTGCTAATTTTAAAACTTTATTACAAAGACACTTACACAATATTAATGTGATTCCTCTATCCGAACTTGAGATATAAATTTTTATATAAAAATAACAAAATTGCGGACAGGGGAGAATGAAGGAGAAATTGCCATTTTCCTAAGGATATTTTTTATTTAGTTTTACAAGTAAAATCCGAAAATATATAGGCAACCCACCATTTTTGAAACACTCTGTATATATACTTATATATATTATTTTAATGATTTAATCTTTTTAAGATTCATATTATTCCTCTGTACTCTTAAATTATATTAATATAAACTGCTTAGTAAAGAATGTCGAGGTGAGATATATCTTACCTAATTTTATCATGAAAGTATTTTCTCAAGATCTCGCATCCTCAGTCATGATTGAAATATTTAAATAAACAGCATATTAAAAATTAAAAATACTAAAATAACCATGTACATGGTGTAATAGTTGTTACTTTACAGTAGCATTATAATGAAACTTGTATATTAATTTATTATACGAGTGCTTCTATCTGTTGCAGTTTTTATAAGACTATCTCAAACATTCTCTGATGTTTTATCAAACTGAAATCTTGTTTTGTACATATATATGTAATATTTTTCTAATATATTTCATCTTAATGATTTCTAATATTTCTAAATTTGTGTTAATATCAGAAATAGAATGTTTACTGTTTATTAGGTAGTCTAACATAATAGATAAACCTAATTTATTATTTTTGTAATTTTTATAATGTTCCAGAAATCTAGTTTTAAAGGATCTATTTGTTTTTCTTGTATAAATACTACCACAATCATTGCATTTAATTTTACACATTCCACACAGATAGTTTATTTTTTATTTTAAATATTTTATTAAGTGTTTATTAAGTTTGTATGCTGGTTTAAATATTTCTTTATTGTAAAATTGGGCAGTCAGCATAACTAAAAGAGTATGATGTGAAAAAATAGATAAAAATAAAGTAATTTTTTAATCAATATATTCACATACTTACATAGTACAGTATTTTTAAAATTCATCTACTAAAATCTAATATATCGTATATATTAGTATGTATATATATATATATATATATATATATATATATATATATATATACATATACATACATACGAGGTGTGTGAGAAAAGTAACGAGACTGACTTTTTACTTACCAAAGTTTTTATTTTTTTCAAACAACAATATTATCCCCTTCAAAGTAGTTCCCTTGGGCAGCTACACACAGGCGGAGTCGTTGCTCCCACTCCTGGTAGCAGCGCTGGAAGGCTACAACTGGTAGGGATTTTAACCGGTCGGTCACAGTCTTTTGAATGTTCTCCAGAGTTCCAAAATGACGTCCTTTTAAGACACGTTTCAATTTCGGGAAAAGGAAAAAGTCACAAGGACTCAAATCAGGTGAATAGGGGGGTTGAGGAACGGTAGAAATGCGTTTTGAAGTCAAAAATTCCCTGATGGAAATGGCCGTGTGACACGGGGTATTGTCATGATGAAGCATCCACTTGTCTGCAATGTCTGGTCTCACGCGAATCACTCTTTTCCTGAGCCTTTCAAGAACACCTTTGTAAAACTCTTGGTTGACAGTTTGTCCGGGACGAACAAATTCTTTATGCACGATATTGTTAAAAAAGCAAATCAGCATGGTTTTAATCTTTGATTTGCTTATTCGACATTTTTTCGGTTGAGGAGATGACGGAGTGTGCCGCTCTTCGCTTTGTTTCAGGATCGTACTTAAATATCCAGGATTCATCACCTGTGATCACACGATTGAAGAATTCTTGGTCATTGTCAATCCTCTCAAGAAGATTAACGCACACGTTTCTTCGATTGTCCTTCTGTTCCGTTGTGAGGTTTTTCGGCACCGATTTCGCACAAACCTTTCGCATGTCCAAATCGTCTGTCAAAATTTGATGTACGGTGAAAGTGTATAAATTTAAGTGTTCACTCACCATCCTTATTGTTAAACGACGGTCTGATCTCACAAGAACCCTCACACGCTCAACATTTTCGTTAGATTTTGAAGTTGAAGGTCTCCCTGTGCGAGATTGATCTTCAACGTGTTCTCGGCCTTCCAAAAATGATTGGTGCCAGCGGAAAACTTGTGCTCTTGATAAGCAATGTTCCCATAGGCCTGTTTCAACTTTTCAAAGGTCAACGTCGCGGATTCCTCAAATTTAACAGAAAGCTTGATTGCACAACGTTGCTCTAAATTCCGATGCTCCATTTTTGTAATACACAACTTCACTGATGGCGCTGTCGAAAATAATGTGTTGGCTGAACGGAGTTGAAACTCGTACTGAGCAGGTGGAAGGGATGAACAAACCGGTCTAACACAGACCGGTAGACACATCGTTGCCAGATCGCTTGCAGTGTTACCAATCTCATTACTTTTTTCACACACCTCGTATATATAAATGAATGTTTGTTTGTCCCGTATGTATTCCTATACCACTCATTCAATTGCGATGAAACTTTGGTGTGTTGTGCGCACGCCCGCGAAGTTTCTGAATTAGTTTGGACTTCGTAGATGGCGCTGGGGTTGAGATATTTAGAAAAATTGCATTTTTGGTCCAATTTGCCGATTCTGCATATTCAGAATATATATTAGTTACATGAAAAAAAAACTTTTACAAAAACTATACCTGGTAGATGGTGCCGGTGTCGAGATATTTATGAGACAAAGAAAATATATATAAACAGACTTTCTTCTGTATATATAAAAGGCAATGTTTGTCCGCTGTAGATTATAAACTACTGGACCAATTTACGTGCGGGAAAAAGGGAAATAAGGAAACAGGGATGGGGAAAAGGCATAAAGGGAAATAGGAATAAGGGAAGAAGAGAAAATTAAAAAGGAAAATAGGGAAAAAAGTAAAAAGGATAATAAGGAAAAACTGAAAGATTAAATTTTGTTAAGTGGTGTAATGTTCATTTTTTGTATATTTTATCAAACTTTCAATTGTGTTCATTTAGTCTATATATATATACTCAAAACTAGCAATAAAAAGCATTGCCAGGGCTGCCTAGTAATTAATAAAAATAATTTCATAAACTCAGAATTATGAATAAAAATGTGGTTTAAAATTAAATAGAATAATAAATTTTATATAATTCACTTTCTTAATATTAATAAATACTCTTGGAAGCATCTATAAAATTTACTATTTTGTAATAGTTAACTGCTTGTGAATAGCATGTAGTTTGATAATATTTTTATAATTTATTACTATTATTTATAATTTATTCTTTTCGATAAAAAAAAAAATTAAAAATTTTAAGAATTCTTCACTCTAAAAAATTAAATAAGTATAATATTATAATTTATTATTTCATACCACCATGTCCAGTTGCACAAGCAAATATGAACCAACACGATGCTAAAGCCCAGATATGTCTGTGTATAGACTTGTATAATGTGTCATAAAGTGGGTCATATTTATGTGTTTCCTTTTGGAAGGGTAATATGCCAAATATTACACCAAAGAAAGCAATACCAGATAAAAACCATCCCAAAATTATTGTTTCCTGGAAAAATAAAATACATGGATAAATTTTTATAATTATTAATATAATATTAATAATATTAAAATAATCCAAAGTGTTTCATATCTTGCCTTAATAATCTATCATATTCTTTTATTCAAATATTTACAATCGTATTTCATATTTTCATGCAAATATAATGTGACTTTTCAAGTTCATAGAAAATTGCAATGGATAATACAAAATTATTTATTTTCTTTTGGTTTCAAACTTAAAAATGTTTTTGCAAGTCTAAAAATTTGAGAAGTGAAATTTTCAAAAATTCTACTTAAATTCAATTTCATTTGAAGATAATTGTTTATTATTTTAAAATAACTTGCACTAGGTTAAAATAATTCTACTCTTATGAGAGTAGTTTAGAAACTCATTAACAATAGCAGGCTTAAAGGCTTTACACTCAAGATCTTTTTTATTATTTTTTGAAGCTGAATGGGTAATAATTGGATCTGAAGACCTTTTCCTGGTTGACTTAAGACGAGATTATAAACAGGATTTTTCATGAATATCAAAGGTATTCAATTGACTGGAAGGATGTCCAGAGTTTCAAATTGAGGTCTAAACCAGTGGAAAAGTTTTTCACATTTGGAATGATACTACTACTGATGGAGCTTCTTTACCAAAATGCTGAATAAATTTATGATTTTATAGTTTTCATTTGTGTTTGTATGCTCATGCATCCAAACATGAACAAGATTTTCTTCAGTTAAATGCAACATTGTTCCAATACAATTGGACACAACAGCTTGTGTCCGCCATTTTAACATAGCATTGCAAAAAATAAAACTCTTACTGAACATATGAAAAAATAATCAACTTCTAACAAACATGCTGCTTTGCTGAGTAAATGAACAGCTGACAGCTGAACAGATATAACAGAAGGTAGTTCTTTTATATCTTGAAAAAGGACTTTGTGGCCACTTAGAACTAGTTGACTGGGTCAATAGAACCACAAGTTTTATTTTTTTTTCTATAAGAGAAGAAAATCTGTGACCAGACGCTCAGCAACCTGTGCTACTGAGTGTGTGGGGTTTCCCGCATAGTGTGGTGACACACTAAAACACCTCCCCCTTCTGTACAGCATCTCGGATACCTGCCTTATGGCATGACCCACAGGCAGTACAGAAGCTCGTAGCTTCTGTACTGCCTGTGGGTCTTTTCAGATTGGGTTGGGGAGTCCTGGGCATGTCAGTAGCAATGATGACCTCGAGAGGCCCCTGACTGCCTCCTTACCCAGGCTGTCCCCTTACCATCCACACTGCTGACAATTACACTTACTGATGTTCTTCGGCCATCTTTACTCTCAGGATACTTTCTGCTAAGGTGGCGACCATTCCCCAAGAATACAGTTATTACTGTAATAGATTGTCTATATCCAACTTTCGCACAGCATCGAGCTCTCTTGTCCGCTCACCTTCTGCAGTTGAAGAAGGTGTGTTCTACTGTATCCTCATACTTACACTAGACACACTAAGAAGTTCAAGGAAGTGCTGGCCGAGAGGCTCTCCGAGGGCTCTGTTGGTGTGGTAGGCCTCGCAGAGTTACTGTCAGAGACGCTAGATGCTGTTGAAGTCCAAAGCATTTGGACTACAAAACGCAGAATGTATTGGTGGTCTAGCAAGATAGCCAGTCTCAGAAAAAAATGCAGAATGGCCAGAAGGGCATTGCAGAGATGGAGACAAATCAGGGCTGACCCTGCTATGGCCAGGTGTCGGCTCAACTCTTGCAGAAGGGAAATGAGACTGGCTAAAACACCTTTCTTCTGTAGTTCTCAGCAAAACCCTGCAAGAGACCTAACCAATACGGGCTCGTCCCATCATGATTATGGCTGCCACGCCTTTCGCAGGGGCAGTCACAATTACCACCTTGGTCAAACCAAAAGCCTGTCTGGTTGAGATGACTGACCGGGCCACCATTATACAGTGCCACCCGTATGCCTTCCTCGATCTCCTGGGTAGACGAGTAATTTGAGTGCCTCCAAGTGACACTTGTACACCTTCTACCTTTTCAGAAATAGCCACCCTCAGCTTTTCCGCTGCCTTCCTCTCCGCCTTCACTCGTATTCGGAGATCTTCATTGGAACCTTTTCTGGCTGAAAGGATCCCGGTGAAGTCGTTCGCCACGCTGGCCTTCACCTGCCTGAGAAGGTTAGCATAAGATCGTCCGTCTGCTTTGATGACTACTTTGGCAACGCTAGTCCTCTTCGCTGCTGACACGTTGGTCCGCTCCAGAAATACTTGAAACTCAATGGAGTCCCTCCGACCAAAGTACTCTGCTATCCACCGTAAGGTATGACCCAATTTGAGAGCAGCCACAGAGAAACTGACATTCTTGTTCTTTACTAGAATTCTGGACACTTTGAGGACTAGGTCAGTAGTTGATATTATTTCTCCTTCAGCAGAGTCAAGGATTACAACATATGTCGTCCTCTGGTGGCAATCCATCTCGTCCCCAGTCAGGATCCCCCACTCTCTAGACCGCTCCAGTAAGACCTGACTTGGCTTCAACTTCTCTTGGACATGTTTGTTGATCCATGGGACCTTCTCTAAAACCTTGTTCTGTACCCCCTTGTCTATACAGCTCCCAGGTCAAGCATCGTGATAACGCCGGTGTCTTCATCTTACACTGGCTCATTTATCAGTTTCGTTCGCTTGAAGAGGTCCCTGGCCAGCATTTAAAGACAAGGCCTACCAGGTCCCCTTTGTTAAGCCCCACCTGAATCTCCCGGTCGGCATTAGGAAAGGGAGTTTCGGTGGCCCACTCTACCATATTTCCCAAGTCATCCGTCACTGGGGCAGACTGCCAGGAACCTTTTAAGTCATTGACTTGCTTCATGAGATTACCCAGATTCATGATACGCATCTAATAGATTCCAGAACCACTCATCTAGTACAAAATAACTTTCCTAACATACTGTGATCTCGCAACAACTGTTCAGTGATCGCACACTACCTTTTATGATTTATGAATTTTACAGAATATTTATGTCACAACATAAGATTATTAGATATATTATTCAAACATCTGCATTATACAGTCGAAGCTCTGTATTACAAAACTCAAGGTTCCACTACTTATTTTCATTACAGAGTTTAATTACAAACTTCAACTATAATACATTGGTTTTAGTAAAAAAGTGAAACCTCTGAATAGCAAATTATTAACAGGACCACAAAGGATGGTGTAAAAGCTTTTTTTGGCTTTTGAGGATCACTTCATGATGATGCGAATTTTTGTATATGTTAATTGAAATATAATTAAACTATAAATTTTTTTAAAAATAGTTACGGATTACACATGTTAATATAATTTATAAAATAAAATATCAAAATTAAGTCAGTATAAAATATGTATAGGATGGGCTATAATGATGGGACAGCTTTAAGATGCATTTGTGGAGCATATTGTACACATTTATTACCAACTGTGTGGAACACATTGCTAAAGGACAGAAGTTTTGCATTGTGTTATGTGTTTGAAGATTACATCCCTTAGATGGACTCTGCCTTGACGAGAACATTCTTTGGCCCTAACAATCATGTTCAGTGTAGTTTGGCACAGGGTTTCAGCAGGGATAAGCTGCTATCTCCCTTTGGATGCTGTCCTTCAGTTGATGGAAGTGGACTTTGTGGTGTACACCTTCTTCTCCTTTAGTTAACTCCACAGGAAATCGATGGAGTTAGATCGGGGATCTGGATGGCCAATGGATGTCACCTAATCTGGAGATGAGGTGTCCCAGGAAGTGTTGTCGAACAGTTTTCATTGACACTATTCCAGTATGACTGGTAGCATCATCCTAATGCATCCACATGTCCCTTAGGCCAAGCCATCTCACTTCGAGAATGAAAAATGATCGTAACATTGTGTTGAACCGCTCAGTGGTGACTGTGACGGTGTCATTATGTACATTCTCAAAAAAATAGGGACCTATCACACAGGCAGGACTCACTGTACACCTCAGAGTAATCTTGGCACTGTGCAATGACATTTCATGGAACAGTTGCGGATTTTGTCTACCCCAGAATTAATAGTTTTGTTTATCGACATAACCACTGAGGTGGGAATGAGCTTCATCAGATGTTATAAGGTGTTACACAAAGTCATCACCTTTACCGATTAGCATATCACAGAATGCAGTTTGTTGAACCTTATCTTGGTCAAACAATTTATCCAACACCTGTACCATGTATGAATACAGTTATAAGTCCTTTTTAAGGATTCGCTACACACTGGTATGTGGAATATGAACTTGACGACATAATTGCCAAGTTGATTTCTTTGGACTTTGGTCTGTGGCATTGGACACATGTTCAATGTTTATTCCAAAATGCAACAATCGAGGTCTCTCAGGAAATCATTTTTTGTTTGTGTTTGCAGTCTCACAAAAGATGTGAACAGCACGCAGTATGACCTTTTGGGATGGTGCTACCCGTTTCTTAAAATGCTGTTTGGAACGTCATTGTGCTGTAATGATGGAGCTTCCATTATTGAAGAACACCTCCATGACATACAAAATTTCAAAGGCATTCCAAATCATGAAAATTCCCAGTCACAATGAAAGAAACATGTATCAGTAACTTCCATCCTTACACTTCCTGTTGAACTGTATGAAAAATATGCATGTCTTATTGCTCGCAGTATTCAAAATATAAATATGTCCCATGAATATGGCCCACCCTTTATATTTATAAATAATGACAATGTAATTTAGATACAAAACATAAACACAACATAATGAACAAATTTTCTGAGTGGATTTGCTGAATGCTGCGATTTTTAAATAACTAAAGGATTTCCAGAATTGAACATCTGATAATTTATACAGGAAGTGTGATATTTTTAATTACTATTGAAGGATAAGAGGAGTTGAGCTTACCAAGTGGTGAAAAGATAAGCTGGGTGAGGTAAACCCCTACTTTTGGCTGCTGCTATACAGAGGGCCATCCTAACAGTAATAATAATCCATTTAAGAAAATAATTTAACTACATTATATTAAAAAGTACTTGTTGGATTTTTGTTAAGAGGCTTCACTGTATACATGGAAGTAAAAAATTGTTTTTACTTACTCTAGATATAGATGTTGGATTATTTCTAAATTTATACAGATAAATTCCTAAACCAAAGCCTAATAGCCATGATGTTGCACGAGTATGTGTGTAATCATAATTCTCCAGAAATATTCTGTAGTCTTCAACCTTTCTGTTGGAACATATTAGAACATTATTAGTTTACAATAGTATAATATTAGTTTAGAGGTAACAACAATATTTTAAATATCTAAAATGTCTCTGAAATGTAATGTAACAGTTTGGCCAGTTACATACATTAAAAACAACATACATGAGCAATATATTTTGATGTAATATTGGGCTGGAAATACATTCTGTTTCTTTTCATGGTTCCTTGCATTTCAAAATAAGAATTTAATGTACATGTGAATGAATGTATTTACTTAAAAAATGATCAGTGAGGTGTAATTTTATTTGAATACTTTGCTACATAAATTAGTACTGTATGAAATTTGTGTATTGATTTAAGAAAAAAAAAATGCATACAACATTATTATTAAGAATGAATATTCAGTGACAGGGTACTAATAGTGAGATTAATAAATGTAGTGTCAATAAGATCACAATGGTGATGTGCATCCAATTACAATTAACCAATTATTTACATTATTTATGTTCTGACTATTTTTTTTAGGAATGTGTATTTTTCAGTTACCAGTGTTTCTGTATAATTTAGTTTATTAATACATTTATAATGTGACTATGAAAGTAACAATATTTACATAATTTCATTCTTACAGCCTTTTAAATGACA
This sequence comes from Lycorma delicatula, assembly GCF_047948215.1. Lineage (NCBI taxonomy): Eukaryota > Metazoa > Arthropoda > Insecta > Hemiptera > Fulgoridae > Lycorma > Lycorma delicatula. The sequence continues at coordinate 373,093,478 of NC_134455.1, read as the reverse complement.
CTATACAGTTTAGATACATTGTTTTTATACAGATGATTTTTAATTATAACAATCAAAAACCTCGTACAGCATTTATTTTAAAAATCATTATTTTGTAAAACATGTTTATTTTTTCATTGACAACTATTTTTGAAGCATTTGTTACATGCAACATATACTACACAAAAAAACATAATTTTAAACTTAATTTTATACTCTTTATAACTACACTTTAATCATAAATTAAATTAGTAAAAACAGTATTACCAGTACACTAATTTGTGTTTGATGAAAAGATGTACTTTTTTCTGGATTTGAAAATGTTTAATGTTCTATAGTATTATGTGTCTTTTCAGAAGTTGTGTAGGAATAATGCAGATGAAGGGAGGAGATTTGTTAATGAACGATTGAGAAGGAGAGAGTTTAAAACCTTTTGATTCTATAAGAACTCCAAGAGGATATATAATATAAATTTTAGATCAACTTTTCCATTCAGTAATTCATAACCTAAATGTTCTCATAAAAATAATGTTGTTTAGTAAAGGAAATTCGTTCTCTCAAACATAAAAATGGTTTTTGTAAAAGTTAAAAATGTTAAATAAAGCAGAACTGGACACAATCATGAATATATTTATGTATAATAAATGACATGTATAGTTGAGATTGTTGTTTAAATGGAGATGATTTGAAGTATTATTCTTTTTAAAAAAAATTCAACTCATGGTCAGCCATGGGAAAAGGAAATAAAATGTTTACATTTGATATCGTATATTGTTTAACATTTTCATGTGTATTTATTTTTATTATTAAGACTTATTACATTATTCTTTTTAAAAATTACATATTTATAAATCAGTTTACAGATTTCAACAATTAATTGTGATTAATGACTGATAATAATTTCAAATTCATACAGAAATAATATCGATTAACTCCTTAATTGATATTATTATAATTTGTTATATTTTGGTTATTTGTCATTATGCGTTATGAAAAAGCAGGTTGTTGATATTATAATAACTTAGGTGGTGATATGGTAAACTGCCAATAACTGAATAGAATGATTTTATTGTGAATAGTAATTATAAACTCCCATAAGAAAGTCAGGGTGTATGCCACTCCATTGTCTCAACTAATTATGTCATTGAGTATAGATGGATATCTTTGTGGAAAAGAGAGGAAGTGATTTCAATGTATACTTTGTTGGTTCCCAACAGACGGGAGAGAAGTTTTCTTATGAATATTTGGTCAAGTGAAATATTTGCAACTATTTTTTATGTATATTTTAACAGAAATATTGAATAGACTTTCTTAGTATGGGTGTGTGTTTACATAGTCTCTATTCGAAACATTCAAAAATTTAATTTGAAAGTATAGAGTTACCAACAATAACAGAGAGCAGTTATGTTAAACAGGATGGGAATTAAGATGATGGAGTAGCAAAACACATACACATATGCAAGCATGTTTAGTCTGCAATGTTTGTCGCTGTTACTTTCATTTCTTTAGCCATTGCTTGATGTAAAATTTTAGATTTAAATTTCTGAAATTTGGTCTCTCCGAGTATTTATTTTCAATTTTTAAATAATTTTTGCCCTTTCTTCCAATAATCAACATACATTTCAGAAAAGTTTCGCACAAACATTTATTTTAATCCATTTACCTTTAGCTTAAGCAATATATTTTTCTATTTTTTTTTTTGTCTTCAGTCATTTGACTGGTTTGATGCAGCTCTCCAAGATTCCCTATGTAGTGCTAGTCGTTTCATTTCAGTATACCCTCTACATCCTACATCCCTAACAATTTGTTTTACATATTCCAAACGTGGCCTGCCTACACAATTTTTTCCTTCTACCTGTCCTTCCAATATTAAAGCGACTATTCCAGGATGCCTTAGTATGTGGCCTATAAGTCTGGCACTTCCTTTAACTATATTTTTCCAAATATTTCTTCCTTCATCGATTTGCTGCAATACCACTTTATTTGTCACTTTATCACCCATCTGATTTTTAACATTCTTCTATAGCACCACATTTCAAAAGCTTCCTTTCTTCTCAGGTACTCCGATCGTCTAAGTTCCACTTCCATATGAAGCTACGCTCCAAACATATAGTATCAAAAATCTTTTCCGGACATTTATATTATTTTTTGATGTAAACAAATTATATTTCTGACTGAAGGCTCGTTTCGCTTGTGCTATTCGGTATTTTATATCGCTCCTGCTTCGTCCATCTTTAGTAATTCTACTTCTCAAATAACAAAATTCTTCTACCTCCATAATCTTTTCTCCTCCTATTTTCACATTCAGTGGTCCATCTTTGTTATTTCTACTACATTTCATTACTTTTGTTTTGTTCTTGTTTATTTTCATGCGATAGTTCTTGCGTAGGACTTCATCTATGCCGTTCATTGTTTCTTCTAAATCCTTTTTACTTTCGGCTAGAATTACTATATCATCAGCAAATCGTAGCATCTTTATCTTTTCACCTTGTACTGTTACTCCGAATCTAAATTGTTCTTTAACATCATTAACTGCTAGTTCCATCTAGATTAAAAAGTAACGGAGATAGGGAACATCCTTGTCGGACTCCCTTTCTTATTACGGCTTCTTTCTTATGTTCTTCAATTGTTACTGTTGCTGTTTGGTTCCTGTACATGTTAGCAATTGTTCTTTTATCTCTGTATTTGAACCCTTTTTTTTTTTAAATGCTGAACATTTTATTCCAGTCTACGTTATCAAATGCCTTTTCTAGGTCTATAAATGCCAAGTATGTTGGTTTGTTTTTCTTTAATCTTCCTTCTACTATTAATCTGAGGCCTAAAATTGCTTTCCTTGTCCCTATACTTTTCCTGAAACCAAATTGGTCTTCTCCTAACACTTCCTCCACTCTCCTCTCAATTCTTCTGTATAGAATTCTAGTTAAGATTTTTGATGCATGACTAGTTAAACTAATTGTTCTGTATTCTTCACATTTATCTGCCCCTGCTTTCTTTGGTATCATTACTATAACACTTTTTTTGAAGTCTGACGGAAATTCCCCTTTATCATAAATATTACACACCAGTTTGTATAATCTATCAATCGCTTCCTCACCTGCACTGCGCAGTAATTCTACAGGTATTCCGTCTATTCCAGGAGCCTTTCTGCCATTTAAATCTTTTAATGCTCTCTTAAATTCAGATCTCAGTATTGTTTCTCCCATTTCATCCTCCTCAACTTCCTCTTCTTCCTCTATAACACCATTTTCTAATTCATTTCCTCCGTATAACTCTTCAATATATTCCACCCATCTATCGACTTTACCTTCCGTATTATATATTGGTGTACCATCTTTGTTTAACACATTATTAGATTTTAATTTATGTACCCCAAAATTTTCCTTAACTTTCCTGTATGCTCCATCTATTTTACCAATGTTCATTTCTCTTTCCACTTCTGAACACTTTTCTTTAATCCACTCTTCTTTCGCCAGTTTGCACTTCCTGTTTATAGCATTTCTTAATTGCCGATAGTTCCTTTTACTTTCTTCATCACTAGCATTTTTATATTTTCTACGTTCATCCATCAGCTGCAATATATCGTCTGAAACCCAAGGTTTTCTACCAGTTCTCTTTATTCCGCCTAAGTTTGCTTCTGCTGATTTAAGAATTTCCTTTTTAACATTCTCCCATTCTTCTTCTGCATTTTCTACCTTATCTTTTTTACTCAGACCTCTTGCGATGTCCTCCTCAAAAATCTTCTTTACCTCCTCTTCCTCAAGCTTCTCTAAATTCCACCGATTCATCTGACACCTTTTCTTCAGGTTTTTAAACCCCAATCTACATTTCATTGTCACCAAATTATGGTCGCTATCAATGTCTGCTCCGGGGTAAGTTTTGCAGTCAACGAGTTGATTTCAAAATCTTTGCTTTACCATGATATAATCTATCTGATACCTTGCAATATCGCCTGGCTTTTTCAAAGTGTATATTCTTCTATTATGATTTTTAAATTGGGTGTTGGCAATTACTAAATTATACTTCATGCAAAACTCTATAAGTCGGTCCCCTCTTTCATTCCTTTTGCCCAGCCCGTATTCACCCACTATATTTCCTTCCTTGCCTTTTCCAATGCTTGTATTCCAATCTCCAACTATTATTAAATTTTCATCTGCTTTTACGTGTTTAATTGCTTCATCAATCTCTTCGTATACACACTCTACCTCATCATCATCATCATGGGCGCTTGCAGGCATATACGTTAACAATCGTTGTCGGTTTAGGTTTTGATTTTATCCTTATTACAATGATTCTATCGCTATGCGTCTTGAAATACTCCACTCTCCTCCCTATCTTCTTGTTCATCACGAGACCTACTCCTGCCTGCCCATTATTTGACGCCATTATTTTTCTATAAGGTGTAATTTTTCATTCAAATCAGCCAAATGAGTTAAGTTTAGGGTGGTATGGTATCATTTTTAACATAGTGTGGGCAGAGTTCCCTTTCAGTTTGTCTGATTATATAGCAGAGCTACTTTAGTTTCGCCTATTTAAGTAGTTCACGTTTGATATATTTGTACTGTGTAGCTGATATGCTGATCATATCTGTACTTGGTAGCAATTCTACTTATGTTTGCTTTTTGCTTTGAAATTCATAGCCAGATTAATTTTCTATAATGGTTGTTGATTATCAAAACTGAACGATGGTGGAAAGTTTGGTATTAATTTTGTTTTAACCATTTATCACTCTTCTAAGTATTCATTTATCTCCTAGTTTCTGATTCGATTTAGGTATTAAAAAACTCATTGGGCACCTATATGGCTTACTGCAAACATATTCTACTAACAGTACTGATTGTTTGATATTTGTTTTTTTGTAGCTATTGATAGTCTTTTCAAAGTTTTGGTAGGATAAGTCCAACCAAAACTTTTCACTTGTGTTGAGTGAATATATTTTTTCTGAGAAATAAATGGTCTAATTTCTCTTTCACAAATTTATTTAGGTTTTAAAATAAATAATGTGTTCTGTTATTATAAGCATTAAGAATGTTTTCTATGTTAGACATTTTTATGGTTTGTATGTATATAATATTCGTAACATAAATCTTTGAAAATTTTTAATCTTAACTATTTCCTTTATAAATTATTCCTAGCAATTTTCATTTTCTATCAGTCTATTTAATTTTCTTAAAAAGCAAAGAGTTGATGACTATATTACAAAGGATAGCTATACCAGGTTGGATTTTGTGAATGTAATATTTCTGGACATTTCCTCTGAAATTTTGTTATAAACATTTATTATGGTCGTTTACTTTTTCTTTTTGTCATACTGATTAGTTCTTGGTTGAGCATTGTGTAAATAAGTGTAACAGCACCTACACATAAAATGTCAATTGAAAGAAAGATATTAAAAATTACTCAAAAACATTGTTGAAGTCGTACTGAAAAATACTATTTGTTGGTAACAGGATATTGGAGAGTAGAGATTTTTATTATTAATTATTACATTTTAAGTTCAACAAAATTCTGGCTAAAATATCACTCAGACATAACCAGTTCAACAAGTGTTCACATATGATTACATAAATTCTGATGTATTGCAAAAAAAAACAGTTACCCTTCTTACATCTAAGTTGCAAATAAATTGTATTTCCTTCTCAATGAATAATTTGTTCATTGAATTAGGTTAATGCTATTATATTAAAAGGCCATTCTTATTTTATAAAATTTTCAGTATAGTGTAAAATTTTCTTTATTTTCATTTACTGACAATGTATAAATAATGTTCACACTAATGTAAATTGAGTTCTAAATAAAAGGCTGGCAAAATGTTTCTATAGAGTCAGGCACAGTATGTGGCAGAAACATGAACTGAGGAAAAAAGATGGGATAGAAGTGCTACAAATGAAGATTTTGAAAAGAATAGAGAAAATAAAATAGATAGATAAAAAGAAGAAATGCAGAGCTGGTGAAAGGTGTTGGAGAATAGAGAAAAGTAATTTAAATAATAATAATTATTGTAATAATAATAATAATAATTTAAGATTGGTGGAAGATTGGCGGGCATGGAATCTGGCTATGTGCTTGAATCTACCAAACCACAGAAAACACATCATCAGCAGCATTATAATAATAAATGTGTACATTAAATTTTCTATTGTATAAGAATATTAAGTAAAATAAGGCAGCATATTTAAAGTTGTAATATTTTATTTAGATTAAATAGAACTGCAACATACCCTATGATGAAATATCCAGCTAATGTATGGTTATAGTAAGGTTGAAGAATTGAAATTACAACAGAAACACCAATCAAACCACTGAGAAAATATCGCATTGTCCAAGGATGATGCATTAAAGGATAAAGCAATATTGGTGACAACCAAAACAATTGCATATCAACTGAAGTATACCATGTCTGTGCTGCACACTGAAATATACCAAACAATTAAAGACATTTTAAACATTACATAATTACTGTTAATCGTTTCAACCTGATATAAGTACAATAATCTTCCTATTGAATAGAAGTTATTAATGTAATACATTCTTTGAAAATAGAATAAGGTTAAATTAATGAAATAGAAAAATTCAATAACTGCTGGACTGTTTTGAATTTCATAGTAAATCTTGTTCTTTAAGAGGTTGCCATTTTAAACGAATGAGATTTAGGAAAAAGGTTTAATTTTGATTTTTAATTAATCAAAATCAAGTGATCTGTTTTTGAGATATTATTTATTTAATCAAAAATGTTGCTACCTTAACACAATTTTTGGTGGGGGGAATTTAAAAGCTTTTTTTTATAAAGTGTGTTATTCTATATCCTTTCTTTTTGGGTGGGATTCTGGATGAAAGATTATTTAGATTTTACTTCTCAGAGTGAAGTGAATAATGGATATACAAAACACTGTTTCAAGAACTTGACTGAAAGTGGTTCATTGTTACTGAAGTTATTACACAATGTACACACCAACAAATTTAATTTCAGTTGCTAAAGTAATAAAATTTAGCTTTTAATGACAAACAACCCAAATTTAAATTTAATGTGCCTGCAAATAGTTCTTACATGTGACAAAGTGTTTACAACCAGTTGTGTTCATCCTAATTGCAGTTACACAATATCCCTCACATAATCATTTAATTTTAGAACTATAAATCTGCACTCTGATGCACTCAACGCTAATATCACCTGAAAATTATGCAGAATTTAACAGTTTAAAATCCAGATGAACAATGTAGTCTGAATTACTCATGAAATAAATTAATAAAAGTAAAACACAAAAATAATGATAAGAAGAATATAGTAACAACGATTAAAAATCTAAAAAAAAAAATATATTACACTACTGCATATATAATCAATGAGTCTGTAAAAGAGACAACTCACAGTAAAGCAGAATACAAGATAGAATGAATGGAACACAATGAACCCTTCCACACAGTCATTTGGTAATAAACTAAATTATCCTGACTCCACATAGTTCTACAATGTGTAACCAATATACGATGAAAAAATATACACCACCTTAAGAGTTGACACTTCTAATTAACACAGATAATATTTGCCATCCACATAGTAGAAAAAAATCATAGATATAGCTAATTTGTATTAATAACAACCTAGGTATTTGATGTATGCACAAAAAGTGGACCACAACCTAAAAATTTTGAAATTCACAAAAAATACATGACAGCAATATACTAAGTAGAATGTTTAAATTTAATATACATTTGATCACATTCTAATTAAGTGTTTTTAGAACTCTAAACAAGCTTATAATAAGGTTACTTGCAACAAGAGAAGCACCAATGTTATTTGTGATGGCTACAAATGTCATTAAAAACATTTCCATGTAATTATAAAAAATTGTGTCTATAAAGTTTAAATTTGGTACAAGAAGATATGAAAAAATGTAGTGTTTAAATATGGTTAATAATTAAATAATTACATTCTCGAGGGGGACTCTTTTAAAATTATTTCAAAGAGGTGGAACCCACCCACTCCGCTACACCTACCCCGAATCAAATATCTTAAATAGCAATTGTAAAATTTAATTACATTAATTGACAACCCAAAAAAAATAATGAATTTCAGTGAAAAGAAAATTAAAATCAATTCACCTCTTCGCTTGGTAGGTACAAAAAACAATTTGGGGTAGTAATTTTTTTTAAATTTCAGTCCAACAAAAATAACTATAAAATTACATGATATTACTTCTTAAACCATTTCAAATAATCATAATCTGTGGATTAAAACTGTGAAAATTATTTTTTAAATTATCAACACAAAATTTCGCCCTTAAATGTTTTCTAATTTTAACCTGTTATAACAAAGTAATTAATTTTTCAACATGTTGCCAGCATGGAAGAGGTACCTTATATTAGTTTTTCATATATTTACTGGTATATTTTTTCAATGCTGAAAAAACGTAAAACCCATATTTTTAAGAAGAAGAGATGATATATGTTGGGTCGTCAGTAACACTGTATCCCATCGTAACAAAAAAACCACATTTTTAATCATAACTTCAATATCAGTGAACCAATTTTTATTTTATTTGTATCAAACTACTTGTCATTCATAGGGTCTTCTAATGAGTTGTCACAAGCTATATCATCTCATTTAAAAAAAAAAAAAGTTTTCAATTCTTGAAAATTTAGTAAACATTTAAGGGCGAAATTTTGTATTTGTAATTTAAAAAATAATTTTCACAGTTTTAATCCACAGATTATGTTTATTTTAAATGGTTTAAGAAGTAATACTGTATAATTTTATATTTATTTTTGTTAGACAGATTTAAAAAAAGTACTACCCCCAAATGGTTTTTCGCACCTATTTAGTGAAGGGGTGAACGGATTTTAATTTTCTTTTCATCAAAATTCATTAATTTTTTGGGTTGTCAATTAATGTAATTAAATGTTGCAATAGCTATTTAAGATATTTGAGTTGGGGTAGGTGTAGCGGAGTGGGTGGATTCCACCCCTTTCAAAATAATTTTAAAAGAGTCCCCCTCGAGAATGGTATACATGCCAGCAAACAAAAATATGATGGGACTGACAGCAGAATAATAAATGTGGTAACTTTTCAAATGATCACCCAGTGTATGTATAATACAATTACTTTTGCTATTGTTTAAAATAATGCAAGCTATATTTTAATATTAGCTTATTTACAAACAACATAAATTTTCAAATTGACTGCTTAATATGCTGAAGAAGAATGCAATCTGTGCAAGAAGCCTGAGAACCAGTGGAATGTATATCCAGTACATAAAAAAATTATCATCTGAACATATTATGTCATAATATCTGCTGCAGGTTATACCTAAAAAATTTCACAGCTTAATCTTTTGAAAACACTAAAATAAATTAAATTATGATTTCAAATAAGTGAACACACTTTATTTTTACATACCATATTTTCTGAATCATAGTAATTATTAATGTAGATGAGTGATGCCCACCAGTTTTTTACACACGGTTTCTTTATTACATCATAGTAAAGAGAACAAAGTGGACCATCACATAACCTGTCAGAGAGTGTGGCATAAAATAATACAAGTCCAGCCAAAGCTGGTGTCAACCTGAAATTATAATTTAAAAAATACATATTAAGTAACACTGGGAAATTTCTAATATCTATGTTATTTCTTTATAAATAACTGTTATTTTGTTGATCTAGAAAGTATGTCATTTGTAATGTCTTTCCAGCTAGTAAGATAATTTCATCAGCACATCAACATTTTAGTTGAACACAAAATACAATAATAGTGATAGATGCTGGATAATAGTATTTTTTTTATTGTTATATCTTCATTAGGTAAATAGATACCCTTCAATTGTTAATGTATTGTGCAGCAACAAAAAAAGAAGCATTTAAGTTTGTGCTTCAAATTTAAGTTGTTATAAAATATAACTTATTTACAATAAGTTATCATTATTGAAATTTTAGATTTGCTAATTATGTTAACAGTGAGCAGAAGCAATCAAGAAAAGAAAGCAGTTTTTTTAACTTATTACTTTATTACTTGGTTGGTTTCATTAAGGGAAGAGGAATAATGAAACCATGCTTACCACAGAGATGATTGGAAAAGTGGAAGATTTAGGAAATACACGAATAGCAAGAATGAGAAAGCAAGAAGCTCTAAAGAAAATTGACTTATGAATTAGCAAGAGTAATGTAGAAGGCAAATGGAAAAGTGGCTCAGATACAAAAGATTTAGAAAGAAAAGGAAAGGAACAGTATGAACGAATGAAATAATAAAAATAAAAACAGAAACACAATATAAATGGAAAAGAGTGTATTCATTAAAAAAAATTGATAATAGAAATGGCAAGTGTTATGCAAGGAAGAAGATACATATAAAAAAACAAAGGAATGCATGGAAGAATTATACTAATCAAGTAGAAAACCACACAATTGTTATAGAAGATAGGATTGAAATGAATTAGATGAAGTAGGAGGAACAATCTTAAAATTTGAATTTATTCATGCAATAAAAGATATGAAGAATGGAAAAGCTATATATATATATATATATATATATATATATATATATAATTATTGCTAACAGAAATTATTAAGTTTCTGAAGTAGTAGTACAAGAGATGGTGAAACTGCATAATAGAATCTATAAGAGTGAAATAGTCTTGCTTGTGGTCTTGTTTATTCTTACCTCATATAGCGATGCAAGCAAAATTTCACTACATTGAAGCTCTTTTCTTTATTAATTTTCTTCAAAAATGTGTATGATACTAACATTCCACTTATTACAAAAAATGTGTCAACACAAACAAAACCATTTGTAATCAAAACACGGCTCCAGTTTTGAATAATCTGTAAAATATTATTAAGTATGCGTTAACTTTTTAAAATTAAACTACTTTTAACCCATTCAATCCCAAATTTTCAATTACAAGAAAAAAATATTTTTTCTTTTGCACTGAAGAATATTTCTTGCTACTATGATAGGAAGTATTCTGCTAATTGGTATTCTAATAACTGGTATCATAGCTGCCTGCTTAAATAAAGCACAAGAATCCTTTAATTTCTGTAAGGTATTTGTTTGTAAAAAAGAGAATAGAAATTTTTAATAACATTACTGTTACGTTTTCATCCTTCTTGCCGACGGGTGCTGAAATCTAGCGGTGGCTAGGATGCCCACAACAAACTATGGTCGCCAGACATCACGCGACTCTACGTCACTAGCTGCTCCCTCGAGCACAGTACGTAGCGCCTTATACCAGTCTACACTCATACCTGACCCAAGGCGGTCGTGTCCGGATGGACTCTCTCAATCTTTGTTCGAATGAACATTATTTTAAGTTTCATTTATCTTATGTTTGCTATCTTTAACGTTAAGTTATAAGTTGCAGGAGTTATGTTACAAAATTATTTTAAACCGCCAAGACGGCGTACAATTAAACAATCCTTCAGTAATCAACTAGGTGTTGTCTTCATTCATCACCTATGAACACATACAGTCCACCCTCGCTCTAAAGTCTACCACAATGTTGTTGAATAACGGCGTCCCGTCGACGTCGCAACAATTACTATTGTTAATGATAAAATTAGCAAAAACGTCATCGTTAAATACAGTTAAGAAAGAGAGATCTTTATACTCACGACATATTATGTGCAGGAACATGTTTGTATTAGTGCTTTATATTCTTTTGACACACATGTTACAGTTAGTAAATGAAAATAACATTTGCGCTATGCAATTAAATAAATTTGTAGAGGGCATCAACATCTTAGCGTGAACACAACGATGCGCAGTAGAACAACTTGTGTATTTGTGGAGGGGAAGGCGACCATCGGTAGCATTTATGTCTAGTGCTTCGCTTGGTTGTAATAAAATAGTATTACTTTTTGTTAAAACAGTATTTTTCAATACTCCTTTCACAGTGTGAAAAGTGTATTTTCAATACACTTTTGCAGTTGGTGTATTTTCAGTTAGAAATATATTGTACAGAATTACGGTGTGCAATGCCTCAACCAAGATCTAGTTGTAGATTGGGACGAGGAGTGGTTATAAGAAGCCAGACTAAATATATTGTAATGAACGACTACAAAAAAATTTCAGTAGAAAATCCCGATATCTTACGTTCATAAACACAAGCTCGCGGTGCTGAATTATGTGGCATATCATTTCACATGGTGCAAAATATTGTAACTGAAAAAAAACTTGATGAAAATGAAAGTTGCACTACTACACCAGGAAAATCTTGAAAAAGAATAAACAAAAAAGTTAGCATCTATGATTTTCAAAGATGTCAATTAAGGGACACGTAATTTTCATAAACGCCATAAAAAATTACCGACGTTAAATAATTTGTTAGCGGTTTTGAAAACAGAACATATAGATTTGGATTTCAAATTTACGCGTTAAGAAAAATTTTATGGAATATGGGTTTTAGGTGGAAAAAGACTGCTGATGACAGAATGTTAGTGGAAAAACACGACATTCGTTTAAAAAGCGTAAATTACTTACAAAATTTACAGAGGTTTAGAAACGATGGCCGGGTAATTATTTTTCTGATGAGTTCTACAGTTCTTCCGTGACCGGTCAGAATACAACTTGACAAAACAAAACATGAAGAAACAGAACAAGGGAAAAACAGAACATATATTTACATTCGTCTAATTTCAGTTGATTAAAGAAAATACGTGTTTATTTTTTGACTATTGAGGGAATAATTAGAGAAATACTTATTCATATAAGCAATTTTAATTAAATTTTCTAATGAAATTTATTTAGGATTCTTGACACAAAACAAGTGTTTAAACAAAATAACGAACGCAAATAATAACAAGTAAAGTATTTTATTAAATTATGTTGTATTTAGTCACTTATTTTTATGCCATAATCACAGAATAGGGGAAGAAAAAAATTGTTTATTATTAATTTTATTGTTTAATCATCCTACTGTTTAAATAATGGGCTAAAACGGTTCAGTTTTAGTATGAATACAAATAGACTGTTTGCTAATAAATCCAAAAAAAATTTGTTATAAATTTAAAATCAATTTAGAAATTTAAACAATTTTACCTACAATCATCAAAATAATTGTTCTAGAATGTTGTAGGGGTTTTTTTTTTGTTTAACCTCCGGGGACCACCGTTAGATATTGCTTCAGAAGATGAGATGAACGATTTGTAGCGAATGTAAAAATGCCATGCTTGACCGGGATTCGAATCCGGGACAGGCATGGCATTTTCACACACGTTACAAATCATTCATCTCATCCTCTGAAGCAATACGTAACAGTGGTCCCCGGAGGTTAAAAAAAATGTTATAGTATGAAAAACTTAACTGTAAGTAAAATTACAAAATTTAAACACTATCAGGCACTAAAATACTCTTTAAAATATTTTATTGGTTTTTGAAAGATAAATATAATAAAATACAGGTAACTTTATTAAAATCCTATTAGAAAGATTACGGATTAATAATTCCACAAACCTATTACACGGATTTTAATGTGCTTTTCAAAGAAATGAAAATACTACCTGTCATTACATCACAAATTCTCAATTCGAATTTTTAAATTTTCATTTTACTTCGTAACATAGACAATTGCCAGCAATAAGTCCGGCCAAAGAAAATCTAGTTACGGTATTTTTACAGTTTTTATATCACCGTATTCTATCAACAGTTCTGCATAATTAAAACCCACATTTATTAAAATCAGTCGATAATGAATAAATTGATTAATTATTTTGAATATTTGAATAAAGGTGTAGTAACATCAAAAATTTTCAGCAATAAATCCGGCCAAAGAAAATCTACTTAAGGTATTTTTACAATTTGTATACGTTATATTCTATTAGCAATTCTGCAAAATTAAAATCCACATTTATTAAAATCGGTTGATAATTAACAAAGTTATTAATTAATTTCAGCAATAAATCCGGCCAAAGAAAATCTACTATATTATTTTTCATAACAAAAATTATTCTACTAAAAATGAATCGTTTTGTTCTTTTATTCTAGGATGTTTTACGTTAGAATTGTTTTACTAAGGATTTACTTTAGTTAGGATTTCTACGCCGAATTGCCAATCTTCAACCGTATATTTTTATTATTCATTATTTAATTTTTTATGTACTTTTTTATATTATTATTTATTGAATTTATGTTTATATTTATTTATTAAGTAGGTACAAAATAAATGTTTCAGTACTCCTTTTCTCTTCTTTTTGATTTTTTTTTTTAAATTCAGGAAAGATCAATTATTTTATTTTTTCTCGTTTATTTATGTTATTTAATGACATTTCACGGCTTTGTTTAGTCACTTCTTCAGATTTATATATTTTAGGTTAGACCTTCGCGTTATAATAAAAAACCAATCGACAAATAATCATCAAGAGGTCAGGAATTATAACAAAAAATTCAGTAAGTAGTTCCAGAAAGTAGCAAAAATGTTTTGTAAGTACAACACTGGTTTATCAAAAAAGTAATAATAAATATATGATAATAATCGTTCATTTATTAAATCTTTAATAAAAATTATGAAAGTTAGTGTTCGATATTTTAATTTTGATTCAACAAAAAATTATAGTTAATGGAAATATTGTTTTTATAGAATAACTTTATCAGATTCAGTGAAATGATACTAAAGATTATTTTTTAAGATATCAGACCATTAATTTAGTATTTATAAAAAACAAACTAAATGACAAAATAAAAATAATAACTGATATTTGTTCTTTCCTATTCTGCCATTATGGGATAAATATTAATTATTAAATACAAAATTAATAAATAAATTACTTTAATAATAAATAAATAATATAATATTACTTATATGTTCTTTACTATATTTAACACTTGTTTTGTGTCAGGAATCCTAAATAAATTTCATTAGAAAATTTAATTATAATTATATTATACGAATAAGTATTTCTCTAATTATTCCCTTAAAAAAATAAATACTGTATTTTCTTTAATCAATTGAAATTAGACGAATGTAAATATATGTTCTGTTTTTTCATAGTTCTATTTCTTCACTGTTATGTTTTTTCATTATTTTGTTCTTTCGCCGTTCTGTTTTATCATGTTCTGTTCTGTCGTAGAACCATTTATTCAACTCACAAAAAGTTTTGGCTGTACTGATGACTCTGTTCATGCTTACAAGAAACCTACATCGAAAGGACAGAAATTGATAATGGTGCACGCCGGAAGTGAAACTGGAGAAGTCCCTAATGCTCTTTTAATACATTTATATCGGGTCAGAAACAAGGTCATTACCACAACGATATGAATGCCGATAACTATGAAAAATGGCAGAAAACAAAATTGATCCAAATCTTCCATGTCGTTCAGTTTTAGTTTTCGGCAATGCGTCTGACCGTAATAAAAAATTACACCAGTTTCCGAACACAAACTGTAGAAAGCAAATGCTATTAGAATTTTTGCAAACTAGAAATATTCAATGCTCATCCCAGATGTTAAATGTACAACTGATGAAGTTAAATAAAATACGCTACAAACAATTCTATTTTGAAAAAATATTGGAATACTACGGTCAGTGTTTTAAAACTGCCACCATACCATCCTGAAATTAACCCGATCTAGCTGGTTTGGACAACAGTAAAGAATCAGATAGCTGAAGAAAATGTTCTAGCTCGGCAAAATATTGGTGAAGTTAAGCAAATGATAGAACAAAAATTTTCTGAATTAACGGCTGAAAACTGGAAATTATGTTACCATATGCTTTAAAATTTGAAAAAGAGTATTCAGAGACAGATGCAATTGCAGATATGCAAACTGAACATTTTATTATAGTGACTAATGATAGCGATAGTAGTGCCGATGAGCTAAAATATCAGCGACGGTATGGATATGTCATTGACGATGGTGTGGATGGCATTGAGCCACTTGTCTGACTAAACTAAACATGGTTTATTAAAAAAAAAAATAATACAGTATCATTTAAAATCTACCAAATCAATACTATCCATTTTTCCTTTCTGAAAAATAAAATTGAGAATTTAAAAATAAAAGAATAAATAAAAAAATGTAAAATGAAAATTTCGTAAAAAAATAACAAACAACAGCGCGCCTAGTAGCCATTCCTCACCTTTCTTTCTTTTTCCTGTTTAGCCTCCGGTAATTACCTTTCAGAGGATGATATGTATTAATTCAAATGAAGTGTAATCTTGTACACTCTCAGTTCGACAATTCCTGAGATATGTGGTTAATTGAAACCCAACCACCAAAGAACACCGATATCCATGACCTAGTATTCAAATCCGTGTAAAAATAACTGGCTTTACTAGGACTTGAACGCTGGAACTCTCGACTTCCAAATCAGCTGATTTAGGAAGACGTGTTCATCAATAGACCAAGTCGGTGTGAGTTAGCCATTCCTCACCTTTTTCTTTCTTTTTCTTGTTTAGCCTCCGGTAATTACCGTTCAGATAATTTTTCTGAGGATGTATGAGTGTAAATGAAATGTAGTCTTGTACAGTCTCAGTTCGACAATTCCTGAGATGTGTGGTTAACTAAACCCCAACCACCAAATAACATCGGTATTTTTAATAAGAAGTCATTCCTCACCTATTTGTATTGAATGCACCGATAGAATGCGTGCGGGCGCAGGCGTTGTATGTGCATAACAGACCCAATCTTATTCCCACCCACCTACCATTCCATGACCATACTGCGCGGTGGTTGCGCTGAGAAAACTTTGTTTTATCTATTCATGGTGTTTGTAAATTTCCAGTCTAGAAAGGATTTCTGAAATCCCGAGTTTTAAGAATAAAAATGGGGTAACAATGAAATTTACAAATTTATTAATGTTTCGGTAAATAATGAAGCTATCAACTGGATTTTTGATGGGTGTAATCTTCATTTGAATATCTGGTACTTTTGCGTTAACCGGCACGCATATTATTTTACATATTGTTTTACCTAATTTTTTTATTATTATATATTTTTATGAATAGCTACGAATTTATTATCGTATATAAATTGTGCGTTAATTAGACGAGGTTAGCGAGCGTATTTACTTTTATACGGATTTTAATACTAGATCGTGGATACGGGTATTTTTTGGTGGTTGGTTTCAACTATGAACACACATCTCAGAAATGGTCGACCTGAGACTGTACAAGACTACACTTCATTTACATTCATACATATTATCCTCATTCATCCTCTGAAGTAATACCGTACGGTAGTTCCGGAGGCTAAACAGAAAAGAATAAAGACCAGAAGTGTAATATTTTCTTTATTATTTAGCAATAAAGCAATGAAGATTAAATAAATCCAGCACTAACAACACTAACAAACACCCTTATGTCTGACAAACTATCATACACAAGGACTTTTCATCAGAAAAGAAAATAATTTATTCCAAATGTGTTATAAGGAATTCAAAAGAAATTTGGAAGATATATGGAATGTAGCTCATCAAGGACAGAAGGGAACTAGAAAGATGATGAATGAGACTATTAAAATTTGTTACAGGAAAATTAAAATTTGATGGATGATAAAGTTTCAAATATAGTAGTAATTTTAAGACTGTTTGTAGAAGAAAGAATTATGGAACAGAATCTTATAAAATAGAAAGAGAGTTTGGTGTTATCTTAAGGAATTCAGGATAAGTTAATTTTGTTACAGAAGTGTTGAATTTTGAATGAAAACTTTGAAAAAGACAAAAATTAATGAAATATGTATAGAATAATAACTGCATTGAGAAAAATATTTGAGCAAAAAATGTAAGAAAGAATAAGTGTATCAAATCAGTCGCATAAATAATTAAAAAAAGAAAGATATTCAAATAATTCATTAACATATTGACTACTGTGTTAATAAAATGTGATATTAAATAAAATTTAATATCAACTGAAGATGCGGTATCCCATGAAAATCGATTCTTGGAAAAAATATTGTAATTTTAACTTATCTATTTACTGTAATTTGGTAGTTTATATTTCATTTAACATTAAAAATGAATTAAATAAATTATAATAGATAATATAATATATAATAAAATTATGAGGTGTAGGAAACTACTTCAAAATCTTTACAGTTACATACGTGTATGATATTTTAGTATAATTAAAATCATTGTGTATTATATACTCAATATGGTGCAATATTATTTTCTCACTTTTCATTATGTTTGTTAAATTTTGGTGAATCATGCAAAAATATTTATATATTATTGACTAACACTGTTCCACTGAAAGAGACCCAATGCAGGTGTCGTATGCAGCTCTAAGAATCTGTGGATAAGAATTATCCAAACCATCATTAAGAAACGTAACCCGTACAAAACACCCATTGACTCGTCATGGCTCTTTACAACATTTAAAAGAAGATGACCATTGGTGTTTAATGAAAAAGATATAATTGCCCCATGAAGTTTATCTGAAAGAAAAATTGTGTATATCAGTTTTGTATTTAGATATATCAGTGAATTTTTTAAAATTAATTAAAAGGAAGAGTATTTAGCGACTATTAGTTAATAAACTTAATTTAATCTCTATTTTTGATTTTGGGGTAGTATTATAAGTATTATAATTTTATTGATGTGTAGCTGCTGAAATAATAAATGAGATAGATTCCCATCAAAGGAGCAATCTACTTCTTAACCATGCTGCTTTTTAAATCTGTCAATACTTCAGAAAATCTGTTGATTAAAAATGTATCTAATTTATTCCATGTTATTCACATGTTCTATTTCTATTAGCCAACTCTCACTTTTCTTTCAATGGACACATTTATGTAAGGATAATAAGTAAATAAAACTGCTTTCCCAACTGATATATTAAGCATGTAATTTACATACAATACACAGATATACTAGTTTTCTCAGGACATCACCTTCCATTTGAACATTTTTCCACAGTTTTCTGGCTGCTTGAGAGACCACTGATAATTCTTTAAAATTTAAGGTTGCTGTATGACTTAAAGACCTCTTTAAAACCTTATCCAATTATTGATTACTAACTAAGACAAATGCTAAACAACTACTACCACAATTACTAACTGCAAAAATGCTAAACAAGCCACAAATATCAGATTTGAACAGAATAAAGAAAATTAAGTCAGCAAAGGAAGATTGATTAAATTGTTAATGTTAACTTACGCTTTAATTTAAACCTATAAAGTAAAAGTTTAGAGACTTTAAATTAAAGATTTACAGATACTAAATTTTAGAGAATTTATTTAGTTCATAAGAAAAAGCTTACCAGACAGTAAAATTGGATTATGAAAATTTGTGGAGGACAAAAAGTATTTGAACTTTTCTGAGATTACTGCCTGACATCATCTTTATTGAGAAAGAATTAGATAATTAAATATTGTTATATTTTCAAAAATAAGCTGGTGTTCAGAAAGTTTTTATGTATAACATGCAGATTCTGTACTGAAAGAAAAAAGTGCTGTGTGATTAAAATACAAATATTTTTGGATTATATTTTCAGATCCTTATTTTTAGATTACAAAAGTTTTTCTAAAAACAAGAATTGTTTTTGTTTGTAATCATTAATTTACCACAGCAGGAAACCTGTATGGTTTATGTATGAAAATATGATTATGACATTTTCAGTATACGATAAATTTCAAGTGTGATTAGGATTCAAACCCAGAACCTTCTAGAACCCAGAACCCCCTATTATACCAAAAAATAAAGAAACACAATGAAAATGTTTTTATATCATCTTCTTCTTGGTGGTTCTGTCTTGCAGCAAGTTTCAACTGGACAGTTTTTCCAATTTTCTTGTTCCTGAGCTTCTCTTTTCATCTGCTAATAACTTCTTTCCTTTCTTATATTCATTGTCATTCCTATATTTCTTTTAAAATTTCCTTGTTTTCCTTCTATTTTCCCTTCAAGTTTCCTAAGTTGTATACAGTCTATTCTCAAAATATGTTCTATAATACATATTCTTCCTCTTTCTTATTGTTTTCAAGATCTTCCTTTCCTCCATATACTCATTTCAAAACTTTCCAGATATTTTTCTTTTTTATTGTCCATGTCTCACATCTGTACAACACCAAGCTGCACATGACGCATTTGGCAAATTCCTTTCTCAATGCTACTGTATTTTCTTTACGGTTAATAGTCCTTTCACCTTCTCAAATGTTCCTTTTTCGATTGCAATTCTGCTTCTCATTTCTTCTGTACAGTTTCCATCCCATTTTACTAAACTGCCTAGGTACCAAAACGACTTCACCTGTTCAATTATTTCTTCATTCAGTACTAATTTAACTTTACCTTCCACCATGCCAATTCTCATAACTTTAGTTTTATTTACATTAATTTTTTTTTCAAATTTTTCACCAATGCTAACAATTCTTTTCACCATTACCTGTAGCTCTTTCTCTGACACAGCTAATACTGATTGATTTTTTTATTTTTTCTACACTACAATACTCCTTGAATTTTTCAAGGCCTTTTTTACCAATTTTCCACATAAACATTAAAAAGTGCTGATGACATACAACACATCTATCATTCTTTCAGTCAGCAGTCTCAGACATCCAGTGGCACCTCATATTCCTCTTCCCTTCCTGAGCCCAAATTAACGATCTCCCACATTTTCCTCTATTTTCTTTTCTACTTTGCCTAATAAAAACTTGGTTATAACCTTTGTGACATAAGAATTACTGTTGTATACTCTAAAAATCTTTTAGTGTTGTTCTTTTTTGCTAGTGGGACTAGAATTGATTGAACTAATTCTTCAGACCAGTTGCCTGTTTTATAGATTCTGTTGATTAGATTTGCTTCCTTTGGAATCATTTTATTTCCCATAACTTTCAAAGTTCAGCCGATATTTTGTCATATCCCGTGACTTTCTTTTCTGTTAAATCTTTTATTGCTTTTTCTCTTTCCCAACTCAAAATTTACAGATTCTCATTTTCTTCATAACACATTTGTTCTCCTCCTCTATACTCAATATTTCCTTATTAGCCTGTAAACATACAATTCCTGCACATATTCTACCCATGCTTGTTTGTTTTGTTCTACATTAGAAGATATTTTACCGTTTTTGTCTACCAGTCCTTGGCTACTTAATTTCCTCTGTAAAAATAAGTAACTCTCTCCATGTTAAATTCTTTACTGTTCTGTATACTTCTTCCATTTTACCTTTCCATTCCATATTTTCTACCTCTTCACATTACTTTTCCATCCATTTCTCTTTTGCCTTATCTGTCAGTCTTCTCAGTTCATTACTTAGTGTTTTATACTTTTCCTTCCCTTCCTCTGAAACATCAAACTTAAAGTTTCTTCTTTCCTCCATCATTCCTAATATATCATCTGTGTCCATTTTCATTATTTTCTTTTTAATACCTACTCCTTCCTTCAAGGTCTCGATATTGCATTCTTAATATTATCCCACTCTTGTGATACAACTTTTCTTTGTATCACATTTTCTAATTTCTCTTCAATCCTATGTAAAAAGTCTTCTCTGGTATTGTTCTTCAACTTACTTACATCTTACTTATTTTCAAACTTGCTTTCTTTTAATGTTTTGCAGTCTTGTTCTAACATCTACGACCAGCAGGTTGTGATCTGTATCTGCATCTACCCCTGGATATATTTTTGCAATCATAACATTATTTTCAAATCTTTGGTTGACTAAAATAAAATCAATTTGGTATGTTGCCTCATCATCAGGATTTTTCATATATACAATTGACGTTGATGGTTATTTTACCAGGTGTTGGAAATCCAGAGTTCATGAACCTCACAAAAATTCTCATCAGCTTCTCTCCCCTTTCATTTATTCTTGTTAGTCCAGAATCATCTACCACATTTTGCCACTTCTCATTTCCAACCACACTATTCCAGTCACCACCCATCATTATTCCTCTAACTTGTTCCTTCCCTTTTTCTTTATATACCTCTCACATCTTTTCATATACCTCTTCTGCGTTTAACGTTTGCATGTATATCTGAATGAGCAGAATATTTACTGGATCACATGAAAATTTGATTGCTGTCACTGATAGGTATGATTTTGATAATATTTTTATCTAGTGTTTTTTAATATATTTTACCCACACCTTTTTCTTTGTGCCAAATCCAAATTTTCTCCTCTCTTATAAATCATCTTCTAATTATAATTCATCTATTCTCCTGTTTCAAATTCATCTTCCCTTTCCGACGTATTTCACTCAATCCTAGGATATATATGTAATGTCTCTCCATTTCTTTTGTTACATTCCTTAACTACCCACTCCTATTAATGGTTTTAACATTCCAGGTTCCTATCCTCATGTTATATATATCTTTCTCGTTCTTCCTTCTTTTGCACTGGTTGGCTGCCGTGAAAAAGTACCCACCTGGAGATACAAATGTTAGCATATTACTTTGGAATAATTAATTTCAAGACTTATAATGCCTTCATATTTCTGTCTAGTGGGACAAGGGATACCCAGAGAGGTATTTAATGCAGTGGTTTTCCATTACCTTCCACATTCCTCTGTTGCTGACCAACTAGTGGCCCTTCTGCCTTTTGAGATGATTTCTCATCTCAAGGGCAAGAGGGTGCCCCTACTTCCATCCACTCATACACCCTCCATAGAGGCTATTGGCACTTGATGAAAGGAATCCTCTTATCCTGGGAGATACTCAGTCCCTGTATTCATTAGCCGTTTACGAATACCATAAATAGCATATAAAATTGTTCCCGCTCTACCATGGGTAGATAAGTATCAGGATTTTTCCTTCACTGAATCCAGGACCCTAAGTCAGAGAGGCTATTTCATATAAAAAGAAAATAAAATCCTCTTAAAACCAAGAATAATGACAGGTTATTGCAACTGAAGTAAGTAATTAATATATAATAATTAGTCATAATTGAAGATACTTTAAATAAACTGTTTGAAAGAATATCAAAACTTATACCTTTTACATTACTTTTCAGAATCTTGGTGAAGAAAATAAGAAGTAAAAAAATAATGTAGCCTATCTGAACTCTATCTGATAAAGTGAACCTTGCTTCTAAAGAGTTAATAATGAATTAGCTATTACTATATGCCATTTATTATCTTGATGAATTATCATAAAATCATAAGTGGGTGATAATTTACTCTAATATATTTTCTCTTTTTTAGTCTAAATATATGTATATATATTTATATGTTTAAATTAAATTAAATTTTACCTGATTCAAATGGTTGAAAAAAACGTTCATATACAGTTGCAATAATGCAGAGTCCCATGATGAGTGTAAATGTTGATCTGTAAATAAAAGAGGCATATGTTATTTTTAATAAGAATGTGCTAAGCATATAGTATTTTTATTAAGAATTGACTTTATTTACCTCTTAAAAAACTATAAAAATCAAATGTTGATTTTTTCATGACATTTTTACATAAAAATACATATTTAAAAATTTGGAAATCAACAAACTTACAATAAGAAGTGTTGTACATTTATGATATACTTCCTTTTTTCTATTGAGAAGTATAAAATTTGAAAAGTGACAAAATATTTTACTCCTTGGAAGCCCATTCCTTATACAGAGGCCAGATTATATAATTTCCATTATTAATAATTGTATGAATGAGGCATGTTCTCCACGTATTGAGTAGATATAAGATTGGTTATATTCATTGTGGGTGTCAAATCTGAATCCATAAATGAAAGTAAATAAAAAAAAAGTATCTTATTCAGACTAGTACTTAATACCTTATGTAGATTATATCGTGCTATTTTATAGGTAAAAGAAACTAAGAAACTAAGGGAAACTAAGAAAACTCTTGATCAGAAAAGTATAATATAATAAACAATTAATTATAATTAATTTATTATAGAATTATTATACATTTTTCTGTTTAGTTTTTATTCTGATAATAAATTCCATAAAATTGATACTTTAACAATTGCATGAAATAAGAATAAAGAAAATAATGGTTCTAAATAAATAAAATAAAATATAAAAAAGAACATAAATACATTTGCAATAACAATTTTCAGTTTAGTCAATTTTATAATTAATTAAATATTTATGTGTCAATATAATAATTTAGAAATTGGGTATTATTAGTAAACTTAGGTCTCTTTACAACTCATAATAAAAAAAAAATGAAATAATTTATATAAAATATTTTTAACAAAGCAGAGTTTATAAAATAGTAAAACATTCTATGTAGGAATGACAAACAGAAATAAAAAAATAATGCTTTCAGTAATATTTAAAAGGATATAACATTAGTATAACTTACATAAATGTAATGATGTTGATCAAATTAAAGATAATAAACAAACAGTTTCAAGTATAGATTACATAGAAATATTAGAAATAAATAGTAGTAAATCTAAATTCCTTTCTAAAGAGAAAATACACATCATAAAGAACAGCAACAAAAATATAATTAATGAACAACTAACATTTGAACAGTTTATGAATGGATTATTGGATTAGTGAAATAATTCATCTAATTTAAATTATCAAACCTTTATTTAAAATTTATTCAAACTGTGGTAAAATAAAATAATAATTTCATTACCTGCCACAGATTGTAATAGGTTTAAAAATATTTACTTACCTTAATAAACCATAAACAGCAATGATATTGATAACTCTATAAAAAAAAGTGGCAAAAACTTGCCAGTGTTGCAAAAACTTATTCTGTTATGATGTAGCATATGCTTGTTAGAGCGTGAATGTGTTCTTGTATCTTTGTGTCATCAATCTCATCATTGCAGTAATTACTCCTATTTTGGAGATGATTATTTCTGTTCCTGGGCTATTTTTGGCAGAGCTCGTCTTTCTTGGATGAAAAGTTTTTGTGTAATTTGAAAATGAGTTGTATTATCTTTATTAATATTTTTAAGTGTTATGATGATTTGTTATGGCATTCAACAGAGATAGAAGTACAGTGAGTTATGTGAGAAGACCGAGTACAGTTTCACATTCTTGTAGTAGGTGATGTATATCACTAAAATTTTTTACTCTAGAAGAGATTTAAATGAATTGGCAGTTTTGTGCTTTATATCTTACAGAAATGCAGGATTACATAAATTATGCTTCAAAGAAAAATGAAAACAAAGTTTGCATAATCCATGAAAAATTTTGCTGTGTATCAATGTTATCATTCATAATTTTTTTCTGAAAAATGAGATCTACCTCCTAAGTACAAAAATAAGAGTGTTAATATTTGTCCTTTTTATTTCCAATACGTATTCATCAATTTATATTCTTACAGAATAGTAATAGAAAATAAAAATAAATGTGAATTAGAAGATAAAAATTAAATTTGTAATGAAGCAGTAACAAAAATTGTAATATTGTACTCAATAATTATGAAATAAGAAAAATACTGACATGGCAAACCAATCACTAATGCTAAATGGTTTTCTATTTCTTGTGAAACAAGTATGTTCTTCAGTTGTAAATGATAAACTCAGATTCATTGGTTTCACTCCAACATTAATAATATTTTGAATATTTTGAGCAGAACAAACTGAAGGAACGCAGAGAGAGTAAGAAACTGGAATTCCTTTTAATGATATGTGGTCTTGAAGAGGTGATGATGTGTCATTCAGCTCTATAATGCAATACTGTCCAACAAATTCATTTTGTGTGTGTATTATTTCCACACATTCATCATAAGAACCCATTTCTTGAATATTTCCTGTCAAGAAGCCTGGTGGTGTACCAGATGATGCATCATACACTATAAAAAAATATATACATATATGTAAATCATATTGTAAGATAGTTTTTAACTTATATGATAATTAAGCTTATTATAAAGGAATTTTGGGTTTTGTAGTTTAGATATTTTTTTAAACATATATATGGTTTTTGATGTATTTTTCTTCTGGTATTTTTCTACCTCTGTTTTTTAGATTTTGTAATATAAGATATAGTTTAATTGATTTGAATATTTTATTTCTGGTGGTTTGTTTGGATTTTTAAATTGGTTGGGCTTTATTTTTGTTAGGTTTACTTTGAATGTTTTTATGATTTTTTTTTGTGTTCATTAGATCTCAAAAAACAAACATTGGAAGAGGAGAGAAAGGTGTTGAAATAAACTATACTATGATTTGCCGATGACTTGGCCCTCCTGTTTTTGAACATGAACGAAGCTTGCTCACAAATTTCTAGCATCAAAAATATACCCCAAAAAGTTGGATTAAGAATCTCTTATGAATAAACAGAAATTATGGCAACTGATTCTCTTTGCAGGAATAAAGTCAAAATTAATGAGGATGAAATTAGACTAGTTAAGCAGTTTAAATATTTAGGGGAAATCATAGACTACAAATTAAAAGAAAGATTCATTTGGCAACCAGAATCTCCGAAATTAGAAAAGCACAAGGTTTCACCTGGCAGACCTACAATAAAAAATGCGTTTCAGTATGCTCTTCGCCATTATAAGAGAGTCGTTCTCCCAGAAGCGCTCTACCCCTGTGAAACTATTTTTCAAATTAAAACAGAATGCAGGATTATCAGAACCTGTTTTAGACAAAAATTACCAGAAGAATGGGGTCCGGTGAATTCCCACTAACGAAACCGTATATAAAGAAATCGACCCGATTATCAGCGCAATGAAGAAGAGAAGAATTTCTTACTTTTTCCACATCTTAAGAATGCCTGAAGGCCGAATTCTGAAACAACTGGTTTTTAGGAATTTGGAAAAGAAAACTTGTGGAAAATACGCCAGAGAAATTAAGAAGGATCTCGTAGACTGAGTATCGAGGACAATTTCGATGAGACAAAAATAAACAACACTGTCAAAGCACACAGATTCTCTACAGAAAAGACCCAAAGACGCATAGTGGAGGTTATAGACAAAATGCGGAAATAAAGATCATCAGACCGTCTTAAAACGTACTAGCAGAACCATAACGTTAAAAGGCATTGCGTTCTTCAAAGAAGACTTGAAATTGATTGACTAACTGGTCCATTGTGGACTCAAAAGAAAAAAACGGCATTTGAAATTAATGAACGATACCTACAGATTCAAACAGTAAACATCGTTATTAATTTATTTATTTGGTCATGCAAAGACAAAAATAGGGTGACCTCAATATTATGTGACAGATAATGAATTTGTAGCATATGAAAAATGCCTGACCAATACTCTCGAACCTGCAATTATTATTCATAACAAAAATTACGAAATATAGGGTATATCTAAATTATCTATTTTTTCACGTTTTTTTTTGAATAGTATTATTTGTTTTTAAACCATATTATTAATAATAGGGCAAAGAGATCAGTCGATACGAATAATTTTTTATTTCATGCAAATAATAAATATTAAGAATTATAAAAATTTTCCATTCATCAGGTTGGATATTCTGAACAATCTAAGCTGAATATCCAAAATGTTTAAATTACTTGTAGATGCTTAACTTTTATCTATGACTTATTCCAACTCCCATTAAAAATACATTTTAAATGATTTACAATTAGGAATAAGCTTTTATCTGCACCATCCTTTATATAATACTTTCTCAGTGAATATAGTTACAATAAGTATATTAAAAAGGAAAGTGTGGTGATCATGGAAAGTATGGCAAAAATAGGATATCGGTTTTTTTCAGATCTTTACGTTGTAGAGTCCAACTAGTTCATCTAAACCAAAAAAAAAACAACATATATATGTACTTGTTGATGTGAATTGCACTGCTTTTGACCTCGTATTTCACAATTGATTTTTATTTATTTATTGTTAAAGAGCACCGAAGCATTTACGGGCGCTGAAGCAGTGTCGGACTCGCCGACAGGTTCCCCAAGATGATATTAGGTGCGTATTGTATCCCTGCGCACTACCGACTAAATCTCCACCCCTGGCTAACCCCTTTCTGTTACAGCTGGTGTGCATTTCATCAAGAAGAGTAAAATACCCATACACACAAATAAACACCACTCAGAAAGTCACACACACGAACAAGATGACACAAGGCAAAACCGGACCACACATGTAACACAATTTAACAGCAACCACAAACTACATACGTAGCTACTACACATCATAAGTTACATCCATCCCCTTAACAACACATTCGTCAAAACTTACTCAACATACAACAGCAACACACACGCACGCACACACACACACACACACACACACACACACACACACACACAATACCATCATAGACACATCCCTCAACAACACACACAGTCGTCATAAACCCTCATTGACATACAACATACCATAGACCACCACAGGACGCAAAAGAGAAGTGCCTTCGACCTCATCACACCCAGACGACCCACACACGTACGGGGGCGTTCAACCGAAAGCATATCCTCCCAAACGCCTTCCGGGACCCCTTCTTTGCCGGCCCCTGCGAGACCCCTTCCAGGCGTAGAACTCCTGCATTACCTTCCTGACCAACATTGCTACGGCCGTCTAATTACTTGCACTCTCAAGCATGATCCGTTGCAGTTCCTCAGGTAAACATGTCCCTTCTGCCTATTGCATGCAATGCTTCACACCTATGATCCTCGAATCTGGGACAGCTGGACAAAATGTGGTATGCTGTCTCATCCACTCTCACAAACGGGCAACATGGGAAGTAATCAAGTCCAAACCTATAAAGATACTCTATAAATCCCCCATGGCACGCCAGAAACTGTCTAAGAGAGTAATCCAGTGAGCCATGGGTACGCCTGCACTAACCCTCCAGGTCCATGATCATGCGGTACGTCCATCGACCCCTCTCTCATCCCACTTTCTCGGCAATTCCCTTCTCAAATCTTCCATGATGGAACTGGCCAGTCACCTTTTTTCAGCGGGTGTTGGAGCAACTAGTTCTTTCATCCTCTTCCTACGAAGTATCTCAAGGTCTACCGCAGCCTCGCGAGATACCGTGTGGTACGCTGCTGTGATTCGGAGACAGCTCCTTCTTTGTATCTCTTATAGAGCACCCCTATATTTACCATATTTGGTGACTCCTCCCCAGACTTTGGCACCATATAGTAGCACAGAGGACACAACTCTAGACAGCAACCTCCTCCTCTGCTGACTGGGTCCCCCGTTATTTGGTAGCAAGCTATTAGCCATCTCACCTTTTATGCCTTTTGGCACGTCTCCATAACATGAGTGCCAAAGCGTAACCTCGCATCCATCCATACACCTAGATACTTCGAAACTACCGTCTGACCCTCAAGGACCATTTTCAAAGTTGGTCTTCTCTTGGTAGTTGTTACAACAACCTCAGTCTTTTCTAGGGTCATGGTTAGTCCTGCTCCTGTCATCCAATCTCTAACCGCAGCATAGGACTCCTGTATTCGGGGCACGGACACCCTCAGTGTGGTCGTCTCAACCACGAGGGTAAGGTCGTTTTCATACCCTACAACCATGACTTCCGGCGGTAATGGAACCCGGAATATACTGTTGTAGACAATATTCCAAAGGGTCGGTCCGAGGCCGTGGATCACACAATTAAAAGCGTTGAGGATATCCAACGCCACGAGCACACATAACTTCTTCTCACGAGTTATTCTTTTCGTCATCCCCACAACCTCCGCTACCGCATCTAAGGTCGACATCTCTCTACGGAATCCAAATTGATTGTTCGAAAGCCCAGCTATGTTGCAGTGTGCGACCTCTGTTGAAGTGTGCGTTCGAATAACTTAGATATTGTGTCAATCACTGCCAGAGGTCTATAGGAAGACGGCAGCACCGGATCCGTCCCTAGCTTAGGGACCAGTATCAGGCGCTGCCACCTTCATCTCTGGGGATACACTCCTCCTAGTAAACAATTGTTGTACATCCTCAAAAAGGCACCGTGATCGGTCTCAGCTGTCACTTTAATTGTCCGGCTCGGCAGTAGGTCCGGTCCCGGCGCTTTATCCAGCGAGATCCGTTTAACTGCAGCCACTAACTCCTCTTCCGTGAGAAGCGATGCCGGGATTCGCATCTTCTTCCACCTCCTCCAAAGTTCCATCCTCACGAGGGAACAGTCCGTCTATTATATTTTGGACATCACCGGAATCTAGGGTCAAAAATGTTCTGGTTCAATACAATTTAAACAACGGTCTGGAATGGTCTCCCCGCGGGTCTGTATCAGTCTCAGCGATGAATCGCTTCCAGGAAGCCCTTTTCGAATCCCGAATAAGCTTATTAAGCTCGTCCCTAGAGGTCCTGCAGCATTCCATGTACAGTTGTTTAAGTGCATGGATGCGTGTTTGTTGCTCGACCCTCCTCCTCCTTACGTTTACGGGCTATGTCTTCGGACCACCGATATATTGGATAAACGACTCCTCCAACAATACCTGCTGGACAGAAGAGCAGGCACTTTTCAGACGGTCAACCAGTCCTGCAGCTCCATCCTCTGCAACGGTAGTCTCACGCACCCCGCTAAAGTCAAGAGTCTCCACAAATGTTTTCGGGTCAAAACCCTTGGTAGTCCAACCGCGAGTGACCGGCCTCCCAGTTCCCCGTAGGCTTTCATCTTCTATACTTATTAAAATGGCTTGATGGTCACTCGCCAGAAACTTTTCACTCACGCACCAGTCTCGTATCCGTGCCGCAAAGGCACGGATACGAGTGTAGCAAAATATCGGTGTAGCAAAAGTCACGTCGGTATCACTGGTATTGTTAATTCAAATTTGTTACATACAATGTACTTATAAATAATTCTAAAAAAATTGTCAAAAATCAACCTCCATCTCTTAAAATTGAAATATTTTTTAAAATATTTTTTTCTCTCCCTTTGGTTTAAATATTTTTTTCAAAATCTCTTTGAAAGTTTATACTTCGACATAGAGCTATCAAGAAATGATTACATTAAAAAAAAAATATCCCCGGACCTAAAACGCAGAAAACTTATTCTTATTTTAGCCTTTATTGAAGGGGATTGCAGGTTTAGAGAAAACTTTAAATAAGCAAGTTTGTCAAGCTTAACCTATGTATGAATATTTTTAGAAAAGATTTTCTTAAAATTTATTTTCGTCCTCTAAAAATTATATATATTCAGTTTTTTTTTTCTTTTCGTTTTCTGGCTATAACTCTTTTGGTAGTTTTGTAAGCTTTTATTGATTGTTTAATGTTCTTTATTAAATACATTGAAACAATATGAAATATATTAAATCTTTTTATAGTTTGTAATTAAACTTTCAAAATCGGGAATTCTCAAGAATTATCATTATTATAATTGAAGGATTTTGGAACTATAAATTACTTATTTTAATATGATTTCTATTACTTACTTTTTAAAGCCCATAACTCATGGGTTTTAATGACAGCTTGATAATAATTTTCCAGTTTTGTTAGACAATGGGTCATATTACCACTGAATTTATGTTTTGATAATTCAGATATGCCGTTCCACAGTACATTTACAATGAATTTTCTTGTATAATTCTGCTGACTTATTGTAGTCATAAATAAATACTTTTGGTAATTGGTGGTATCAATAGGATCTACTATTTGCATCAATTCTGCAGAATCAGCATTGCTTAAGTGTTGAAACTGTAGAAATGAAATGTGAATAATTATTGATAACAACATTTTTACTACCTGGAACAAAAATAAAAAATGGTTCAATAGTTGACACTACCATCATATATAAATATTGTAAGTTTAGATCATGTTCTATTACAAATTGAGTTCATATTAAAGTTATTATTAAAAAAAAAAAAAAAAAAAACATTTTAGCGTTATCTTCTTCAGTGTAATCTCTAATTAATTTAGAAGACAAAATTTTTATTATTAAAATATCAAGATATTTTGAGTTTTTAGCCATTCTTAATAATTTATTTTAGTGTATATTATTTATTCTTTATTTTGCTCACAAAGTATTTTTACAAAATCACATTAACAAACGTATGAGAAGTGAACAATTTGCAAAATTAGACCCTGTCTAACTGAATTGTAGATTTGTAAGATAACAAATCTACGGTACTTAAATTGTACATAAATGTGTATATTGAAATTTATATTTAAAAACATAGAATAATATTTACCACCCCAGTCGCTATTATAAAATATATCAGATGTAAAATTCATTTCTGCTAGTGACTGGAGATAATAAATATACATTAGTATTCTTTATATTTTATAAGCATCTTTTTAATTTAAATGTCCACACCAATATTTATAAATTCTGACAAAGTATATTTATAAATCTCTTGCAAAAGCACTAAATGTAAATGAAAAGAAAAAAGTAATAGTAATTGAAAAAACTAAATTTTATAATGAATTATTATCTCTTATATAAAAGAGAATGTCCTGACTGATTCACTGACTCATAATAAACGTACAACTAAAACTATTCTAGGTAGAGACTTGAAATTTTCAAGGTACCTTCATATCTTTAAGTAGGCGTACACTAAGATAGGATTTTGCAAAATTTCGATTTTAAGGGGTTCAAATCGATAAAAAACTAAATTTCGAGTTAATCTGTTGGACGTAAAAGCAACATAGCTATATTAAATATTTTACGATTTCATTGCAATGTTTCCGATAAGTGTGTCCGCTATAGACTAAAAAAATTACTGGACCGGTTTACGTACGGGGAAGAAGAGAGAAAGGGAAAAATCAGAAAAGGGAGATAGGGAAAAATCGAAAAAAGAAAAAGGGAAGAAGACGAAAATGGGAAAAATAAAAAAGGGGAAAACCGGGAAAAGGGAATTAAAAGGGAAAAGAGAAAAAAGAAAAGAGGAAAAAGGAAGGGGGAAAGGGAAATGGGAGAAGATGAAGGGGATTTAATAAATTTAATTAAAATTAAAATAATTAAATTAAAATGGAATTAAAAAATTAGAATATGTAAAGCAAATAACTGAAGATGTCAGATGAAAAAAAATTGCTTGAGATTGCAAAAAAATTGGTAGGTAAATCATGGAAATGAAGTAATTAATTACATCTGTCAAATAAGTAATGTTAATACGTCGTGTGCGCGCTCAGAGCGACAGAATGAGTGTTTGATGAGTGCTCCAAAAGAATGCCGTTAACTTTTGAAGCTGTGTTTCTCTGTTTAAAATAATGAAAAAAGTTCATAATAAACATGTGTCCGGAAAAAGCTTTGTTTTTAAATTAGGAATAACAAAGAATTTTACCGTGGTTTCTGCTTAGCAGCAAAATGAACCTATACCGAAATTCATCGAAAACCAACTGAAATCGAAAACCGGGGAAGAAGTGAGAAAGGGAAAAATCATACATGACCTTAAAGAAAAAATAAACTGGAAAGAAAAAACACAAAAGCTCAATTATGCACAAAATACCACCAAAACAACATATAACAAAAGATGCATCTCAACAGATACCAAACTCAGACATTACAAAACCGTAATCAGACCTAAACTATCATATGGAAGCGAAACACTCTTCAAACTAAAATCCAACAATAACTACTCAGCAGAGATGCAAAGAATAGAATGAAGAATTCTAAGAACATGCATAAATAAACGACGACTTACTGATGGGGAAAATGGAGACTCATACCAAACCAAGAGGTACATAAAGACATAGAACCAGCTCTAGACTACTTTAGAAAGAAAAGAATCTCCTTCTTTGGACACATAATAAGAAAACAACCGAACAGGCTCATCAGGAAACTGGTCGAGAAATACCGGAAAATGTCCAGAACACCGACCTGGATAACCGAAATTAAACAAGATATGCAAGAACTAGTAATCACAATGGAAGATTTACGAAACAAAACTGACAATATAAAAATACTAAAAGAAGCTAACTTCAGATTTAAAATTAAAGAAAAGAAAACAACAAAGGTTTGTACAGAAGATTTCAAAAAAGCAAGATCTGATAGAATGGACGTACTGGGAAGCAATCAAGAAAAAAAAGAAAAAGAAAAGACGAACCAAAGACTAAAGTGGTCCACTGTGACCTCAAAATCCTAAAAACAGCAAGTAAAACAACAGCTGGTACATTAAACAATAACGATTTTTGATTGGTAAGAGGTTGAAAAAAATAAATTTTTGATTGGTTGAATACCTGTATGATAATGAAATTTTTTTTCATAATGAGCCTCATTATGATACAGGTAGAAACCTGTAATTTGACTGTAATTTGTAGGTAGACGCGTAATTCAAACTTTATAATACAGTTGTAAAAAAATATTATTAATATGCGACTAAAAATATTATAAAAATCCTACCTTTGTAAGATAATTGTACACACGAATGGTGACTAAACAGTCCAACTAAATCATTTAAATCATTTAAAAGAAATACAAAAGTAGATGTAACTTGTTTCGCTGTTTTATCTTGTGATAAAAATATTTTTACACGTATTGAGTAATTAACATGTCGCAATTTATCAGCCTAATTATTTTTTAATATTATGCCATTATTTTTATTAAAATAATAATTGTGAATTATTGCTTATAATCTAAGTAAGGATACCTTCAGTGTTTCTTATCACGTATGAGGAAAAACTTTTAAAGGTCACAATATTGCAGCTTAATTATTTTTAATATTATGCCATTATTTTTATAAAATTAATAAGTGCGATTTGCTTATAATTTAAGTACGGATATTTTCAATTATTTTTTTCCTCCAAATATGTATATTTCGAATAAAGGATTCTACCATATCGTAGTTTTGAAATGACTTTCCTCTTCAGAGATTTATTAGAATTTACAAAAAAAAATTAGTATTTTATAGACAACGGAAAACAAATTCAATTTTTTTTTTTTACAGATATTTAAAGAAAACAGAGGAGGTTTTCAATTCGACCGTTTATTTTTAATCTTTTTAATTTATACGAGTATAAATATATATATACGTGTGTGTTTGTGTTGTGTGTGTGTGTGTGTGTGTGTGTGTGTGTGTGTGTGTGTGTGTGTGTGTGTGTGTGTGTGTGTGTGTGTGTGTGTGTGTGTGTGTGTGTGTGTGTGTGTGTATTCAGGTTTTAATTATTACCACATAGATCGATTTCAATATTCGTTTACTATTTTATAAAGAAATTCTTTTGTAGTTCCGTCTTACGCTTTTTTCAAACTTTTATACGTAATTTAATTAAAAGTTAGAAGTATATTATCACTTTTTTATATATGAGATGTGGGTATTAAATAATGAGAAGAAAAATGCTGCTATAGAAGAACTGCGCATGCGCCAAATTCGTACGACCGGCAGCTGTGTAGCGTGAAGCGTTCTCTTTCGATTGTTGCCACTCCAGTTTCTGTAGACATATTAGTCTGGCCGTGGCCTTCATTTGAATAACATATGTTTTTTTTTTGTTTTGCCGAAAAATTATAAATGTTTTATTAAAGCAAAAAATTGTCGTGAAATTTCATATGAAACTTGGAAAAACCGTTACTGAAACATATATTTTATTAAAAAAAGTATATGGCAATGAATGTTTATCACGTGCGTGGGTTTTTGAGTTGTTTAAGCATTTACAAGATGGCTGAGAAGACGTTGAAGATGATGTTCAACCAAATCGCCTTCCATGTCAAAAATGGATAAAAATATTGAAAACATTGGGAATCTGAACCCATCTGACCGTCAGTTAACTATTTTGTATTTATTCAAGGTCCTTGCTTAACTCCTTGAAAAAATAAGAAAAAAAGCGACCCGAATTGTGGAAAAACAAGTTCTTCATCAGGACAACGCGCCTGCTCACATTGCATTGTCTGTCAGAACGTTTCTAGTAATATCCCAGTGTTAGAACATCCGCATTATTCGCATGATCTGACACCATGTGACTTTTATCTCTTTCCCAAAGTAAATCTGCATTAAAACTAACAAGATTTCAGACCGTTGAAGCTGTGAAAGAAAAAGCGGCACGCGTCGTGAAAGAACTCTCAAAATAAGAATTTTAGCACCGTTTCGAACAACGTATCGTTATTTAATAGCTATCGTATTTATCATTATCACTGGACTGTTGTAGCTACCTTAAACAAAGGTTAACAAAATTTTGTTTATTAACCTAATCTCGTATAATATTTCAACAACGGGATTCGAACCCCGAATCTCCGTCGAAAATGCTGAGACGCTAGTTACTCAGCCACGGAGGTCGGCCCAAAAATTTGCTTAGAAATTTTTTGGAAAAGAGAACTGTTTTAACTTTGTTTTATGTAAACATATAATGTATAAATTTAAGGTAACAAATAATAGTTAATATATTACTGCATAGTAAACAGACTTTGCTCATTAGTTTACTACGTTCTGTATCTTTTCACCTAGACCCCTTTTTTATCCCAAGACATACGTTTCTCGATTTTGCGTTTCTTTCGATCGAGTTTTTCATTACGGTAACATTATTGTATGACCATGTATTGATTAAAAAAAAAATATATAGTGGAAAAATAAAATTATCAATGAATAAGTTACCTAACGTTTCGTTTTTGGGATGGGGAAATTTATGTTTAAGGTTTATTGTAAAATTATCATTATATGTTTAAATAAACAATAAAAAAAAAAATTATTTTAAAAAAGGTGTATTTTTAATTTTTTCTGCTCTCCCACCTCTAAAAATCACCTTCTAAGAAAATTTACTGATTTTTCTATGTTTATTATGTTAAAAGGAATTAACCAAAAAAAAAAAAATTCTCTATAAATTTATAACCAATAAAACGTCATGCGAAATTTTTTTTGGGTGTTGTGTGTTTAATTTTGATGAAGTTTTATTGTAATATTATTACTAAAAGTAATCATTAAACTTTTAATACCATTAAAAGTAATAGTAACATTTAATACTATTAATCCAAAAAAAAGGTTTTAAAATATTAAAATAAATCGATATTTTTATACTTTGATGGTCCCCCTATCACAAACGTTGCCTCAATGTTTTTTTTTTGGGAGGGGGGGGCTAGCTTGCACTATTACTATGCCTAGGAGGATATTAAAAAGATACAGTTAAAAAATATGCAATAAGTAAACAGATAATTTTTTCTACTTTTGGCGAGAATTCCCCATTATGGGAGAATTAAAAAAAAACAATGGTTATATAATCATACACGCATGTACAGAGCTTAATATAAAGTGGGGTTATATTAGCAAAAGTTAGAGAAAACTGATTCCCCAAACTTCTTTCTTTCTTTCTTTTTCCTGCTTAGCCACCGGTAACTACCGTTTAGATAATTCTTCAGAGGATGAATGAGGATGATATGTATGAGTGTAAATGAAGTGTAGTCTTGTACATTCTCAGTTCGACCATTCCTGAGATGTGTGGTTAATTAAAACCCAACCACCAAAGAACACCGGTATCCACGATCTAGTATTCAAATCCGTGTAAAAATAACTGGCTTTACTAGGACTTGAACGCTGGAACTCTCGACTTCCAAATCAGCTGATTTGGGAAGACGCGCTCACCACTAGACCAACCCGGTGGTCTTGATTCCCCAAACTGCCCTTCTTCACCATATGGAGATATTGACTCCAAAATGTTACCAAAAATTGACCCAAAACACGAGTTTCTACAAAATTTCATCAAAATCTCTTTATCCACTCAAAAGTTATAAAACTTCAAACGTGCTAACACAAGTACATAAATACACACTACGTATGAAAATTACACCCATTTTTTTAGTATTTTGAGGCTGAACGGCATCTCAGTGAAGATAGTCCGGATACTGATGGAAGTGGTCCCTGCGAAGATCCTTAGGGTGATGAACAAGGTGCTGATCGATGGTTACATACCGAAGCTATGGAAGAGATGCAGACTCGTGCTAATCAAGAAATCAGGAGCGGATGACATCCCGTCTGCATGTAGGCCCTTGTGTCTAACGAATAACTTATGCAAATCTATTTGAGAGAATGCTGGAGGCACGTCTGGAAGAAGACATTAGTAAAAAAGTGATTTCAGTGACAGTCAATACGGCTTTAGAGTAGGTAGGTCTACTACGGATGCTGTGGGAGAGATTATGAGGTTAGTGGACGGTGCTGCTGTGGGCACTTGACGGACAAGGCGGATACCCGTAGTAATTCTTCTAGCTGTAAAGACCGTATTCAACTCCATCAGCTGGGAATCGATTTTCCAGGCGCTGAGGGAGAGAGACGTAAAATATTATCTTAAGAGGATGGTCCAAAGATACCTAGAAGATAGGAACCTAATAAACGATAGGAAAAAGAGGGATTCGGTTCCGGATGTCAGGTGCGGTGCCCAAGGATACTGGGGGGCCCAGTACTGACTGGGCCCCCTACTTTGGAACCTCGTGTTCGACTGCGAGTCGAAAATGAACTATTCTGACGGCATGTCTCCAATAGCGTTCGCCGATGACCACGTTTTGGTGGTATCGGCGAGGATGGAAGAGGAGATGGCTATGGCCGCGTTAGCAGCCATATAGCGGGTAAGTGAGTGGATAGAGGGGATAGGTCTCCACCTCTCGTGCGACAAGACTAATATGATCGTAATGACTGACAGACGCAAAATTAGACCAATTCCGATCAGGGTGGTGGACCATCCAGTTCAGTCGCAGAGAGCCGTAAAGTACCTGGGTATATGACTAGATGAAAGGAGATCCTTTACCATCCATTCGCCGGAGACTCGAATCAAGACCGAGCACCTACTAAAAGGTTTAGGTAGGTTATTAGGAAACATGACTGGACCACGTGACTCTAAGCGGGTTATACGCGGTACCAACGTGTGCGGTACGTACATACAGTCCCTGTTTGGGATAGAAGATTAAACATACACCGTAATAGACGCCTACTAGAGGTGGTGCAGAGGAAGATGGCACTCTGAATAGCGACCTCGTATACGTCAGTTTCTACAGAGGCGATCCTGGTGATCGCGGGGGTTATACCCTTACGTCAGTTAGCAGACTACGTAAGAAGATTAAAGGAGTACTCAGAGTAGTCACGCATGAGGAAGTGCGTTTTCTCGTACGCGACTGGGAAACAAGATGCGTTGATTCCGGAAAGGGCCGCTGGACATACACTGATTGGGGAAATAGAACCGTGGTTCGGGAGGGGGTTTGGTGAGCTGAACTTTTGGATCCTAATTCGTAACCGGGCACGGGGTATTCCGATCCTATCTGTTTGGGAGAAGAAGAGCGAATGACAACTGTCCCTCCTGCGGCAAGACGATACTCCGAAGCACGTTATCTTCCATTGCTGGAGATGGGAGGAGGAAAGACAAGACTGCGTCGCTGTCACTGGGCATATTAAAGTAGATAACGTAATGAATAAAATGCTTTCTAGCACCTGTAACTTTAAGGCGGTTTCGGGATTCGTGACGAAAGTGCTAAAATGAAGGATGAGGAAGAGAGGGGGTGAAGGGCAGCCTCCTGTGGAACTGCCGTCCGTCAGTTCATGTACGGATGGGTGGCGTAGATGAAGCAGGAGGACCCCGCTTCCCCCGAGCTAACAAGGCTGAGTTCCGGCGCAGATCCCCGATGCTGAAGGGAGCTAGAAAAGACTGAGTCCCGGCTATTGGGGCAGTCAAGGTTAAGTCCTCTGAGAGGCAGAAGAACATGGTTGGATGGTGGGGGGCAAAAGATAGCTCTCTGCGGAGCCGCCGTTCGTCCTCGCTCGTGTGGATGGGCGACGGTGATGATGCACAGAGACTCCGGATTCCTCTCGGCTGAAGGCACCTCCCGGAGCCGTGTTATGTTTAATTGCTGGTGCGGTCCCGGGAGGGGAATTAGTGAGGTAGTTGATTTAGTCGTTAGGGTGCAGGCACATATACACATTATAACAACATCTTCCGGAACCTGTAGCAAGTCAGCCCGTAAATGGGGTTCCTCCGACTCTTTGGAAAAAAAAAATTGTATTGGGGTGATGGAAGTAGACCAACAATATTGTGAGATAGTATCATAAATTTGGAATGTAGTAAAATGATAATTCTAGTAGATTTCTTACAACTTTTTTAGGCTGGGGGGAATGTACAGCGTGGATTATAGGAGCTAATTTTATAACAAATAAAAACTAAAAAAAAATTATATTTAAAACATTCAATTTATTTAACCGAATGCTACAGAAAAATACATAATGAGACAATTTTATTATATTTGTTATACTGAAAATCCCAGACTCTTCCTGGAAACAAAACCCGTAACCATTTAGGTTATTAAAGCGAGTCACATTGTCCACTACTGCAACTGTTCATCTACTTCATATTGTTTGCTTTTTTTAAACTTTCTGTATCATTTATTACATGATGAACCACAAATTCAGTTATCTGAAAAATCAAACATTAAACAATTTCTTTATTGTTATCTAAACATATAATTCGGTTGTGTGTGTACCACCTACCTTATATTACCTAGTGTCTTATGGTAGTTATTATATACTATAATGTAACAAAATACCATCAAATTCATTATAGTGTAGAAGTAAAAAGAATAAAAATATTTTCACTTTCTGATTTTTATATGATTATTGATTGCTAGACAGACATGAAGACATACATTGCTATATCATAAATTAAGACAAAGCTGTCAATGTTCTGTAATAGGCCAGATAATGAATGTATGAAGCTTTTATTTTCTACCAGTAGTTGGTTTTATTGGATCTGAATATCCATATTATGGATAACTGAATTCATTCAACTGTTACTCATTTTCTAAAAGCTTAATATTGGTTAACAGAAAATTTCAACTAATAATATTATGATAATCTGGGTTAAAGAGCTATTCTGAGGCATTACCATCTCAAATTAACAAAATAAATTAGTCTAACCATACCCAGTCAGTTGTTAGTTACCATTTTACTTTATTGATACAATTGACCGTAAACATGTCGAATGTGGTATTCGAGAGAAGAAAGAAAATTTTTTGGATTTAACCACAACATTTAACAAAACAAATTAGAAAAAACTCATAAATAAATACACTTTGAACATGGTGAAAGTTAAATGTCATTCTCTTAAAGGTTTTTTCAACAAGGGATTAGAAAGTGATTATATATTATAATGGTTTTTTTTTTAATAATTAACTTAAAAGCTTAGGTTATTTTTGTAGAGAAAATACACCCAGGCCAGACAACTACCATAGGTTTTGATTTTTATTTGTAAGAACAATCTGACAATATGGAAGAAAATATGTCTGTATATAGATTTGTGTTTACATTTAATTATTTCAGACCTCCAGTTAATGTTTCTTATCTAATTCCAAAGCCTAAGTCATATATATATATATATATAGGGATAAGAAAACTACTTATATATGTATATATATATATATATATATATATAATGAAATAAAAAACTACAAAGCAAGCGGAGAAGACCAGCTTTTCGCAGAACTCTGGAAACACTCATCAGTTTATTCAGTCAAAACTTCCTACATCTATGCCATCTATGGAACGAAGATAAACTTCCAGAACACTGGACCACAGCCCTCATTCATCCATTACATAAAAAAGGGGATAAAACTAATCCGGAAAACTACAGAGGCATATCTCTCCTGGTTTGCACATACAAACTGCTGTCGAGAATCATATACAACTGATGCAAAGATCAACTTGAACTGGAACTTGGGGAGTACCAAGGAAGATTTAGGCCATGGAGAAGTTGCCCGGAGCAAATAATATCCCTAAAACTTATGATGGACTAATACAAAAGACGAAAAAAACAACTAATAATCACCTTGGTCGACTTTAAAAGGGCCTATGATTGTGTACACCGACCATCCATGCTGAATATTCTGAGAAACCTGGGCCTTCACC
The DNA here is from genome assembly GCF_047948215.1 of Lycorma delicatula. Taxonomy (NCBI): domain Eukaryota; kingdom Metazoa; phylum Arthropoda; class Insecta; order Hemiptera; family Fulgoridae; genus Lycorma; species Lycorma delicatula. The sequence goes on along the minus strand of NC_134455.1, from coordinate 373,052,013 downwards.
CTAAACTTGTAAACATGATAAAATTAACTTTAACCAATATCCAGTCCAGAGTGAAATTCAGAGGTGAACTCTCTCGACCCTTCCCCATAAAAACTGGATTGAGGCAAGAAAACGGCCTCTCACCACTCCTTTTTAACTGTGCCCTCGAATTTGTCATGAGAAAATGGTATGAAACAAATCCCAAAAATATAAAAATGGGTGCTAAGAAAAAGTCCATCACACTAAATTGCCTGGGATTTGCAGATGACCTCGCTCTTTTAGCAAATAATATTCAAGAAGCCAAAACACAAATCATGAGCATTCAAAACCTAGCACAAAAGATAGGGCTTCATATCTCTTTCGAAAAAACTGAACTAATGGCCATAGATCCTCTGGTAATAGAGCACATTACGGTAAACAATCAGAAAATTAAAATAGTAAATCAATCTAAATATCTAGGGGAAATAATAACTTATAATTTAAATGAAAAAGTGACATGGCAAAACAGGAAAAATAAAATGATTAAATCCCAAAAATTAACTTGGTCAACATATAACAAAAAATGCCTTTCGACTAACACAAAACTTAAACATTATAAAACTGTAGTTCAGCCAGAAGTTACCTGCAGAAGCGAGACCCTTTTCAAAATCACTCAAATAAACTGAATTGATAAAATTCTGGAAATAGAGAGGAGAATTGTCAGAACGTGTATCAATAAAAAACACCAAAAAGAAGGCCAATGGTGGATTGTGCCAAATGAGGTGGTGTATCGAGAAATAGAGCATGTTACTGATACTATGCGGAAAAAAAGAATCTCTTTCTTTGGTCATCTCCTAAGGACACCGGAAACAAGACTGTCAATAAATATCATTGAAAAGCTCGGGTTCCAAAAACTAGAAGTAGGGTGGATCAAAGAAATTAGAGAAGATATGAAAGAATTGGGAATTTCCCTGACTGACCTACAGAATAAAACTGGAAAAATTACAAAGCTAAAAGACAAAAACATTAGATTTAAACAAAAGACAGACAAATGACAAAATACAACGAAGAGGGTGTTTACAGAAGAAGAAAAGAAAGCAAGATCTGAACGGATGAAGAAATACTGGGTAGCTCAGAATAGTAAAATAACACGCTTTTCTCAGAAAAGATCTAACTAAAATTGACTTAAGTGGTCCCATGTTGACCGTAAAAGCATAATAATAATAATAGGGATAAGAAAGGTTCAGCAAACTAAGAAGATTTAAAGAAAAAAGTTATTGATATTAATAAACCCAAAAATAAAAATGAATTCCTAAGTTTATATTTTGATTTATCAAAATTTGTTTGTTATTATTCCAATTACATGACACATACATTAACTGAGATCAAGTACAACAAAATTCATTCTTTTTAAATAGAAGAACATAATATAGTCCTTTTGATAGCTATTTTTAAATAAGTATTTAAAAACAAATGCATTTTAAAAATATAGATGTATTTGTGTATATTTTAAACAAATTCATCTTAATTGAATGTTTTATTTCAATTTTTAATCCTTTCACTTGCATTTCTTTTTTTACTAATTCACCTCATAAGCTTAAAGCTTGTGCATGGAATATGAAATAATATTTATATTAGACATAGGTTTAAATTTCTAATAAATTAACGCTAACATAATGCCAGGAATTAATGATGTAATATAATGATGTTAACTGAAATTTTTTACACTTTGTGTTATAAAAAGTGTTCTAAACAAAATAATAATTTGCTTTCCTTACAACCTGTTAATTCAATAAATACAAGGAACCTCCCTTTGACGAAGAATCTTTGAAAATTAAAGGGTTTGAATTCCCATTTGAAAATTCATGTTTAACCAAACCATTTGCCACTGTAGTTATCAACATCGCTGTAATTAAAGAATACTGGGTGTAGTCTATCTGCAGCTTTTGAAATTTATCAAAAGTTATACCTTGTTCTTTTCGCTTCAAGAATTAGATGTTTCTATTTAATCTGGTTTAAAATATTTCCTTTTCTAAAAATTTAATATCTTCCTAGGTCCATACAATTCTCCTGCTAATTGATACGCAATTCCCGGTTGCTACATGAGTTCATTTCCATTCATCCAATGTAAATAGTTCTTTCAGTGGACCTCTGTTCTCTTATTTAATCCAATGATGAATACAAGCACACATGCATAATTTTATAGTTTATTTCTCATTTAATCTTCTCAATTGAATATATCTAAGAAAACCATATCATTATTTTAACTGCTTGAAGTTTTAAAAAGTTTTTGTAAAACCTTAAAATCTATTTCAATATTTCTTTTCAAAACTTATCTGCTAAATAATATATTAGAATATGTTAGACCCATTACTCAGTAAAAGTTTAACACAGTTTCTCATTGAATTTTGTAATTTTTTATTCGTGATAATGCCTTGAATAAGTTCCTGATCGATATATTTTCATTAATTAAAATAATCTTTTACTGTATTGTATTTGTTTTTAAAATGTTTTTCTACTGTGCTTTTTTTTGTCAATTTAATGTTGGTTTTTATTTTATCTGTTATTAGCATTTCCATTACAGCTTCACCTGTGCTATATGGGTACTTGCATTTTCTGTCGCAGTCAATTTTTTTATTTTATGTGTTTTAGTCAAGTAACTGGAGGCAGTTGTAGTGCTCACATCGCACATAAATTAACAGTGGCAGTGGTTATGTGAGTTCAACCGCCAATTTTCTGTTTTAAAAAGCCATACATTTAGTTATTTATCTGAAGAGTATTTGCAATCTCAAATCTAGCCAGTATCTAGTATATTATAGTTGGAAATGTGGAAAACTTGCAATCATTGTTCAAATTATTTTCACCTTTCTTCATCCCTTTCAAGGTTGAATTTAAAAAAAATCTAAAAATTATTTTTTAGATATTTACATGAAAATTAAACACAACAAAAATCAAGTTGATAGCTTCATTTATTACAAAGAAATTAAAAAAAAAAAATAGCTGGTTTTAAAAAAAAATCCAAAATTCATTTTAACCCTTTAAACTCGGAATTACAAAAAAAACTAGAAATTAGTTTTATATATTCACATGAAGATTACACACACCAGAAATAAGGTGATATTGTCATTTGTTACAGAAAAATTAAAGAAAAAAGTAAATTTCATTGCTGCTCCATGTTAACCCATTAAACTTGGAAACACAAAAAGTCTTCTGTTAGTATGTACGTCATCATAAAAACATGTATACAAATTTTCATCAATTTATTTTCAGTAGTTTTTGCTGGGCATTGATGCAGTCAGTCAGAACATGTTCTTATATATATATATATATATTAGTATAAAAATAATTTGACATTCACAGAAATTTGATTCTTTAAAACATTCACCATTATAGTTTTATGAAATACTAGATACAATAACAGTAGCAGCTAATATCACATAAATAAATAAATGTTTTAATTAATATTAAAAAAAAATTATTGAATTTAATGTTATAGAGTCCAGTAATATTTATTAAATCAGCCAATGTATATTTTTCTATACATCTTAGCTTTAAATAATTAATTTTGGAAGAAATTTAACAAAATAACTAATTTTAAATCATTAATTTTTGAATTTTATTGAAAGTTTTATATGATGACAATATTGAAAGTAACAACCATTCTGAAATTTATCTACAGTTGACATATTTGTGGAACTCAATGTTGATCAGTATATTGCTGCTTTAACAGTAGTCTACCACTTCTCACATCTCTCTATTATCATTTACATGTGAGTAGTAAATGTTTAAAATGAATTACACAATTGTCATTGCTGCCAATTATGAAATACAATTAGTGATATTTCATAACAACACACTGGGCAAAATTAATTAGCAACTAGTTACTGAGTATGGTATTAATTCACTTATTAAAGAATTATATTTAAATAATGTTAAGTATTTTAAAATTATAGTCAATATCCATTTTACACTAACAATTTATGTTGAGAGTCAAATGACCTACATTCAACTTCTTACTTAAAAAATAACTATATCATTTGGATTTTTTTTAGTAACAAAACTCTTGATGGGTGGTCTACTTGCATTATACTCATCCAGATTACAAAATTTCAATGTGTTTTATTTTTATAGTTATTAGGAAAGTACAATTTATAATTATTCTACATAAAAACATACTATTGACTGATGTTAATATTACTTTTTGCTAATGATATTTTTGTTAATAAACGAAGATATTAAACTTAACATTGTAATATTTTAATTTACTCAGTAGTTACCTGCATATTAAATAAAAAAAATGATGAACTATAATTGTTTTTTTCTTTTTTGGTTATGAATAATTTGTGAGTACTAATTGCATAATTCTGGTTATAATTTTATCTGCATAATTTTTTTTATCGCAAAATAGTTTGGTTTGTGAAATAATAAAATAAAATGATATATACACAATACATTTATTAATATTAGTAATAATTTAATTAAATAAAGTAGTTAGTTCTAAATAATTTCTTAAAATGTAAGTATAATATCTGATACATACAAGCACATGAGATGGCAGTTGCAACAAAAGTTCTACAGTCTTTGCAATATCTGATGGTTCCAATCTGGCCGCATGAGGAGGGAGTGTAATACCTGATAACTCATGTATCTCTGTTCTAACCAGTCCAGGGCTAATAGTCTGATGTCAAAGAACATAACATACAATTAATTTGCTAAAAAATACTATTTGAAATCCATGAATTAAACACTAATCAAACTTTTACATTGTGTTTACACAAGTGGTAATTTAAGATGATCATCCACTTTATTGCTGGTAATTATATGACAAAAAATAAAAATAACTGTAGAGTAATTTCATGTAAGAAGATTTGTGCACCAACAGGATATAAAATTGATTCATTTTTTGATATTGTTTGCCATTTGCTGTACTTCCACATGGTTGTTTATATATGAATTGTTTTAAAATTAAAAGGGAGATCAATGTTATAACAAACTATGAAATCCAGGTACTGAAACTTTTTTATTCTGGTTGAAACTTTTATTACTATGAATATTATCAACAAATTGGCAAGGAACTGTGCATATAAACATAAAGACCAAAAATAAAGTCTATGTTAGTATGTGTTATGCACATACTGTAAAAGGTGATTAATTTCTCACTTGATTGTTAGTAGCAAAACCCACAGGATTGGTCTAGTGGTGAACTCATTATTGCAAATCAGCTGGTTTCGAAGTCGAGAGTTCTAAGGTTAAAGGCCTAGTAAAGGCAGTTACTTTTATACAGATTTGAATACTAGATTGTGGATACTGGTGTTCTTTGGTAGTTGGATCTCAATTAACAACATATCTCAGGAATGGTCAACCTTTCTTTTTCCTGTTTAGCCTCCGGTAACTACCATGAGATGTACAAAGACTACACTTCATTTACATTCAAACATCATCCTCTGAAGTAATCCTTACAGTGGTTCTAGATGCTAAACAGAAAAAGAGGAGTTGTTAGTAGCAAATGTTTTATAACATTCCAGAAATAAATAATTTTAGTGATATCACCAGTCTGTAAAAAAACCACAACAACTGAATGTAAAATATATCTGGGTAAGTTGGTTGTAATGTTCATTAAAGAATGGTGTTGTCCTGTTTGTAGGATTAATTTCATAAGAAAAATTTATTTTCATTCACTGCTGTAACTGTAACATTTCCTATACTATATGATAGTAGGATAGCAAATGGTAACAAGATCACTTACAAAATGGCTGACCCGTTTCTCATTTGAAGCTAATACACATGAATATTTTACTGTTGCAAGTCACTTTTATTAGCAGGTAGTTTTAATTATTGATGTATGCCTTGCATCATAACTACTAGGAAGATGTAAACGGTAGTATATTGAAATGAAAATTCTGCTGTTATTCCATCAGTTACGTATTATTGATAGTTTTCAAAATTTTGTTTCAACTGACTGCAGTATCTGGTAGTCCTATGCACTGAATATGTAAATATAAGATTCTTATAAAATGTAATTATAATAATTTCAGAAAAATATTACTTATACTGTTTTTATCCATTACTTCATTACATATACATTGTTAATTTTAAACATGTAAATCCTGCAAAATTATAAATGTTGATAACAGAATCCCATATAATATGTATAATGTATTTTCTTATAAATTTATTAAAATAGAAACTTACTGTTACTCGAATTTTGGAATTAGTTTGTCCAAGTTCAGCACGTATACCTTCCCCAATTGTATTAACTGCTTTTTTTGAAACAAAATATGGTACGAAGCCAGCTATTGGTGTACTCATATGTGCTGCTAGCTGCAAAATTCAAATAAATACTTTTCTTCATTACTGCATTCATTTTTCTGAAACAATAATTTTGTAATATTATTGCTAAAATATAAAACAAATTTTACAGTCAACTTATTACGTGGAATACCTACCACATTATTAGGTAAAAGTCAATATCCAATGAATTTAGATTTACCTCATGAATAAAATATTTGAGAACAAAATTTCATTATTCAATTTGTTTTTCAATGATTAATTCACCATATAAGCTTGAAGCTTGTGTATGGGAATATGAAATGGAAATTTTTTAGGGTATGAAAAATGCCTTACCTGCTTGGATTCAAGCCTAGACCTTCAGATTAAAGGCCAAGATGCTAACACTACACCAGAAAGATTGGATTTGATATTTATATTTCTTTCCCGAATTGCAATTTTAATAATGGGGTTATGTAGTTGCTGAAGCGAAAGCTTTAATATAAAGTTACAGTTATTATTAACATGAAATTTTATGTTTTCCTTTAATAATAATTATATTTATCACAAATTAAACAACATACTCATTGCTTCACATTTAATGCAAGAAAAGGAATGCATTTCTTGATTTGATTATTATTATGTTTAAAAAACATACAAAAATGTTTGATGAGAATAATCTTAATATTTATGTGCTTTGATTCAACAAATAAGCATTATTTGTTACATTAATAAAAATTGAACATCAAATGGTTTTTATTGTCATTTAGTTAATTTTTCACGCTTTACAAAATGTTTATACACACTAAGTTACCATATTTTTTTGTTAATGAATGATGTTGCCATTATCAGTATTATTTAAAAAATGTTAGCTTTTGTGTAAATTAATTATAACCATTTTAACAATGATTATTCTAGACAATGACTTGCCAGAAAAAAAAAATTTACTTAATTAAACAGTATAAATTAATAATGAGAGCCCAAATCATAATACCAACTACTAATTTAATTATAAGTAAGAAAACATTGAAAAAGTATTGCATCGTTGAATTTTGTATGTTTTAGTCTTCTCTTTCTTTTAATTTCAATTCAGAAAAAAAGTATAATTCATTTTATGACTCAAACTCATGGTTAGAATATTGATAGGTATTTTATTGCGTATTATATCTATTAACAAACTTTACTTCAGTCTGAAAGTCCACTTCATTTCCAAAAATTGAATGTACTGCTGCTGATTAGGTTACCAAAACTATTTAACATTATATTGCTTCATTCTTTAAAAAAAATATCCCTGCTGAAGCTACGATATGTAGAAATTTTCTTTAATTCTCTGCTGAAAATCTTCAACTTTGAGTGAGTAGTGGTGTACTTTAAATGATACTTCTATGTTCCAAAAGGTTGGAATATATTGATTTCGATAAGGTAGCTTACAAATCAAGCTATTAGTACTGTATGATCAATCTATCTTTGTCTAGAAAGTGGTGGATATTGATGCTGAATTGTGGTGGGTACCACAGTGCAGAATCCACCTGTTGTTAGTCCATTTCACCTGTTATTAGTAATTACCTGAGGGATTTTTTCACCTAAATAATTCAATAGGAAGTGTTCTATAAAATGTTAATAATGTTCACTGTTCAATCGTGCTGGCAATATACATTAACCGATTTATGAATTGCCTGTGATTCAAGCCTGAACATGTATTGAAAATGATTGTTGAAACCTTGACTGCATAAGGGGATGAAGATTTTTTCTTGTACCCAATGCTGCTGGTTATTGTGAAATTTGATGATTACATTTCAATTGAATCCACTTTCATCAGAGCATAATATTGTGATAACTTTGTATTAGTTGTAAGTTTTGTAAAATTATTTCACAAAATACTAATTTTGGCAGTCAATCCATTATATGACATGTACTCTCTGTAAATGATTTGATAGCAACTGTTGGCTCTAAAGAATTCTCCAGTCATACAATCATTTTTCACACAACAACCCTTCTTGTGTTATCTTCAGTACATTCTAATATTTGCTTTTTCAAATTCCAGTACTCCTTGTACTTAACATGTTTCTTTGATCATGAACTTTAGAAGTAAAGTTTCCAATTTCTCTTAATCTTTCATACAACATTAAAGCAAACCGTGATTATTAAAGATTTTCAATACAGGTTTCAAGTTGATTGCAGTCTACCAATCTGTTCATAAGATCTACAATTTGAATTTCAATAAGGGAATAAATTTCCATTTTTCAAAAAGCAGAAACATTTCAAGAAAAACTGATATCTAAACAATTTAAGTAATAATTGATTTTTATTCCTTAAAGTGTAAACAGGCACAATATTTTCAGATTGCATTATTTTTTCATTCACTGAAGTCTCGTTTTAAATTTCTGCCATATCTTAGCTGTTTGACTTGGTATTTTAATAAATAATGCATCATTTTGTTCACAATAATATTTTTAACGACATTTTATTAGTACTCGACGAAACTAATATTTACGAAGCTAATAACGATTAAATAATTTAAGCGGCCATGAATTTAAAAATTTCGAAGGAAAATTTTCAAACAAATTTATTTTGAAGATGTTAAATAAATTTAAATCAAATCTCACTAAAATACCTCAGTCCATTCCTAAGTTATTCATTATTATTGAAAAAAAAAATGTTTGTTGAAAATATGGCAAGTCAGGGCATTTTTCCACATAAAATATTTTGTTTATTTTAATTACCTGAATCAATGGTAAGTACTGATTTAGGACATTAAATATTATATTATTTTAAATTTATAAATATCTAATTATTGAAATTCCATAAATAAATTTATCTTACCTACTAATATTTATAATATATCCATCATCAATATTGTGCTTTCTCATTGACTTTATTCCTTCTCGGCTACATATCTGCAGTGCTATTAAATTAATATTATACAGCTCTCGCCAAATATCTGTCGTTGAAACTGTAATGTAAATATTATTATTATTATTATTATTTTTATTATTATTATTGTTATTTTTTTGTAGTTATAGGGGCATCGACTACTTTGGTCATTAGCCCCGTCACGCTTCAAAAAAAAAATTAAGAAAAAGGTTCATAATTTCCGATTTCCATTTCACTTTTGAAACCTAATTCTTAACGCCTAGGCTTTCCTTTCGGCCATCCTTTCTTGCACCGCCTTTCCATTCTTCGTACGGCCTCAACCTCCGATGATAGTGTGTCTGAGGCCTCGGACATGGCATCTTCTTCTCTTTCTGATACCGATGATGTTCTCCGGCTTCCATCAGGTGATGAAAGCTTCGTTGGTGCTGTTAGCATCGTTGCTATGGAATCTAAACTAGCAAGCGATGCACTTTCGGCGGCTGATGAGCTGGATTCGATCTCTAAGGGAGTGCTGGGTCCAGCTGAAATAGACGCTCTCACCGAAGCTGTTCTTTGAGCTTTTGGAGGCTCTATTGGTACAGTTTGTATATCGTCTGTGTCTGGTGCTTTCTCGATAATGACTAGCACCTCCATTCCGGTAAACTCAGATTTTTCCTGAACTCTTGTCACAGTTTCCTTAGTCTTCTTACTCGACGACGGAGTGATCTTTTTGTCTTTGCCAGATAAATCAAAATTTTTATTCATTACGTCTTACTTATTTATTTATTTGGTGGCGTTATAACCGCAGGTTTTGCCAGTTTTTTAGGTTGCGCTGGTACGTGTCTTATGTCAACGACCTCAGTCCGGGAATGAGCCTTCTCATGTTTACTTTGTTCCGTCCGATGAGTCGACTCAATCTTTGAATCAATGATTCTTTCTATCATTGTCGCAAGACTTGGTGCCGTCGTATGAAGCAACTGCTCCACGTTAATTTTAGATATGGAAGGAGCAGCAGCTGCTTCTGCATATGTAGTTGATGGTGGAGATGTTCGTGAATTGACAATTTTCTTCGCTTCAGGATAACTGACTTTTTGAAGCGTTTTAACTTCCTGAATGGCCGTTTCCAATTTATATACGGGACAGTTCCTTGATCGACAGTTGCGGTGCCCTTTACAATTAATGCAGATTGAAGGGTCTTTACATGGATCACCCTCGTGTGTTTTCATTCCACATATGCATATTTCCTGCGCTTCACATCTAGCTGCAGTGTGTCCAAAACGTTGACACTTAAAACATCTCATCGGCTGCGGAATGAATGCCCGTACATCAACCCGATGGATGCCAGCTCGTACCTTTTCAGGAAGATTAGGCCTATTGAATGTCAAAACATGTGAGGCCGAAGGAAGAATCTCACCATTTCTTCTCATAGTAAGTCTGCGACAAAGTGTCACTCCCTGACTAGACATTTCCTGTACTATTTCTTCTTCTGTACAGTTTAGAAGATCACGGCAAACAACAACTCCTCTGGGTGTGTTAAGGGTGCTATGCGGTTGGACAGACACCGCAAATTCACCGATCTTCTTCAATGCCTGGACTTTCTGGTTTTGAATTTCGTTGATAGTTTCGACATGCAATCCATTAAAAGTCTTCCGGATTTCCTTGACAGGACCACCAGCACAATTAGCAATACAATCTCTAGCGATTAAGAATGGACTAACCTTTTGGAAGTTACCATTCTCTTCCGTAATGATAAAAAATCTTGGTTTGGGAGCATTATTTCCAAATAAAGCTCTTCTTAAATCTCTACTGATTCTATCAGCATCTTTTCTAATCTTATCTGACTCCTTGCTTTTTTCCTCTTCGCTTGTGGTGAATCGGCGGTTTCTAAATGAGGGTGTTTACGTGCACCCTCTGCCACGTTTGATTGTTCAAGTATATTCATTTGTGTTTATTCCTTCTATAGCAAGGCTAGCCGCCGGGGTACACCCCCAGTCCAGGGCTACCAACCTTGGAGGTCCGATCCGGTACTCCAGTGGAACCGGCATATGTCCTGGCAGAGAGCGATGCGCATTCTCTGCACTGATTCCAGGTCCCTATTCACCGAAGCTTTCAGAGCTCCCATGCACCGACATACATGGGCAGCATTGCTACATGCTTGCCATCGCAGTGGGCATGTGGACAACGGAAGGGTCTCCGTTACACCTGCAATAACATTGACCCTGGCCGCCACATCACCAGGTATAAATATGGTGTGAGTCTATTTCCAAATCAATTAACTGTTCATATCCTGCAGGTGACCGAAAAATACAATCCGTCTGGTGACCTGAAGAGGGATACAGGTCAAAAACAAAATGCATATCCGAGGAATTTACTCGGAACCCCGTTAGCCAGCTATATGTATTGTACGTAAGTACAGCTGTTGCCGCCCTGGACGTGGAACGTAGATGTTATGTTCTGGACGTGGGGATTATCTACCTCAGGACATTATTATTGTTGTTGTTATTATTTTTATTATTATTAAATTTGCTTACCGATTTTTCTAAACATTGAATGTCCTTTCTCATTTAGTATTATTGAGTTCCAAAATTCTCCACCTTCCTACAATTGTCCTGTTGTACCATATGAATCCGAGCGTAAGTATTTAGGCATTTATATAGATGAATTTTTTACGTAGTTGAGGAAATTAGTGTTATTTCTGCTCGATTGTGTAGTAAACAATGTAAAATGTTTCATCTATAGTTTCATTTCCCTAATTATATTTAAAAAATTGTATATTACAAATTATTTGAATCACTCTTAAGAAAAGGTATTACTGCTTGGAGACATTCTGAGGATTTTTATTAAAATTTAATCCGTTCCATTCAAAAACAAGTAATTAAAACTATTCTTAAAGCCTAAAACAATAGACAAATTCCAGCTAATATCCAAGATTTTCATAGTAAGCAAACTTCTATCATCCAGAGGTCTGCTCTATCAAAATATTATTATAGATAACTTTTACTCATCAAAATTAAAAAAAAAAAAAATATGAACTATGAAAGTTGTTACACATCTTATTTTATACACCGGCCTCATAACAAGTACGGCTATCGTACGCTGTAATATCTTGTCCCAAAGATTTTCTCAGATTTGTCACGAGGCACATTAAATTTCATCTTTATGAAGAAGCTGAAGGAAGATATTTTTAATTTTTGTTTAAATACTTAATTAATTTTAAGTAACATGAAGGAAAGAACTGATCAATGTGTATGAGGGTAAGGATATTTTTTTTGTTTATGTAATTAATCATAAGGTATGAGCTTTGTTTTATGTTTTATTTTTCAGTGGAATTATTATTATTAGTGATCTCCTGGCCCAGGAGCGGAAGTCAGTTGACCAAGATATTACCGGGATCAAGAAGAGAGAAGTTTGCCAGGCAGAACACCACGCAGATCTGGAAGGCAAGATGGGAAGGAGAGTCGCGGGTCAGATTGGCAGTTAAGTTGATTCCTCCCATAGAGGTATGGATGAACCGTAGATATGATCAAATGAATTATTTTCTGACTCAGGTGTTAACGGGACATGGTTTCTTTAGGTCCTACCTTTACAAAATGGGGAAGGAGCCAGACCTAGATGTGTTTTGTACAGCTTCGAAGAGATGATGCCCTCTACACATTCTTTGAATGCACTCTTGAGTGGATTGTATTCTTTGAGTGAAAGACACATCAGAGTTTCGTTGAGACAGCCTGACACTGGATACTATTGCCGATGTCATGCTGCGAAGCGAAGACGCTTAGGTGAAGGTCTCAAGAAGTGGTGACAGTCCTCTGCCTGAAGGATTTTTGAGATGATCTTGGATAGAAACATCCAAGAGAGAAGAGACAAATACAGTAGTTCCACTCTGTAGTAATGCGAAGAGCGGAGATTTCCACACACTGGGGGCAGTCCGTCCCCTAATGTTATATAAAGAATTTCCCTCTCTTCAAAAAAAATAAATTAATAATTATAATAGATAGACATACATATTATTATAAGCTTTATATGTGCAAGTTGAGAATGATATTACAGTTCGGCCACCTAAATTTGGGAAATTTATGTGGTTCGCGAGTAGCGGCGCTGCGGCCCCGCTACTCGCAGACGACTGTAAAAGCACGGCACAACAAAGTGCGAACGGACTCTTTCGCGAAGCACACCAAGAACAGACCAAGAAGAAGGAAGAAGACCCTTGGATGGCCCACAGTGGGATCTTGCAGCGGATGCCAGTATCTCTACCAGAGCAGCGGGTCTGGCTGGCCCAGGATGAAGCCCGCTAGCGCCAGGAGACATAGCGGTAAAGAAGAAGCCGGACGAGCATCGCTTGGGAAGAACCATCTCGGCCGCGCCAATGGAAGACCATCGACGCCGACCTCACACTGCGAGGCTCTGGGCCCACCACTACAGCTACAGCGGACGTTGTAACAAAGATCCAGTAACCGCTGAGGGAAAGCACGGTCCGATTTCGATGGACGAGCCACAACTCTCCGACTACCATCCAACGGGCCGAGCCTACTTCAACGGAGACCAGCGACCGGACTCAGCATATCTTCTCAGAGCTACTTCATTAACATACAAACGGCCTTTTTCAGGGTCATCACTCAAAAAGCTCAAAATATTTTTAGGGCTACCGTAAGGTTCTAAGATGCCTCGTGCTTCAACGAAAACAATAAGTTTGCTTGTCGCCGAAAACAATAAGTTTGTTTTCGGCGACAACTTATTTATTGTAAATCCTGTCGAAATTTTCCATCAATTTAGAATGCACTGTTTATCAGGTGCCGCTACTGGTTTGAATGGACATTGTGCACTGATTATATAGAGTTAAAAGCACCTAAAATTACTATGGAAGTTGTCAAACTGTCAAATAAAAATCTTAATGGTAAAGCAGCAACAGGAATTGTTGGTATGCCAGGTATACCACCATTTATAATTTAAGGTCTCTCTAATGTGGTGTCATTTCCCTTGACTGATATGTTTAATGCATGCCTAAGATCTGGAATCTTTCCTTGCTGCTGGAAAAAAGTTAGTATTAGTCAGTTCCAAAGAGGGTTACTCATAACATTTTAATAAATGACATTGTTAAGTCTGAAAGCTGTCAATTATTAATATTTACTGACAATGTAAAAATCTATCAGCCCTTATATGTTAAAGAAAATCATATGATGCTGTAGAAAGCTCTAAATGAAGCTTGAATTAGATCTGTTGAATTCCACTACATTTGGATAAAACAAAGATTATGATGTTGACACGGAAAACTAATAGTCACATTTTCGGAACATTATGTCCAATATTTCAGTTAAAAGAATTTAACTGTTTGGTTATGAGTTCAACTAATTTAGGTATGATGAAATGGCTTTGTGTATATTTCCAAAATTACAGATCCTGCTGTATAAGACTTTAAAAGATCCTTATGTTGAACACATATGACTACCTAAAATTGTGAAAGATTATTTACATCTGATTTGGTGGAAGAAGTCCAGGAAAGGTTTTCATGGGCAATAATATGTAGAATTCCTGAAGTATTTAAAAGCAGCTTGTTTGATACTCAGTCTACAGAGCCAGGCATCAAATCATTTTTTAATCTATGAATTTTCATAGACTTGAAATTCATTAGGGATTACTACATGGAAGTTTACCATCTAATCAGGAGATTGAGTTAAGGATTTCAACAAGAAATATAAGAATATTTTATATAAGACTTTATAATTGTTTAGTAAATAGATTTGCTGACTTAATTGATCATTTGAGAGAAAAGACAACAGAGTAACTCATTGAGTAATAGGCATTAATAGAGCTGCATTAAATGTCTGATCCGTATCATTTGGTTATTTAACCATTTATTATATCTATTTTTTATTCTTAATTGCCTAATTATAATTGTATTGATATAGTTTTATGGACTAGATGAATTTTATGGTATGAAAATGATTTTTTCTTGCAGTTAAGAAAACAGGGTGGTTTTCAATTTTTGTCTATTATATATATAATAATATAAATTATATATATATATATATATAATTGGGTAGATAACAAAAAATGAAAAGTAAATTGTGGTTAAGATTTGTCCTGTAATAATATATGGCTCTTCAACTGGTCGTGCTCCAATTCATCATGTAAGTAGGATAAATGTATTTACTATAGTTCAAAATATTATTTTATTTATTGGGTAGAATGATCTTGTTTGAAATTTTATTTTTATTGAGAATGGTATTCATATAATAATTATGATTGATATTATTAGTGCTACTACTCCTCCTAATTTTCTAGGGATATGTATATATGTATTTGTTTTTGGTATGTACTCAGATTGATGCAGTGGTATATAAAACTTTTTATTCTTCTGCCATTTATTCCCCTTTGGCCAGATTCCTCCAGCTCCTCCAAGTAATAAGTTTTTATATTGTTGATGTTTGTATACATTTGCAGTTTGCAAAAGTGAATTTGGTGATAATACAGTGAAGTGTTTTTATGTGTTTGAATTATGAAAAACTGCAATTAACCTGCTTGTTCTGAATAGAGATTATTAAAGTCTGAGCATTTAAGTTTGTACTGCAGGCAAATTAAATTTATAAATCAAATCACTTATTTTAAATAAAATATAAAAGAATATTTTTACATCAAGTATGGCATTATTTATAGGATTTCACAATGATATTAATTTTATTTTCAGTTTGTCTGCAAACTGTTCAGCTATATTAAATACTATTTATGTTTATTTTTATGTACCCTCATTGGCTGTAAACTTTTTTTTCACGTAGCCTATTTGTTTTAACAATATAAATCTTTTCAGATTGAATAGATTAATAAGTTTTCATTCTATTTATGACAGTGTTATTGCTAGCATGATTAATATTCTAGTAGCTAGCTGTGTCTATAATCTTGTAATCTGTTATCAGATATTTTAAACTAATTGAGATTCTGATAATGAAAACTTATATTAAATTTATTGTTTGAGGGTTCTCTCATTGTTGAGGTTTTCTCAAACCAAAGATAAAAAAAAAGTAAAAAAAACAATATAAATAATAAACTAATAAATTCAACCAAGGTTCCACTAAGCTTCCTATCAATTCTGTAACCTATTTACCTTTTACTTCTATCATTATTGTCCTTTGGTAGTGACACCACCACCAAAAGACAGTAAAGTTGTATAACCAAATGTTATTAAGTTATTAAGTACCTCATTATTCTTCACATTGTAGCTGTCATTCTTTAACATTCAATGGTGGTCTTCTATCATTCATTCTCACCACATGACTAAACAATTTTGACCAATTATATTCAAAATTTTTCATTATACTTTCCTGCGCATAAATAAGGCTGTTGGGGAAAGTTACAAAAATAAAATTACACATAGCTCGTTTGCCAAAAGAAAATTGGACTTCATTTTTAACAGAATGAAAATCAGAATTATATAACCATGTTCATAAAAACAAAAAAAAAATGCATAAATACATTAATACATATTATTGTTTTGTTAAGACAAATGCTTTGCACAAAATCTCCGTGTGCGATATTTATATACAACAATCTTTAAGTAAAGTATAGGTACACTTACTACCTTAAATATTTCTTTTACATAAACACAGTATATATAATAACAATACAGAGTATAATAATAATATCTTATTATTTAACAGAGGATTACCTTAATATTTAGTAGACGATTACTGTTTTTTGTTAATGAAAAACAATATCTTGATACTCACTGGCACAGAATGTAATCTGGACTATCATAATAGAAAGTTCAACAGACGATTACTTTAGAATGAAAAACATTAATATCTTGATATTCACTTACGCAAGATGTAATCTGGATTATCGTAACAGAGAGTCTAACGGATGATTACGGTAGAATGAAAAACATTGACATCTTGATATTCACTTGCTCAAAATATATTCTCACAATCGCGGATTTTATATATCTCTACATAAGTACCTTTAAGTTTAATATTTTATCATACAATTATAGAGAAGAAAAAACAGAAACATAATGTTTAAAGGATTTTTAACATACAAAAATATGATTCATTGTTGAAGAATATGTCTAATTTACTTGTTAACTGCATGAAGTGTAAATTTTGACTGAACTATATTAGAATTGTAAGACGCACTAATGATTCTTCGAATGATGGTCAGCGACTGTGGTCAGAGAGAGACACTGAGAGAGGCACTGAGAGAGACACTGAGAGAGAGACACTGCAGACTCTAGTGGGGAGCCGGTTTATATAGTGTAGATGGAGCTGTGTGAATCATCAGGAGCCGAGTGAATGCAACATGTTTACGTTTTTTTTTTCATTATAAACATGAAATAATACATAGTTAAATCTTAATAAATAATCAATACAAAAGGCATAAATAAAAATCAGCTGAGCATATATTTATATGTATGTTGAATGGAATGCACAAATTTCAGTATATGAAAAATTTCTTATTTATAATTGAAATATTTATTACATAGAAATGTTGGTAAATTTTAGATGAAAATAAGACAAATACCAAACCAGTTGAATTAACTTATAACTGCTTTACACATTGGCGTAAACAAAGGCTACTTTGACTTTTCAGATTTACATTAAATTTTACTCATTTATACTATATTCAAAATGTTTTTACAGAAGATGTAAACAAACTTTACACATGGATGTACTATTGCCAGCAATACTAATAGCAATGTGTTCACATGATCAGATATTCATAATATTCAATGACAATTAACAATCAATCAATGGAATTATAGTATAGTCCAATATATCTTTTTTTTTATTCATTTTAATTTTTACCCTCAATCACGGTTGTGTCTATGTATACATTCATTTATTTCTCACTTTATTTGTACAATAGAAATCATATTTTTTTTTATTTGTATGCCTATATGTGCATATTTATAAGTTTTCATTGTATTATAATTAATGATAGGGTATGAACATGTCATTCACTTTAAAAATAAAAAGAATAAGTAACATACGAATACACAAACCAGCAAAATATGGTTTTAAACATTTATAAAAGTTAAAAGGAAAAAATCCTAAATCAGTATAGGTAACATTATTAAGAAAATATAAATTTCAGTAAAGATTTCCATTCTAAAGGTATGCTTCATTATAAAGAAAATAAAGGAACAGGTACTATGAAATCTTTAGCTAAAAATAAGTCCTAGAAGAAAACTATATTTAATATCATGAATGAATTTGAAAAGACACAATAAGAAGAAAAATTCACAAATTTATTATGTCACTTCTTTTTTAGAAACTGATATACCAGCACCTGAGAAAATATTACAGTCTGTAAATACTGATAATTAATTGGCTGTCTTTGAAGCAGATAACTTTGTTTAAAAAATTAAAAACACTTAATTTCAAGTTTGATAAAAGAAACTGTAAAAGTATGCTATTAAATAAAAAATATATTTAATATATTTTTTTTATTGGCTACAGAAGCCATTAACTTTATATATAAAATACCAGTTTTGTTATGTTATGTACTATGTACTTCCCAGTAGGAATTACACTATAACACTGCAAGTTGTAAAGGGGACTTATGTGGTTAATGAAGAAACAATCACACAGTTGTACTCTTGCATACACACATATACATATGAGCTCATACATAACACACTTGTACATTCTTGCACTCAGATTTATACGTAATTAATTACATACTTCATATTTCAATAGCTACTTTCAAAATCTATAATTTAAACCTAAATATACAATAAAATAAAACATGCAACACAAGGTGTAAAATGCTTTACATTGTTGTTACAGATCAACACAAACAAGTAAATATCACAGAAAAGTTAAGAAAAAATCTTAAAACTAGTATGCAACTCCATAAGATCTAGATTGCCTTTTGGAGTATAGAACAACCCGCACAATAGTTATATAGTATATATCACACTAGTTGATGAAAAGTTAAAATCTTAATACTAATTTAAAAGTTACTGCATAAGGTTTAGAGTGCCCCATGAAGTGCCAGACAATTCAAATGAATAATGTAAGGGTGTGAAAGGCCCTTACATAAAAATAAAATTAAAAACAGAGATCTTTCTATATCCTGCTCATTAGTTTGTTCATCCATAAAAAAAAATGTAAACAGATAATTTAAAAACAAATCAAGTGTAGATATTTGAATCCGTCTTAAATTTACCTTCAAATGGCATACACTTTCCAATTCCAGCATTGTTTACCAAAATATGAATTCCTCCTAAGTTCTTTTCTACCCATTCAAAAGCAGATAAAATATCTTCTTCTTTAGCAAGATCTGTTTTACTGGATGAAATTTTCCCTTCTGTTCCTTTAATTTAGTTTTCAATTGCTACAAAACATTCAAAATCATTTACAAATTTATTTATTTATTTATTCATAAATGTATATATATATATATATATATATATATATATATATATATATATATATATATGTGTGTGTGTGTTTTTACACGTGCATGTAATATCAGTAATATACATATATTACTATATTTACATAAAATATACATATATTTTAGTAAAACAGTTATATTTGTGGATATAAAAATAAAACTTGAACAACTATTAGTGTGTGTTTATTATACATAAGGTTTACCTGGTAAAATGTGTATAATAGAGTTTAATTTTTTTAAAGTTCTTTAAATTCTGTATTAAGAAATATTGCCTAAATCACAAACATGGTTACTTGGCCGTCTAACCTTTCCATCACTTCATAATATGTAACACATAATAAAATATACTTGTTGTAAGAAATTGGAGATAAGATGAAACAGCTATCATCAATGCAAAAAATATTAGCTATTTCAAGGTATAACAACACACAACCTTTATAAAAAAAATTAGTCATAAAAAACTACTTTTACCAATATGATCATTACTGAAGCAAGCATTTAATATTTCAAGTAGTTCATTGTTACAATAAGAAGTTCAAACAAATTGATTTAATTTAAAAAAATGTTTAAATTGGTATTAGGTTTGCTGGATTCTACAATTGTACAGATACAGATACATCTTTGTACATTTTATTTATGTATACTATTATTTTCTTTAACAATGCTACTTTAATAATCTTTATTTATTTTATACAATCTTAATGAAATATTGATTGATTGAAATCTAGCAGTACCAAACAAATTAAAAAGCTATTTATTATTACTTTAGTTCTACCTCCTCTTTATGTTTGTTAGAGGATTTTAATTAACAACACATTTTAGCAAGGTGAAAGTTACACACACTCTTGGTGGAAAATAGTTACACACAGAGTGTCATTTCATGAACAAGGGATGTATCTCGATGAATTCTGAATTAATCAAAATGTAACATTCATTCTAAAAAAAGTAGGTAGTAATATCTCATTGCAAATAATGTCACAGTAGAAGGATGAAAATATTGAAAAGATGTACAATAAGATTGAGGAGTTAGTTGATAAGAAAATGAACAACATCACTGTAAAATAATTATGGGGAACAACTAGAATGCAGTGGTGGGAAAAAACAAAGATGGAAAGATAGTGGGCAAGTTTGCATTGGAAACACAAAATGAAAAAATGAATTCTGCCAAGTGAAGGATTTTTTCATTACGAATACATTTAAAAAAAATCATAAATGAAGAAGATATACTTGAACAAGACCAACAGATGGATGTCGCTTTCAGATAGATCATTTTTTGGTTGAAAAGAGATTAGGAATGCTGTTAGGAAGACAAATGGGTTTCCAGGAGCTGACACAGGAAGTGATCATATTCTGTTAATGATAGAAATGAAGATAAAATTAAAAAGAATTCAAAGTGCAATGAAGGTGAATAAATGGAATATAGATGGGCTATAGGGCATAGGGAGAGTAAAAGTGGGAGAAAAGCTGCCAAAAGGCAATCACTAAAGGTAAAAGGGAAAATGAACCAACAGAGGAAAGGTAGTCAAGGACAAAATCATCTATGAACCAAACTGCAGAGAAAGGAATTGGTTTTTATAAAGGAACCTGTGCAAAGAATCGTTGAGAAACACAAAAAATGATTCAAAAACTGGAAGAAAGAAGAAAAAAATAAAGAAAGAGAATACAACAGAGCAATCTATTGAAGATTGAATAATGAATTAAAGTGCAAAACACATATAACTAGGGAAATGTGGCTAAATGAAGAATGTAAATATATATGTAATGTATTATATATATATATATATATATATATATATAATGTAAATATATAGAAAAGAAAAAGAAGTATTATATGTTGTATAAGAAGGTAAAAATGCTACATGGGACAGAAGAAATCCTACTGTAAAATATAGAAATTGAGAAGAAAGATACTAAAAGTGTTTATAAAGATGAGATAAAGAAACATTAGGAAGAGTATATAGAGGACTTGTATGTAGGGAGAAGGAAATGTGAAACACAAGATGCTGAGGTATAAGAAGTTATGGAAGAGAAGATAGGACACCAATTTTGAAATCTGAAATTATAAACCTACATGAAGAACAGGAAAGCAATAGGAGTAGATGAACTCCCAATAGAACTATTTAAATGTTTAGAAGATGAAGGAATAATTAAAATACTCTCAATGTGCAATACAATTTATGATACTGAAGTATGCCCAGAAGATTTTATTGTAACAGAAATAATACTGATACATAAAAAGGTTGGAACCCAAATATGTGAAGAACATAGAACTACCAGCTTAATACCACATGTTCCAAAAATAATGCTGAGAGTTATGAATAGATGATTAATTGCAAAAAATAGAGAATACTGGGGAAGAACAGTTTGGATTCAGATAAGAAAAAGGAACAAGAGAAGCTATACGACTGATCAGAATAATTGGAGAGAGATGTTCTGAAAGAAGAAGAGGATTGAGTTTATGTTTTATACATATGGAAAAAGAATTTGACAGTACAGTGTGAAATGTTATTTGAGATTCTGAAAGAAAAGATAGTTGATTCAAAAGTTAGAAGACTGATCAGAAAATTGTATATGAAACAAAAAGCAGCTGTAAAATAAATGAGAATATCAAAAATTGGTTAGAATTAGACAGAGGAGTGAGGCAAGTCTTTATCACCAACACTGTTCACCCTTTATGTAGAGGAAAAATTGAAAGAAATATTGGATGGCCAAAAAGGAGTAAAGGGGTAAACATAATTAAAAACATATAGATTATGTCAGATTTGCTGAATATCTACTGATTGCAACTAAAGACACTCAGATACTACAAGGAATGATAAAAAGCAATGAAAGTAGGGATGATGGAATGAAAATAAATATGAGGAAAACAAAATTTATGAAGGCAAATGAGAAGGAAGATATGTTGTAACAGCACAAGGAAAAATTGAATAAGTAAAAAAAATACAGATATCTCAGGACAGTACTAACTGAAGATTGGAGGAGTAAAGAAGAGATTAAGATGAGAATTGCAATGTCAAAGGAAGCCTTTTTTAGAAAGAAAAACCTATTCTGCAGCAACATGGATCTGAATCTGAAGAAGAGATTAGTAAAATACTATGTTTGGAGTATACTTTTGTATTGTAGTGAAACATGGACACTGGGGAAAAAGGAAAAAGATACGATCGAGGCTTTTGAGATGCGGGTCTGGAGGAGGATGAAGAAGATAAAACGAAATTATAAACCTACATGAAGAACAGGAAAGCAATAGGAGTAGATGAACTCCCAATAGAACTATTTAAATGTTTAGAAGATGAAGGAATAATTAAAATACTCTCAATGTGCAATACAATTTATGATACTGAAGTATGCCCAGAAGATTTTATTGTAACAGAAATAATACTGATACATAAAAAGGTTGGAACCCAAATATGTGAAGAACATAGAACTACCAGCTTAATACCACATGTTCCAAAAATAATGCTGAGAGTTATGAATAGATGATTAATTGCAAAAAATAGAGAATACTGGGGAAGAACAGTTTGGATTCAGATAAGAAAAAGGAACAAGAGAAGCTATACGACTGATCAGAATAATTGGAGAGAGATGTTCTGAAAGAAGAAGAGGATTGAGTTTATGTTTTATACATATGGAAAAAGAATTTGACAGTACAGTGTGAAATGTTATTTGAGATTCTGAAAGAAAAGATAGTTGATTCAAAAGTTAGAAGACTGATCAGAAAATTGTATATGAAACAAAAAGCAGCTGTAAAATAAATGAGAATATCAAAAATTGGTTAGAATTAGACAGAGGAGTGAGGCAAGTCTTTATCACCAACACTGTTCACCCTTTATGTAGAGGAAAAATTGAAAGAAATATTGGATGGCCAAAAAGGAGTAAAGGGGTAAACATAATTAAAAACATATAGATTATGTCAGATTTGCTGAATATCTACTGATTGCAACTAAAGACACTCAGATACTACAAGGAATGATAAAAAGCAATGAAAGTAGGGATGATGGAATGAAAATAAATATGAGGAAAACAAAATTTATGAAGGCAAATGAGAAGGAAGATATGTTGTAACAGCACAAGGAAAAATTGAATAAGTAAAAAAAATACAGATATCTCAGGACAGTACTAACTGAAGATTGGAGGAGTAAAGAAGAGATTAAGATGAGAATTGCAATGTCAAAGGAAGCCTTTTTTAGAAAGAAAAACCTATTCTGCAGCAACATGGATCTGAATCTGAAGAAGAGATTAGTAAAATACTATGTTTGGAGTATACTTTTGTATTGTAGTGAAACATGGACACTGGGGAAAAAGGAAAAAGATACGATCGAGGCTTTTGAGATGCGGGTCTGGAGGAGGATGAAGAAGATAAAACGGGTGGACAGAATAAGTAAAGTAGAAGTATTAAGAAGAATAAATGAAGGTAGAACATTATTGGCGACTATCAGAAGAGGAAAGGAAATTGTATTGGGCATATAATTAGAGGAAAGGGAATAATAAATACAGTTCTCCATTGACAGTGAGAAAAGAAGAGGCATGAAGAGGCTGAAGTTAAGGGGAAAGAGAATAAAAATAAATACAGTACTTGAAGGCTCCATTGATGGTGAAAAAAGAAGAGGCTGAAGTTAATAAATGACTAAGGGTAGCGAAGGTTATTATGAGATGAAAAGAAAAGTATGGGGCAGAAACAGATGGAGACAATAGGGATACCAGGGAACTGCCAACATACAGAATACTTCATCATGATGATGAATAATATGTCTCTTTTCATTTAAAAAATTATAATTAATGCAATTTCAGAACAGGAAATTTTTTTAATTATCAGTTTCATCTAAGGGCATGCAAATCCATGTATTCAACAAATGTTTGTTAATGTTTATATAATGTAAGTAGTAATAGAACTCTTCTGATTTATAGCTATTAAATAAAAAGATATTCTTATTGTTTTTAATTTCATATATTTTCTGAGAAACACATCCATATTTCTGATTTTATTTAAAATTAGTTCATTCCAGACAGAGTACTTGTAACCTACAAGTTGGTCTAGTTGGTTGGTCTAGTGGTGAACTCGTCTTCCAAATCAGCTGATTTGGAAGTCGAGAGTTCAGAATTCAAGTCCTAGTAAAGACAGTTAGGTTTATACGGATTTGAATACTAGATCGTGGATACCGGTGTTCTTTGGTGGTTGGGTTTCAATTAACCACACACATCTCAAGAATGGTTAACTGAGACTGTACAAGACTTACACTTCATTTACCCTCACACATATCATTCTCATTCATCTTCTGAAGTAATACCTGAACGGTAATCCCCGGAGGCTAAACGGAAAGAAGATACAGAACTTGTAATTTATAGTTTCCGATATTTCGACGGTTTTGTATTTTTCATCTGACTCATTATGAATTCATTTTTATCTGACTCATTGTAAATTCATCATCATTATCATTTATTGCAATAAATTCATTTCACGGATTAAAATAATCTAATTCATTATTAAAATTAATTTTGTCTGGTGAATAAATATCCTCCAATTCATCATCGGTTACTTCTTCCAAATTAAAATTGTCTGTTAAAAAGCTATTTTCAAATTCGTCAAGTTAACCGTCACCAACGTTTATGACAATAACATTGTTTCGCGGATTAAAATAATTCATCATCAAAATTAATATCGTATGGTGAATAAAAATTATTAATTTCAAATTCTTCGTCTGATTCTTCATTGTCACTGTCGGGGTTAATTCTATTTATTTTTTCAAAAATATATTTCTAGGATCTATTTTTTGTTTTTAACTTTATTTCTTGTTACTTGATTTAATCTTAATCGTTAGTTAAATTTTTTTAATAATTATTTCTTAAATTAATTTTACCAATTTGTCTAGTAATATTATCGTTTAAGATTCTTTTAGTTTTTCGTGTCTGGGTCTATTACTCGTCAGTTGATATAATTTTTGGTGTTTATTTTAGGGTTCTACAAGATTTTGGAAGTAATTAAGGTATTGATTAGGATATTCCGGTGTTTGGTATTTCAAATTATTTGGGTTTCGGATCAGAGCAACTTTTCTTTTTAAAGTTTGATTACTATTATTATTATTTACAATATTTATATTCATTTGTTTTAACTCGGAAGTGGTTGGTAGATATGTTGAGTGTCTACTGAATAATAATAATTTAATAAAATTTATTTTAAGTTATTCCGTTAATTATTATAACCACCTACCATTAATTTTAAATCTGGTACTTTAATTTTTTCTAACATTCTACAAATTAGATAATCATTTTGGAAATCATTAGGGTTTTCCTTAACTTAAAATTTAGCGATTAAACCATCACATAAAGTGATAAATTGGTTCAATTTTAACGGATCTGTAAAATCAGGTCTAAATCCTCTTTTTCAAACATTGATGTTACCATTTTAAATCTTATTATTAATATATTTTTTTTTTTTTATATATATTACACACAAATTATATACATCACAAAATTATCAAAGTATCTTACATACTATTTAAATATTTTTCTTACAGTACTATTTTTATCATTTTATACATGCTGTGATTGGTTGCCTTATATTATATTCGCTAATTCTGTCGACTGGAACAGCTTGTAGAGATGTCCTCTCTTCTACGTTGCTGCAGTTCGAAGACTGAATAGATCTGGTTGCTCCCCTAAACTCACCGGGTTGGTCTAGTGGTGAACGCGTCTTCGCAAGTCACCTGACTTCGAAGTCGAGAGTTTCAACGTTCAAATTCTAGTAAAGGCAGTTACTTTTATATGGATTTAAATATTAGATCGTGAATACCGGTGTTCTTTGGTGGTGGGGTTTCAATTAACCACACATCTCAGAAATGGTCGACGTGTGACTGTACAAGATTACACTTCACATACACTCATACATATCATCCTCATTCATCATCTAAAGTCATACCTGACGGCGATTCCTGGAGGCTAAACAGAAAAACAAAGGTAGCTCCCCTAATTACTATCGATTGCTACCTTCGATGCGGAATAATATTCTCTTATTCTCTTCTTCCGACGCAACTCGTTAACGATACGATGATTGAAGAAATTATATTCATTAACTTCTCGAGATGACTTATTTATTTGGTACACTTTTTAATGGTTTGAAAACCAAAGTTCGATTATATGCGCTAACCGTCCTCAAGGTGTCCTACAGACTTCGCCAGTTAAGTATGATATTCAACGAGTTACGTTTTTTAAAAAAATGAACTTTATTTATTACAATTAATATACATTTAACTGCAAATAATTAATTGTTACCATCATTATGCGTACATGCTTATGAGTTTTAAAATAGAACGATATAACATCTAACGAATGCTGAATAACTACTTTACCCCATGAGTGCTGTACAAAGACTAAATAATTATTTTTACAATTAGAATAAAGAAACGTAGGTTGCAGCTGCATTACAGTATTTCTCACGGTGGTTTTTCTCCTGGAAACTATGGATAGGGAAAACACGAGGCTTATAGAATGAAATGTATCATCTATTCTCAGTAATGTAACTTATATATCTATAAAGTCCCACGGGACCCGCGAAAAGTTCGTTAAATGAAAAATTCGTAAAATAGAATATTACTGTAGTAATTCTGCAATATTGTAATTTTATTTACATAAAGAAATTTTCAAGAAATATGTACTGTGTATAAAAACTAAGTTATAAGTTCTATATTTAAGTAGTGTACTGTAATTTTTTTTTTTATAAAAAAATATATCGTATTATATTAATCCAATAGTTTTTTTTATTGACAATAAAATAAAATAAAAAAACAATAAAAACAATAACAAAATAATAAATACGTTAAATTAATGAGTACAGAATATTTAAAAGTCGGTAAAACAAATTGCTATTTTTTTTATTACAGAAGAAAATTTTATCTTCAAGAAAAAAAAATTCTTAATTATTCAAGCAATTAAATATAATATCTGGTATATTTTTAAACGAATGAAGGCCACTACTTATCAAAACCGCAATAACTCATCATTTGTAGGCTTAACAAATGATGATTTTGCAACTACGTCTCTGATTATTTCCTCATCGTTAAGACACTCTATCACTATTCTATCATGGATCATTAGGTACTCATCTAACTGCAGTTCTAATTCCGTGTTGCTTTGCGATTTACCCCAGTTATCGGTAAGAAATTCTGAAATTTCGTTCACCTACATTTTCAGTTGTAAAATTATTGTTATCGGTGTCTGTTACTGTCTCATTCTTAGTTAACCCGGTTTTTTTTAAACATTTTGAGACCGTGCTTTAGATATTTCAGCAATTATTCTTTTAAAGTTACTAAATTTTTAACCGGAATATTGACATCGATAGCTTTAAAAAACTTCATTAGAATTCGTTTTCTCTACTGAACCATTAAATTTTTAATTATACCGTGATACAGTGGTTGCAGTTTTGAAGTTGTATCTGGTGGAAAGTAAGCGACAGATACAGATTTCATATTTACATTTACATGGCGGGGATAGCCGGGCAGTTATCAATGAGTAAAAAAATTTACGTTTTTGTCTTGATATCTCATCATCAACTTTTGTTAACCATTTTGTATAAACTTCAGTTAGCATCCAAGCTTTTCTGTTGTAATTGTAATCTGTCTCTAATGATTTGATTTTTTTAAAACCAAGAGGTCGCTGAAACTTTCCGATTACTTTGAGCTTCTCAAAGTACCGGTACCGGTACAGTGACCCTTTCTTTGGTATACATTCCACCAAAAGATTTTTCATTCTTAAAAGCTAACGTTTTGCCTGTAAGACATAAAAAATACCCCGATCTCATCGGCATTAAAAACATCATTTTCATTGTATTCATGCACTATATTAGGCAAGATGTTTTCCTTCCATGT
Source organism: Lycorma delicatula (assembly GCF_047948215.1). Taxonomy (NCBI): domain Eukaryota; kingdom Metazoa; phylum Arthropoda; class Insecta; order Hemiptera; family Fulgoridae; genus Lycorma; species Lycorma delicatula. Next base: position 373,023,688 of record NC_134455.1, on the reverse strand, counting down.
TATACATTCTTCTTCTTTTGTATCAGCACTCTCGACGCATGAAACCTTTTGTACAAGAGCATGCCGTAATTTAAACTTGCCAAGTTAACCGGTACTAGCTTGAAAATTAGGACGATTCAGTGTTTTGGAGAATTCTAAAGCCTTTTCTTTAATAATGGCTCCCGATACTGGTAAATTTTTTTCACGAACTACAATTAACCGATTGATTACAGCCTCATCGATATCATCATAAATACAAATACTTCAATCTCTTTCTATTATTGTCTAAATTTTCTTCTTGTTTTTTAATAGAATCTTTATTTTTTAATATTGTGGGAAGAGAATTCACCGGTACACCAAAAAGAATTGCTACGTGATTACCTCCTTTTTCAACTTCATCGATTATCTTTGTTTTTTCTTTGATACTCAAACACTTTCTTTTGGACATTTTTAAGAAATCATATACACAATAACACCAATACACGGTTTACACAAAACACGGAGAATACAAGTTACACCGATACACGGTTCAGTACTTTACAGTAGAGTACTTTTAAAAAACAGCACGGGGAAATACGTTACTCAAAACAACAAAAAAATGTAATGTACTACTGGTGTACGTACAATAAGAAAAACAAAATCACCCAAAAACAGTATTGGAACAAAACAGAACCACTAGATCTGTATGGTTCAATATGACGATTAGAACTGAATGGCAACTTATTTACGCATTAGGCTTACTTTTGCGGTAGCATAAGACAAAATATGAAAGGAATGTGAAACAGTTTTAGTTGCCGACGTACCGACGCCGGCAATTTTATGTCGTTCATACAGTACACTAATTGACAAAAAACAATGTAGGCCTACATAAACACAAGTAGAAACAGTAAACACAGTTGTGATTCGGTTATTTTTATCCAATATATATGTTTTTTTTGTTATTTTCATTTATTATACACAGTATACATACATCCTGATCAAATAGGGGAAGACACCCTTCATATGACGGTTTTGGTTGCCACGCCACCCCTTCCGTACCTAGCCCTTATGGGTTTTACCGGAGGTCATCTTCGGTACCTCGGCAATGACATCTTTCAGTCAAGCATCAGCCAGAATGCCACGGATGCGAACGTCACAAGCGTCATTCCCATAGATGTACTACTAACATAAACTCCAAACAAAACGCATCTAGCCAAGTCTCAAACAAAACTGAATGACTTTCTATGAAAGTCATAGAGTATACATAAAGTACTTACAACAAAAAACTTCGTTATATTACAACTTCGATTGCGCTAAGTAAAAACAGTTTGTAATGTAATAATTCTAAGTTTTCACCGATCTCAAGAAAATTTAGCTAAATGAAAAATTCGCAGTTTAGATGTTCGTTATATGGGGGTTCGACTGTATTTATATACTCGTGTATATATATATATTGAAGGTCTGATTCAATTAGTGAACATTTATAGATAACTTATATTAATCAATTTCCCTGCCAATTAATAAGTTAATGTGCAATATTAATTATAGTTAGAAATTAGTGGATTATTCTACGTTAAGATTTATAAGAATTGAACTGATTACTATGTGAATAATAGTCTATTTAATACATTATTAAGAGCAAAGTACTTACTTCAAGTCTTTCCAGCCTTCTTGCAAGACCGACCACATCCATCCCAATATTAACCAATGATTCTGCAATTGCTGCACCAATTCCGGAACTGGCTCCAGTAACTACTGCAACTTTTCCTTTCCAGTTTTCCATCGCTTTAGACTAACTTGAAATACCTTATAATAATATTTACAAAATTACAATTTTCTTAAATTTAATTTTTAATATTGATATAAATTTTGTTTTCTTGTATATACAAATACAAGATATTTGAAAATATCAATATTTAAAATACAACATATTTTATAATATTTTGTTTTCTTGTATATATATATATGCAAATGTATTTCCAAAACTACACGATTGGTTTGTAAAAGAATATTTTTATTTCTGTATTATATCATTAACAACTGTAAAATTTACATTTAAAAAATTAATTAACCCTATTTTTACACATTATAATGGTGTTACTTATATTTTCATGAATATTTTCTATTATTATTGAACAATTTTGTTTTTAAATTACCTTATTTTTTGTTAGAACATTATTAAAACATTTTCTTTATTGTGGTGGATTGCATTCGATGGAAATTATTTTTTGATATGTTAACTCGTCTAAAACATCTCGATATGTATTAGTCAGTAGCCACTTTCCAGACTCCCGTCTTTTAGGTAGATTTCATAAGAAAGCTACTTATTGTAATGGGTACCATGATTCGACTTCCAGAAAATTTCGACATATCTTCGCGTTTCATCTCCCAGACCCCAAAAACTACCGTCAGTTCAAAAGTTTATATATATATATGCAGGGTCATTCACGGGAACCGGATGTTTTTGAAGTGGGTTGTACTCGGGCGTTCGTGGTGGGAGGGGCACGTAGCTGATGTCTGACGTTTCCTTTGCTCATAGGATTTACATTTTAGTCGTTGAGATGGAGCCGTGGACGCTAGACCAACGCCTGTATGACAGTTTTATGCGAAATGACGAATCCGTAACTGCTGTTCAGCGAGATTTCCGCCGTCAGTTTAATATCCATCGTAATGCAAGTGTCCCTTCTCGTAACACAATATTGCGACGGGTAAACAACCTTCGAACAAGCGGTTCAATATTGAAGAAAAAACCACCGGGTCCCCGACGAACTGCTAGCACTCCGGAGAACATCGAACGAGTAAGGGAAGCCATTGTCAGAAGCCCACGCCGCTCTATTCAGAGGCATTCAGCAGCGCTTCAAATGAGCACAAGTACGGTAAGACGAATTCTGCATACAGACCTGCATTTCCATCCTTACAAGATAGCCGTCGTGCAGCAGTTAAACGAGCAAGATTTCACGCAGCGATTACAATTTTGTCGACAAATGTTTACCGTTTTTGAAGAAAATGAAAATTTGTTATTGTTAATGAGTGACGAAGCCCATTTTCATCTGAATGGCTTCGTCAACAAACAGAATTGCCGGTATTGGGCAGAAAGAAACCCACATCAGCTTCACGAGAGACCACTTCATAGTCCAAAGGTGACTGTCTGGTGTGCAATAGGAAAGATCGGTGTTATTGGACCATATTTTTTTGAAGAAAATGACGCTGCCGTAACTGTAACAGCTGATCGTTACATTGCGATGTTGAATACGTTTTTCATCCCTGAGTTACGAAACCGGCGAATCGATTTTCAAAATGTGTTATTCCAGCAGGATGGAGCTACAGCGCACATAGCGAGGGCAACGATGGCTGTTCTCCGTAACTTGTTTCCGGGACGGATCGTTTCCAGATTCGGCGACATTCCTTGGCCCCCTCGGTCCTCCAACTTGAGTAGTTGTGATTTTTTTCTGTGGCGGTTTCTGAAATCGCGTGTGTACGGCAATAAACCGCGTACATTGGAGGACCTAAAGATCTCAATTCGTCATCACGTCACCCAGATTGATGTAGACATGCTGCAAAGAATTGAGGCCAGTTACCGTGAAAGGCTACAACAATGTATTGCCCAAAATGGACATCACTTGCCGGACATAATTTTTCGTTCATGAGTAAGTAACAAATGCTTTGATTTAACAAGTGTTTCAGTACCAATAAAACTTTTTTAAAGTAAATATTCAATTTTTTATGATTATTTTAAAAACATCCGGTTCCCGTGAATGACCCTGTATATACATATATATATTTCACTTTCTTGTGGACACAATAACCGCCGTAATTTTGCGCCAATCACTTTGAAATCGATTCATAAAATATAACGACCCAAAATTTCGGTCGAGTTCGTTAGTGGGAAAAATCAGACCACGGGGGTGAAATGGAGGGGGGCTTTTTCGAAAAAAACAAAATATCACTATAACTTTCTTATTAAAATAATAGTAAAATATCGAATTCGTTTAAAGTTCCTACTATTTTTTAGATAAGTACCTAAAATTTATCTAAGCAAAGTTTTTTGATATCACTGACCATTGGCTCAGGGGGTGCAAGAGATGGGATTTCGAAAAGAAAAAATATCATACCTCCCTTAATAGGCATAGTATCGAATCGGTTTAAAGTGGTCGTTAGTCCTCTAAACAATACCTAAAACCTTTGTCTGAAACAATTTTTGTATGACCAACCCTTATGGCAAGGGATGATGAAAATATTGCTGGAATTGGAATATTTAACTTTCTTGTGGACACGATAACTGCCGTAATTTTGCTTCAATCACTTTCAAATTGATACATAAAATATAACGATCCAAAATTTCGGTCTAGTTCGTTAACGGGAAATATATGACCATTGGGGTGGAAATGGGGATTTAAAAAAATATATATATCGCTATAACTTTCTTATTAAGTAAAATATCTAATTCGTTTAAAGTTCCTACTATTCTTTGGATAAGGACCTAAAACTTATATAAGTAAAGTTTTTTGATATCACCAATCATTGTCCCAGGGAATGGAAAAGATGGGGTTTTGAAGAAAAAAACATCATACCTCTCTGAATAGGCATTGTATCGAATCTGTGTAAAGTTGTCATTAGTCCTCTAAACATTACCTAAACCTGAAACAATTTTTGATATGACCAACCCTTACAGCAAGAGATGACCAAAATTTCGCTGGAATTATAAGAAGATGGGCTTGTCGTACACTAAACATGTTACACTTTTTTTCACATTGTTGTATTGAGTAAATCTGAAAATTTTCTTAATTTTGAGGGGGAATTAATTATAATTTTATAGTTTAAGATAAGAAATCTTGTAAAAGAATGATTTCAGAAATCAGTAGCCCTTCCTCTATAACATAATCGTTGTTTACTATCCCCTTCTATTATCTCTCATCCATTTTTATTGGATAAGTTCTATTTGAAAAAAAAAATCGTGTAACCTTGAAATAAGTTCAAGGTCAAATAAAAGGTCACCATGAAGTGTCCCCCTCCAATCTGAGTAACTTTTATTTAGGTATTTTTTTTTTGTATTGTGCGTATTTTACGAGAAAATCGCCTGGGGCGATTAAATGAAACACTCTGTATAATCATAATTTTCTTTCAAAAGAAAAATAACCTAATTCTATATCAGACACAAAATAACAAAGTTATTATGTATAATAACAATTCTCAATTCTTACCAATGAGGGAAGGATTACATTTAAGCTATACGCAAACATAGGAAAAGTTCAGTAAGAGTGTTGAAAGTTTTCCCTCCTTATTAATTGGTTATTGGTTTAAACTCAAAGAAAAATTAATAAATTGCTACTGTTATAGCCGAACCTTATGATAATCAAATTTATTGCGTCCAATAAAAATTGGACCAAAATCTTCTTGAACCAAAATAAAGATGTAGAGAATCGAAATTTGATGCGATTTATTTTTATCTACTTTTCTTTTATTAAATTCTTTGAACTGGAACTAAATATAACTCAGGTTAAAAAGAATATTTATAAGTTAAAAAAAAGCTGTCAACTTTTTTTTAATATTTTTTATTTGTAATTCATACATTTGTAAAACAAAATTTTCTCCTAAAATTACTGAAAAATGTTATTGTACTTAGGAAGATAATTACTGAAAAAGTAAATAAAAATGAACATTCTCAATTTTTTCATAAAATTTTATTTTCTATTTTTAATTAGATTACTTCGTTTAAAATATAATCATTTTGTCCTTTCTTGAATAAAAAAATATAAAATTGCTCTGAGCCGATTTCTTCTTTATTGTTGTCATTAATTTCAATCACATTGTAAATTGTTATATATATTTTACTGAAATATATTATTTACTTTGTAACCAAAAGTATAATTAATTAATGTTCGAATTAATACATATTTTAAATCAGATGTGACAGTTTTTGGTAATCTAGAAGTATGGTGTGCTTACCTTTTTTCTAATTCCTTTAATAAGATTAAGAATGAGTGTTTTTTTTTTTTGTCGTTGTTTGTTCATTGGATGATGATGTATCAACTGAACATAACAGTAAATTTAACCAGCTTTAATAAACTGTGCTAATTTGAATCTTGACCTTGGCTGTCAATGAATTAACTTATATAAGAGTAGAGCAAAAATTTACACGTAGAATTTTGTTACAAGTTTCACATTGTTTTTATTTTTGTTAATTGATAATTAATGTATATTTTTTGCTTTTTATTTTAAAATTAGTTCCTACAAAATTAAATTATCGTTAAAATAAAAAGAAGTTAAAAAAAAAGTTTTCTTTTTCATTTACTTTACCTAATTAATCTGTAAACATATTATTCAATACATTCATTAAATACCTTAAAAGATAACTGAATCAAATTCGAATTGAAAAAAAGAACAAAAATACCAAATTGAAAATAATTTTTCACAATTTATAAAATGTCTCAACTATTATTTAATACATTTAATAGTTTTGAAAATATAAAAAAAAATATATCCAATTACATCTATGTATTACTCGCTACCCTTTTGTTTTCTTGTATTAATGATGTGGACAGGATCAATTTATCAGTTGTTTGGATAGAATGTTTCAGTTTAATGGAAAATAAATTCTCTAATAGTTCTTTAATTTTCATTCAATACCTACTGTTTCTGTACAACTGAATTTTTTTATTGTTATTAAAAATATATTTAAAAAAAATGTTTAAGTAACAAATAAGCTGCTTTTCTAAAAGAAATTCTCATATGATATAAAAAGATTTTAATATGTTTATTCTTATTAAGAATGTTTTAATTAATAAATATAAAAAGAAGCAGATTTATTCCTCCTTGAAAATTTTGACACTTAATTTACAAAATTATATGTCAATTTTGTTATTTTCTAAAGTATTTGAAAAAATAGTTAAAAAAAATGATTTTGAACCTTTCTTGAAAGGCATACAGTTTTAACAAACTTTCAGCATGGTTTTAGGAAAAAAATTTGGTGATATAGCCATTTTCCAGTTTTTTGAAAATAATTTAAATTCCTTAGATAACAAAAATTCTATTTTCATTGTTTTTGAGATCTCATTAAAGCATTTGATTTAGTTCAACATTTTTTACTGATGAAAAATGTAGTTGCTATGGTATCAGAACAGTTGTTTACAATTGGTTAAAATCATACCTTACCATAAACAAGTAGTTTAAATTTCATCTTTTGATAAGAGTTCACATATAAAATCTAGACCCTGCACAGTTCGGTGTCATAGATTACTATTTAATGTTTGAAGGGAAAAGTGGGTTATGTGAAAGTCAAACATTGTGGTGTATGCAGTAAGAGGGTTTTACATCATTTTATTTAATATAGTTATGACCACAGTATTAAATTCAGTAGGACCTACTGAATTTTATATTTACAATAATTAGACTTAATTATAAAAATGAAAGGAAAATATTTTAAATTCTTCTCAACTTATAAATGAATACAAATGTAGCCTCATCCATCTAATCTAATTTCCTCTGATTTTCAGTCTTTGGAAAATTCCCAGTAACTTTATTTTTCTTATTGAAATGTACTCTTACTATTTAAAATATATCTATTAATAACAATTTAAATAAATCTATATCTTATATTGCTAATATCTGATAACAGAGAAAGATACTTTTTGATCTTTGTAAGCTTTCTTACCACAAATTTTCTTTGACAGGACTTTTCTTAATAAAATTGCAAAATTTCTTAAAATTTATTATCTCAGTGGTAGAAACCTTGTTGTGAACATCAAATTTGTTAAACTTTGATGATTTTTTTATTAGTTCAACATATTCATTGTGTGTGTGTACATGACCAACTCACCTAATTTTTCTTTTAATTGTGGCAAAATCCCAGTTATTAAAGGAGTGTCTGCATAATGGCAAATAATGTATAAATAAATAAATGTCTGCAAGTTAATTGTTTGGTGTGTGACACTTTGCTTTGTCTTCATAGAAGAAACTATACTCTTTTTCACCATCTGTTAAGTGAACATAGAATTCTTTGAAAATTGAATGGTACACTTCTGTATTGAGTCTGGTAAATGGCTTCAATGTACAATTACCAGAAATAGCATATCATATACTGATTTTCCCATTGCGAAGTTGATGCTCAAATGTCTGGAGAGGGTTTTCAGTCATCCAATATTTAGTGTTATGCAAATTAACCTGCTCAAATAAATGAAACCATGCCTCATTTGACATAAAATACAACACTGGGTTTATGTGTCCATTGTCAATACTGTATATTTGAGAACGCAATAATTAAGACATTTCAATTTATCTTTTCTCTTAATTTGTTGCACAGTTACTATAAGATACTGTTTCAAATTTATTTCATGAAGAATCTTTTGGTAAATTGGGTAGTTTGCACCTCTCTGTTGTGAAAACTTACATATAAATTTTATCAAAACTAGCTTAAATTCTTTGAATATCTATTACAACCTCATACAGAGGCCTTAACAGGTTCTAACAGAAGGTTGCTTACTTTGTTTTCCATTTGTAACTGACCTTGTTTATGACATTTTTTAACCAAATGTGTATGCTATACTTTGCTGGGATACTGAAATTTGAAAATTTTTCCACATTTCTTGAAAAAATAATTGACGTTTCATGAAAGCATCTAGAAAGCACATATGTTAATAACTCTTTCCTTGATAGAATAAGGCATTTTAGAAAAACTGAACTGTAAATAAAGAAACTATGCTATACTGAAACATGAAAACGCTACAACTGACATCAATAGACCAGTATAATAATATATGCAGCCAATAGTGATGGTAGGTAAAATAGCACCACTATTAGGACCAGCGTTAAATGCGATCTCAAATAATTGCAGTTCGAGCCAGCTGATTTTACCTAAGTACTCACCTGATATTTTCTGTATACTTAAAAAAATTTCAAAGTGAATTATTTCAAATAAGAATGTTATTTCAATTACTTCAAAGTATACTACTACCTTAAATAATTTAATCTTACCTAAAAATTTGAATGTTACTGAAAGTTAGCCTATAAGTTGCAGTTTTCCTGCCTTTGAATTATTTATTTAGTGAGTGTGTAATAAATTATAGAGAATTCATTAAATGTAAAAAGCACTTGATTAATATCATAAGTCAAACTTAACACACAAGTGGGTGAGCAGAATGTGTCACCAAGGGTATGGTAGGTTTCCAGAAATGATTCAGTAAGTTTAAATAAGACTGATGAAACATGTTCATGTTAAGTTTTCTTTTTTAACAAACTTGCATGGTATTTATTAAGATTTTAAATATTGTGCTAAAATATGAAGTGAATCATTTTTGATATGCAGAGATGTGCAGAATCAAATTATTTAATTTACTCTTGGGTAGATCTACCTAGCAGTTATGTAGTTGGAATTTTAATAAATCCAATGATTAACAAAAGGCATTAATTATGAGGGGGCAGTAAAAACTTAATTTAATTTTTTTAAAGAAATCAATACATTTATTATGATTATTTAATGCTTTCTATACAATATTTATTTGTACATATACTTAATATTTGTTCTATTTTATACATAAGTAATAAAAATAATTATTTGGTTACATTCTCTAATTTATTTGTATACATATAAATGATGGTTGATATTAGCAATGATTTTTGTTTGAGTGTATTGGATCTGATCCATACTTCTTTTTTGTTGTCATTTTCTTTGTGGCAAGATAGTTGTTTTTTTTTTGTTTTTTTTTATGAAACAAATCAGACTTTAATAATATTAGCAGTACTTGATGTTTAATTTCTTTCTTTATTATTTTTTATAATGCACGTAGAAAATTTTCTGGATAACATTTAGTTGATAATTCTCTAAATGTATTAATAAATATTAAATCATTTTTTTTATATTTTGTCACAAACATTATTTTCCAGCAAAAAATAATGTTTGCTTTTAATTACCAAATTGTATCATGTTAATTGTCACAACTTTAATGTCAGGCAACCTGACATGAATCACAAATCATCCTCAAAAATGATGTAGCTATTCTTAAGTATAACAAGCGTCTCATTCTTGGTTACTAGGAAAAGTGACAAGTGAAGGTGTTTCCTTGCCTTCTTCATTGAGCCAAATGTACAATTGTGAATCATGTCTACCCCAGCAGAATGGTCTTAATATTCGGCTCTACTCTCTGTTCATTACGCCAACTGACTTTATAGTAAACTACCATTACTCTAAGAGATACTTTACATGCACAAGAAAACTTCCTAAACCATAACAAAGCCTGGGGCTAATAATATAAAGCAATTTAAATACCCCTTTTGTGAAACTGCTTCAACTTTAGGGTGTGCTGTTAATAAATATAAACAGTAAGTTGGAAAACAAAGCTGTGTAATGTATATTCATTGAAAAATATGTCATAATGTATATTTAATTACATTTTTATTTATGACAAATAAGATTGCAGTTAGGACAAATTGGTCTACTCCACCTATAACATAAGGTGAAATAGACATTTTCATAGATGCTGTCTAGATTCACATGTCACTTATCAATATATACTACTGTTTATACATTAAAACTGTAGCATTTCATGTATGTCACACTAGTACCAGATTAACATTCTTTGAGTATCTTTTATAGTTTTAATAAAAAGTGAATACTGTTTAATAATGTTAGGTATAAACACTGAAATGCTAATTAGAGAACTGGAAACTATTACTTAGGGATTTACTAATTTCTTTGTTTCCATTAGCCTTTAAACCACAGATTGTTTGCATCATGTAAAAAGAAAACTTATTTCTGTCCTTGTTCTTTAGCATTCATTTAGACTAACATCTTGTATGATGCCATTAATCTAAATCCACTGATCTACTATAGTGGACATTCTGTTTGACCCTAGCATAGTTGAAGTGGTATACTGAAGATCAATAAATTATTTTTTTAGTTATTTGTTCACCCCCTGTATTTTCTCTGTTAAGGTTTTTTGAAGATTAACTTATTGGAGTGTTTCACATTATTCAATTATCGATTGTCTTTTTTTTACAGTTATCTGTATAGCAGTACTTGATGCATTGCAATTAATAAGTAAAGAATATTAATTACTGTTTTTCTTTTCGACAAAATTAAGATTGAAAACTAATAGCTACTCTTTTCACAGTTAAACTGTTTTTTTATGTTTATTTTAATTTAAGATTTAGCACAAGGCAAAAAAAAAGTATTTGTTTATTATTATTATTGTTTAGGTGCATTGTCTAATTCCATCGCTTTCTCATTGTCCACTGGCTTCTTCCTTTTCTTATCTGAAATTAAAAATAAAAGAAACTTTATTACTTTTACAAGTTAGTAAACAGCACTTGCTAATAGCAATTGATTGGTAATGTTAAATTGAATCATATACTCAGTAAACCTATACATTAAGTTATGAGAGTTAATGGATAGATTAAGTCTCACTGAGACTTAATGAATTTCATTCATTAATTCTCTGCTTTTCTTTTCTGTGACAGTAAGTAATGATAGCAGTGATAATAAAAACTCTCATAGTTGATACAGTCTTTGATTCAATTTAATAATTCCTTAGCCATTGGCACCGATATGATTGTGAATTTTGTGTAAAGGAAGCAGAAGGTAAGATGTGACATTGTGAGTCTAACAAAGGCTGTATAGTAGTTATTCATGATGGAGAGAAGTGACAAGCCTAGAATTTAGATGGATGACCTAGTTTAAAAGAATACAAAGATTCAAGAAAACTGATGCTTCACAACTAGTGTTCTTGCTACAAAATTTGCAGATATTTCACAAAGTCCATTGTATACAATTGTTACTGAAAAAGCAGATTTACATAAAATTGTTAATATGGGTTTCAGAAATGTTTGCTGATATGTATAAAAGATTGAATGATTTTAACTTTTTAAATAACTGAATCAGAGGTTGCCATCTATATGCAAATATTTGAATCGCTATCAGAAACAGGGAAATAATTTTTTTGCATACTGTTATCAGTAATGAAACATCAATTCCTCAGATTAATGTTGCGTATAGAATTACTCATCCAGTGCGTTATTTATGATCGGAAAATGTAAAAGAATTCAAGGGAACCTTATTAGCACAGAACATAGCTTCTGTTTTGTGGAGAAAAGTTTTCTTTTTATTGTTGAGACATCTCTGTCTTCCTTTAACTTAAGAATCCGCTTAGTTGTCAATAATTCAAGAAGTAGGAAACAGTGGTGGAGATCCCATACAATTTATATATGTACATAAATAAGAAAAATATATATGATTTATATATGTAAAATTTTTTTTTTTTTTTGTCTTCAGTCATTTGACTGGTTTGATGCAGCTCTCCAAGATTCCCTATCTAGTGCTAGTCGTTTCATTTCAGTATACCCTCTACATCCTAGATCCCCAACAATTTGTTTTACATACTCCAAACGTGGCCTGCCTACACAATTTTTCCCTTCTACCAGTCCTTCCAATATTAAAGCGACTATTCCAGGATGCCTTAGTATGTGGCCTATAAGTCTGTCTCTTCTTTTAACCATATTTTTCCAAATCCTTCTTTCTTCATCTATTTGCCGCAATACCTCTTCATTTGTCACTTTATCCACCCATCTGATTTTTAACATTCTCCTATAGCACCACATTTCAAAAGCTTCTAATCTTTTCTTCTCAGATACTCCAATTGTCCAAGTTTCACTTCCATATAAAGCGACACTCCAAACATACACTTTCAAAAATCTTTTCCTGACATTTAAATTAATTTTTGATGTAAACAAATTATATTTCTTACTGAAGGCTCGTTTAGCTTGTGCTATTCTGCATTTTATATCGCTCCTGCTTCGTCCATCTTTAGTAATTTTACTTCCCAAATAACAAAATTCTTCTACCTCCATAATCTTTTCTCCTCCTATTTTCACATTCAGTGGTCCATCTTTGTTATTTCTACTACATTTCATTACTTTTGTTTTGTTCTTGTTTATTTTCATGCGATAGTTCTTGCGTAGGACTTCATCTATGCCGTTCATTGTTTCTTCTAAATCCTTTTTACTCTCGGCTAGAATTACTATATCATCAGCAAATCGTAGCATCTTTATCTTTTCACCTTGTACTGTTACTCCGAATCTAAATTGTTCTTTAACATCATTAACTGCTAGTTCCATGTAAAGATTAAAAAGTAACGGAGATAGGGAACATCCTTGTCGGACTCCCTTTCTTATTAGGGCTTCTTTCTTATGTTCTTCAATTGTTATTGTTGCTGTTTGGTTCCTGTACATGTTAGCAATTGTTCTTCTATCTCTGTATTTGAACCCTAATTTTTTTAAAATGCTGAACATTTTATTCCAGTCTACGTTATCAAAAGCCTTTTCTAGGTCTATAAACGCCAAGTATGTTGGTTTGTTTTTCTTTAATCTTCCTTCTACTATTAATCTGAGGCCTAAAATTGCTTCCCTTGTCCCTATACTTTTCCTGAAACCAAATTGGTCTTCTCCTAACAATTCTTCCACTCTCCTCTCAATTCTTCTGTATAAAATTCTAGTTAAGATTTTTGATGCATGACTAGTTAAACTAATTGTTCTGTATTCTTCACATTTATCTGCCCCTGCTTTCTTTGGTATCATAACTATAACACTTTTTTTGAAGTCTGATGGAAATTCCCCATTTTCATAAATATTACACACCAGTTTGTATAATCTATCAATCGCTTCCTCACCTGCACTGCGCAGTAATTCTACAGGTATTCCGTCTATTCCAGGAGCCTCTCTGCCATTTAAATCTTTTAATGCTCTCTTAAATTCAGATCTCAGTATTGTTTCTCCCATTTCATCCTCTTCAACTTCCTCTTCTTCCTCTATAACACCATTTTCTAATTCATTTCCTCCGTATAACTCTTCAATATATTCCACCCATCTATCGACTTTAAAATATTAAAAAAATATTTCTCAGAAAGTGCTTAGAATATAGTGGATACTTTAAAAAAGCCACCTACCAACCTTTACTTTTGATTTACACCTCATGTATATTTCCTAAATTGTACAATTTTAACAACGATAAGTCCTCATTTCACAATTCTTTATGTAATTCATTACACAATACTAAGAATAATAAATTTTATAATTTTTATTGGAATAGTAGTATTAAGTTAGCTGGAGTTCAACACTTGAAAGCCTGAACATGCATAACTTGAATGCCAGCTTTTTAAATGTAGCTTGAATGTTGAATGTAGCTTTTTATTTAACTTATAGATGACATTGCACTAATACATATTTAGTCTGTGGCAACTATACTTATACAGCTAGTGATGAAGCAACTGATTGTGCTAGGTAGAATATTGTCCATCAAATTTGTATAAGTTTGTCACTTGCTCTTTATTGTGGTTCCTAACATTTGTTAAAATAAGAACCACATATTTGTTTCCATCCACATTATATAAGTCTTATAGACTTATATTGTTAATTTAGACTTATTAGTGTTACTTTAAACAATTTAAAATATAATAATATTAGAATTTTCACTTGCCTCTAGAAAAATGTTGTTCTTGTAAAGTTATGCTGTTTTTGCAACTACTAATGATTGGTGTATGTTTTAAAATTTTTAAGTTTTAAAATATCTGATTAGTAGTCATGTTTTTTCTGATAGAAATTAATAACATACTTTTTTAAGTACTTTAAATATTATTTAAATAATAGGATTAGAAATGTTTTGTTTTGCACCTTATTAATTGTTGTTACATATTAGTACATCATTTACAGTTAGCTGATTCATCAAGACAATAATGACCTCCAGTGTTTTCAGTTTCCAACACATTGTATTCTATTTGTTTTTTTAAATTCACAATTGTTACTGTTTCTTGGCTGCCATTAAATTTATGTGACTCATATTTTAATGCATTGGTTATATTTTTATTTCCATTCTTAACTTCAATTTAGTTATAAATAGATCTAGAAATTCAACAGCACTTCATGCAGTTATTTTTTATTTTTATTTTCTGAATGGCTGAACAAAATTAGAAGGGTTATATCACTCTAATTAATGACTAATAAAATACCACACTAGAAGTGGTTTATATGCTTTTTACAGAAATTTCCAGAAAAGTTTATAACACACTTCATAAAAAAAAAACACAACTTCACAAGTACAGTATTATTAGAAAGTATAGGGACACTACTTGAAGACTAACCAGCAGTAGGTTGCTGAATTATTCTATAAGCCATTCTACCACAAGTCAAATGTTAAACAGTTTCAGAGATCAGGAAATTTATCCATAAAATACAGTTGACAGTAAAGAAATCATATTATTTGATTGAAGTTATAGGTCTACTTACCTGGACCTAGCATAACTCTTTCCAGTGCACAACCAGGTGCTTCAAAAAATAGGAATAATAATACTGCTGATAATATTGATCCCATTATATCACCAAATGCTGTTGTTATCTGAAAGAAAGAAAAAATTATTGGCAATTTATAATTATGATATTTATAGTTATCAAATTTTGTATAGTCAATGATTTTATTTAATTTACATTCAAATTTCTGACAAAAAGAAATTATAATAGATTAAATACTGTGGAAGGAATATAGAGAAAAAAATTTGTTGGTTTAGATGTTACGAGATTGAGCAAACAAAGAACATCATTATAAATGTGGAGTTGGGAAGTAAATAGGAAGCTATTTTTTTGTACCATTGTATATTCAAAACGATTTTACAGATTCAGTTTAAATTTATTCTACGTTATTTTTTTTATTTTTATTAATTTATTGATTAATTAAAAATTTTGAATAACATATTGAGTATTTCTAATAATGATTTATAGTTCTTAATTTTTGTAGCTATTTTCATGCTTAGAAAAAATAATTTTTGGCTTATATGAAGTGTGCCACTGCTGCCAGAAAACCGTTCTGGTACTGCTTTTGGGAAAAATAAAAAAAATAGACTTTCTCAAACTAAATTGTTTGTAACTTAAAATCTTGGCTACATTTTATTTTAATATAAAAAATATAATCTAACTTATAAAAAAATACAAATCAAGTGAAAATGGTTCTAAAATAAATGCAAGTAGGACTTCATTGCAAAACCGTTCATAGCTGTTTGTTAATCTTATGAAGTTGCTCTCTAATTTGAATATATTTATTTACAATAATCTTTATAGATTTATTAAAACCACAAAAATACAATCTGGAAAAATATTTAAAAACTATTTTACTGCACTACTTTCACAATTCCCAATACAACAATTAAAAGGGTGAATAACTTAAAATATTATATTTAAGAATAACCTAATTCAAATATTCAAGTAGTATAATTTTATAAAATTATTATGATTAAATTAGGATCCAGTTGGGTGCAGAGTGAGAGAAGTATCATTGAAAAGATTAGTGTATCCTCTATAAAGACAAGGTTTATTTTGATGAAGAAAAATTTTGAAGAAATAAAACAAGAAAAAAGTGGGAAGACTGCATTGAATTTAGCTAAATCCCTAGATTGAATGGTGTAAACATCAGGTATTGATGGCTGCTATCAAGTTGTTGAACAAAATATCCTGTTGAGGAAAATTTGAAAACACATTACTGAAGAAGTTTAATTTGTAATAATATAACATAACTTATATAATTAGATATTACTAAAAACATAAGAAATTAATCCTACATTTGATGAAGCTTAATAATTTGAACAGACGTCACTTGGGTATAAGTATACAAAACATTTAAAGTAATTTGAATAGATAAGTTCAGGTTAGACTATGAGTAGTTTAAACAAAGCAGAATTGTTATATGTTCACCCATGGCTCAGTGGACAATGGAGAATAAAAAGTATTTTTCAATTTTAGTGTCTTTCAGAAACTTTCATCATTATAATCTATTTCTATAAAACTAACAAAATAACTTATTTAGTTATTATTATATATGAGTATTTCTTAATGTAATAAAATGAAGTCCTTTTTGTGTTTATGAAAAATATTTACACATGTAGATTGTTAATGTTAGTTTATTAGTGATTTGTTTGAGATAGTTGGAAAATATTGATTCTATTGTGTTATGGAATTTTTTTATTTGTTTTGAACATCATCTTATTTGTACAATCTAGATAATTTTGCAGTCAGAGCGCTGCATTAGATTTGTTTCTGGATCAATCTGTTTTGTGCATGATATTTTGTTTTGTTTTTTGCTGTAAAGATTACATGGCAAAAAACACAGTGAGTTTTATTACTTTTACAAGACTGCTCAAAAATGAGTGTAATGTATTTGTAAGCTGTATGTTTGTTCCACTGTAGCAGCTCAACAGCTGAACTGATTTGAATGTGTGACCCCGCGTTGAAACTTTACATTATCAAAAGTGTCATATATATATATATATATGTGTGTGTTTAAATAAATTTAAAGAATTAGAAAAAATATTATATTGTATACAAAATTGTCACCTGCATGCACTTTAATCATCCGAAGTTAAAGAGCAATGTTTTTTTTTTGGCAATCGTGTTTTTCAATTTTTACTATTTATCTCTTGTTTATTGCGATCTTGTTTATTTTACTTTGTCATTTTAATGTGATATATCTTGTGTTTGTTATTATTATATTGACTTTAATTATTTTACACTGGAATGAGTCAGTAAGTTACAACCATTTGTTTATGAAAGATACATTACAATGCTGAATTAACAATGTGATCTTCAGGTAATATGGTTGAGTGTTAAGTAATCTGTGGATCATAATCCTAAATGGCTTGAGGTATTGTGAATGACTATGTTTGTCATTGGTGGTTTCTGATACATATTGAAATGTTTCCTTTGATCAATAAGGTGGTATCATTCATTATATCTGTATCAATGTGTTGTTTTTATCACTGCATTGTTGTTTACCAGTATAATCATATGTATTTGTTCCATAGTAAAAGTCCAAAAACAAAAAAAATTTGAGGTACAGACAATTGATGGACCCAAAATTAAATAAAAAAATTAGGACTGACATTCATTGGGACAAGTATTTATTTCATTTTAAAGCAATCCTTAATTCCAAAGAAAATTTAAATTCCTAGCACTAATGTATGCTATCTTTTAATTAATTAAAATAAAATAAATTTTAAATATCATAAAAAAAAAATTAAGAAGATGATGGTAAATAATACTACTCTATTGAAATGTATCAATTAAAATTTATAATTCTGTAAGATCATCCAAAAACATTATTTTTTTATTTCACTACACATTATTAATTGGATAATTAAAAAAATGATAATAAAAGAATTTTAAAACAATCTATAATGATATTAAATCAAATTGTGTAATAAAATCGTTTTTATTTTAGAAAAAAATTATTTCAAAATGTTTTTAATTATGTTTGAAACATTTCAGCAAATTTATTGCTGTTTTCAATTTGACTTCAGATAATGTTACTGTTGGTGATAGTTTTTCTTAATTTGCCAGATGCATATAAAGAAAGTAGTTAAAAACTGTGTGTGTTTTAGTTGTTCCTGTTAATATAACTTTTTGTTTTTTCTTATATATTTAATAATATTCAATTATGTTAAAATATGGTTCTTTTGTGATATTGATGTTCTGTGGATCTGTTATCAATGTTGGTGGATTTCTGACTTTTGTCTATTACTTGGTTACTGAATGTTGACTTTATGTAGCTGTGAAGGGCTTTTATGTGTTCATTATATTTTTGTTTAAAAGTGCATTCTGTTTTGGGATAGATATATATATATATATATCCTATATATATTTTTTTAAAAATACAATATTTATACAATTTTATTTAATAGATAATTACAAAAATTTTAATTAGAAATTAGTGTCATTCTGACTGTCATGGGCAACAGCAAAGAAAATAAGAAGAATAAAAGTTATAGAATAAATATTGTCTACTGTCAACTTCACGGATTAAACATAAAAAATTATGTAAAAGGAATGTCACTTATTAGAATTAGATATAAAATAATGGAATACTTGAAATAACAGTAATAATCACTTAAGATGAAGAACTGACCATTTTTAAACCAATTAAATTTTATTAAAAATCTTCAAATTAAATTTAACATCATGCTTTAAAATCTTATATATATATTTTTTTTTTTTTAATTTTATTTAAATTAAAATTTTTGTAAAATATTATCAAAACAAGAGATAAAAAACATAAAATATAAAAAAATTAAATTATAAAGATTAATCAATTAAAATCAATTAAGTTAAAATTAAAATGTAAAAATATAATTGAAACAAAGATAAAAATTAAAAAATTAAGTCTTTTAAAATAAAATCAAAAATCTAAGCAAAGCAAAATCACTTGCCAACCATTTCACTGAACTTACTCTATTAACCATACTGAAAGTTCAATTACTCCATCATCAAAACAAATAATGGTACTATCTATTGTAGCCTGTATTATACAGTCATCCTCATATACTGTCTGAAGTTTGATCATATTAAATTTATTCTTATGTTTATATAATACCTTACTAAAATGTCAAAACCCTCAGTTATTACTACCCATATTACATCTTTTAATTTCTAATATTTTTAAGTTTATTTGAATATCTGATATTGTGTGTTTATTTTAATCAAATGATCTGATACATTCAAAAAACCCAGTTACCTTTTTTATAACTTCTAAAAATGTTCCATGAATCTAGTTTTAAAAGATCTAGTGGTCTTACCAAAATAAATATGGTACAATCATTCATTACATATGATTTTATAAATTCCACTCAAATTGTATACATCAGACATATTATTACTTATTAAATGTTTTATTATGTGGTATGAATGTGTGTATATATATATATGTATGTATTGTATATGTACAATACATGTACAATATGTAAATATATATATATATATATATATATATATATACATATACACATACATACACACACACGCACACACACACACACACACACACAAGACTTGTATACTCAATTTATTAATTACTTGTATACTAAATTTTTTATACACCCAACAGTTTTATAGCTGTCTGCTAGGAGAACAATTACACTAAAGTTCCACATATCTGTTACAGATGCTGATTGCTACTGTAATAATATTCATTTTTAAGAATTTTGTATATCACCTTCAGTCAAATATTCCTTATAAGCAAAATTTAGGCGGTTGACAATGTCACCTGCTATTTTTCAAAGTTCAGTAGCATTATTTTGTCAATATTAAATCATTCATTAATTTCACTTTAAAAGTATATTTTTATTACAAATTGTTTAATATTCCATATCTTTATATATTTTATAATTTTTATTTTTAAATGCTATTATTCTTTAAAATAATTAATCTAATGTTAAAAGCAAATCACTCAAACAAGATATTTTAAAATCTTACCCGTGTCATATCAGTAAAGTTTGTTGGTATTCTTTGTGCACCTGTTTGTAGTTCTAAAATTAATATGTGTCAAATATATACAATAAGAGAGGCGACCTAAAGGTTGGAATACAGAACCCCATGAAAGGAATTTATTGAGGAAACCTGAAAAAAGTAAATTATAGAATAAATTTTAATAAATGTGTATATGCTGAAATAATAATTCTGTTTATTAAAGCTTGCTGAACTTCTTTTTTGTAGATTTTTCAGTTTATGATGTTTACTGATTATTACTGAGAATGTCATGACAACTCTTTAACATTTGAAGGTGTTTCAAAAGCAATTATTTGCTGCTCTATAAAGCAGCAAAAAATGCAATTATTTTTCTCATAATAATATAATTTGGGCCATGTATACATTATTAACCTATAAAAGCTATGTGAATTGAAAAAATAATATATTAAAACACAATTTGATTTAACTGAAACAAACACAACACAGAGAGAAATAGATAGAGAGAGAGAGAGAGAATGTGTGAGATAATCAATTACTACATACGTGATATAAATAATAATTACAATAACTAAGCATAGTTTAAACAAATTAAATAAACCACAATATTCATAGTACAGTTATTTACTAATTATTACTTATATGGGATATGCAAATTATTTTTAATTTCAAAAAGTGTTATGCTAAACTAGCAATTATAATGATTAAAATATGAATTAAGTAGAACTTGTTTATGTATTATTGGTTTATGTGTCTTTTGTTAGCTATTTATGATTAATAATTAAAAATGTAGTGTTTATTGTGATTGAATTGTTATAGTTAGAAGGGACCATAAAACCTACAAATACAGTAACAATATAATCTCATTTACTTGTCATCAAATTCAGCTTTTTTCAATGGAAATACTGTTGTATTGCTATTGATTATCAACTCACATATTTCCAACTGTCATAATTGTTCCAAGATATTCTTAATTAATGTTAAAATGTAGATTAATTCCTCATATTTATTGCACCACTACATTCCCTAAATAATGAACTTGTGTGTTTTATATATAAAATATATATATATTACATACTAGCTAATATTCCTGGTGTTGCTCAGGGTCATAATTTCTTCAAAGGCCCATCCACTACTATTTAAAAAAAATTGTCACTAACATTCCATAACAGATATAAATTTTCTTTGCATTCCTTCTTGTTGATTTTACCTTTTCAAATCTAGCCTGTTTATTACCTTACATTATGGTTTGAATGAAAACATGACGTGTTGGAAGAAAGAGCAAATATTTTAAACTTTCAAACAATACTCAATACAATAACTAATGCAACTATATAAATATGTACAATTTAATTTGATCCAATTTTAATTTTTTTTAATTTAATTAATCCTGCTGAGATCATTGATTATTTACTAGTCCCGATCGACTTATAATAAAGTATTATTATAAGTTGTCTTGTTTTACCATCCTCTCTTTCCTAAATTGCTCTTAAATTCTCTATGACAGTGTCTAGGGACTCTTTGTTTCTTTTATAGAAGGTTGCAAACAAAACCAGTCTAAAGTATCTGTCTTGTAAACCTAACCTTGTTCTAAAATTTAGAATATAATCCCGTCTAATTCAACTTCTGATATATGAACATAAATTATTTTAATATTTAATAATGTTATTTTCATTCAGTAATTTTTTTCATTGTGCCTACATATCATCATTTTTTTTTTGTCCAGTCATTTGACTGGTTTGATGCAGCTCTCCAAGATTCCCTATCTAATGCCAGTCGTTTCATTTCGGTATACCCCCTACATCCTACATCCCTAACAATTTGCTTTACATATTCCAAATGTTGCCTGCCTACACAATTTTTTCCTTCTACCTTACCCTCTAATATTAAAGCGACTATTCCAGGATGCCAACCCAGAGATGTTTTTTGGATCTAAGAGTATTTTCTATTTTGACTGCCAATTAAATTACATTTAAATAAAATTAATGAACTTGTAATAAGTAAGGAAAGGAAAAAACTCCATCTGATCATACATATCATCAATAATGTAATATATAAATAAGTGATAACTGCACCATAGATGCATTTTTTATTTTATTTTTTTATATTTGAATTAGACTTTTTAAGTTGCATTGATACTATAATTACTGATCACTAAAAAATATCAAAATTTGCATCCAGCATTCTTAACTGTAGTGATCTAACGGAGCCATTCCCTATTAATGTGTTAATTAACTATTATTTAAACTGTTTCAAAATCAAGAACAAAAATAAATTTTAAGATTGAAAGGTCAATTTAAATGCTCAATTTTGTTTTATTATTTGTCAGTTACAAGGTTCACATACTAGTAAAGCATTTTCAGTTTAAATTTACATAGAAAAAAGGAGTTGCTTAATTTTATTTTAGTTTGTTTGGGTTTTAATAAAATCTGGGTAAGAAGATTTATTTGTAGCTGTGGAGCTTTCAGTTTAACAAATATACTTTTTTCTTAAATTATCAATAAACATTGCAAAAAGAAACAATATTCCTTACGTAAATATTAAATTAAACACATCGATAGTTTAATTTTATATTTTAATTTAGGTAAATCTTATTTCAAAAGAAAGTTTTTAACATGTATCAAGAAAAAGTGCAATTGTACATTTGACACTGTAACATCAGATTTTCACATTGAAAAATTAAATAAACATTAAAAAAAATTTTATGTCCTTCATGAAAATATGTATTTAATTGTTGTTAAGCATGTCTGTGAAAAGTGTCTACAAAAGGCCTAACTCAAGCAGTCAGGAGTGTAGGAAGAGACCACCTTCATCCACTTCAGTGACGATTTCCACTCCCTGCACAGTGGTTTGAAAGTATTGAAATTGATAATTAGTAAAAGAGTAGTCAAAGGGGTTTGCTTATTCAACTACAACTGCTGTAATAGTTGCAGATAGTTTATGGTTCAATCATTAACATTAGTATTTTTTCAAGTTTTCAAGAAGAATTTTTAAAAATGTACTATATCTGATCATATTTTAGTTTTATAAAGAAATTATGCCTGCACATTTTATTTTGAGCACAAAAGTAAATGCATGTAATGTGTATGACATTGATATGCGTAATGCAGGCTGATTATATGACTTATTCAGGTTTGAGAACCTTAGTTTCAAACTCATTTATTATTGAAAAGATTTTTTACATCAACCTTTCTCTTATGAAGATAATTAAAATACTACTAGCACTCAAGTGTGTTTACTATTTATTGTATTTTAACAAGTCTCCCTCTTCCCTGATGGGTTAAAATTAAAAAAAAAAAAAAATTATAAAATTGTATTTGGAATTAGTAGAACTTGTGGAAGGTGTTACCTTGCTCTACCAATGTTGTACATCATTTTTATTGTTATGAATAGTGAATGATTTATGTAATTTGCATTTATCTCAATTTTTACAATTTTTTTGTAGAGGTATTGCTGTTCAAATGAAGGAAACTGTGAGTGGTGTTCCATCTTTCACTCTACCACCTGAGTTAGGATTACTTCAAAACTATCCATCAATTTTATGTAGTCATGTTCTAAACCCTCAAAGTGAAGATTTAATTTTAGATATGTGTGCTGCACCAGGCAATAAAACTACACACATTGCTTCATTAATGAAAGGAAAGGTAATTTCAATGTGAGATTTATTTTTATTTAAATTGTTGATTTTTTAATTTAGCAATATTATTGCATAAATATTTATTTTGTTGCTGAGGTTGTCACTGTAATTTCCTCGTAGGTTTTTTTTACTGCTATTTGTATCAATTTGAAATTTTTTGGCTATACATCTAATATGGTGGAAAGTAATATTTTTATAGGATAATTAACAATTAACCCACCGGTTTGGTCTAATGGTGAACGCATCTTCCCAAATCAGCTGATTTGGAAGTCAAGAGTTCCAGCATCCTGTAAAGTCAGTTATTTTTACATGGATTTGAATACTAGATCATGGATACTGGTGTTCTTTGGTGGTTGGGTTTCAATTAACTACACATCTCAGGAATGGTCGAACTGAGGCTGTATAAGACTACACTTCATTTACATTCATACATATCATCCTCATTCATCCTCTGAAGTATTATCTAAAAGGTAATTACCGGAGAGGCTAAACAGGAAAAAGAAAGAAAGGATAATTAAAATTTATATGTAAAAAGTAACATTTTGTTGGGGATTGTCATTTTTTATATCTCTTGTTTATAAAATAGCTTTAATGGTATGATGATATAACGCATGACAACTCAACCAACACAGCCATGTGTTGCTGTGTGTGTGACGCAACTGGCTGCACTTGCTTTTGGTTACTTGACTAAAAACAAATAATAAAAAATGAGAAATGAAGTACATCACTTCTTTGTGGTGTTTGTTGAATAGTGCTAATTGTTTGCTCATCATTAGATCTCCATGAGAATTGGAAAAACCAGACCGAATAGGTAATTGTTGAAATATTTCATCAGGTACCTGGCAAAAGAACGGATTGCTGAGGGAATTTAATATTTCATTTAATAGTTCATTTTTTAGTAGTACATCGTTTGATGGGACTATCATGTGGTATTCCCATAAGTGGCATCCTAACTGAGGCAAGAACAAGGCTGAGAGATGCCTTTTGTGAGGTTCTGAAGATGACCTTCGGTAAAGCCCATAATAGCTAGGTGTGGAGGGGATGGTGTGTCATGGCGACCAAAACTGCCACATGGAGGGTGTCTTCCCCTTCGGGGTCAGGATGTGCAGAATACTTTCTTTACCTGTACAAAGGATGGATAACCATCAATAATTACTATTTTTAAAATGAGGGCCAACTGTTCTTAACACTTTGACTACCGACTATTACGATCAGAGTGACTCGGCTGCATTCGGGAGCACCACCCTCTGTGATCAGAGTAGTGGTAGCTAATCATTTCTACTACTGTACTATGAGTTTGGTGTACCTGAAGCGACTGTTTTGCTGTTGTGGTGTTATTGAAAAGTTGTGGTTTAGTACATATTATAGTCGGTTATGTATTTTTTCTTCAACACTGTACAGTTTTAGCTTAAAATGGATGACACACTAGGTCTTTCTGGACTCCACGCATGAACAAAAACTCTACTTCTGATAGAAATAAAATGTTAAATAGTGAAAAATTACTGCGATATTTAGAAGATAGTTAGAAAAATTTAGAAGACTATTTAGATGAGTATTTTCCGGGTTCAAAAACTTTGAGTACCAGTTCTGTGAGTGAAGCTGAGGTTCTCAATGATAAAGCTGAGTAATGAAAATATAAAGGTTAGAAATCAGTAGAAAGATGCAGGTACATTAAAGTAATTTATATTTACAAAACAACAAGAAATGCATATTCCAATTCCAATTGACGCCAAGCCTATAGACTTTTTTCAAATGCTTGTTGACAATTTTTTGCAACTATTGTCCAGTTTACTAATGAATATGCCATAGAAGTTTTGTCTACAAGCAAAGATGAAATCCTATATTACAGATTGGAAGGATGTTACTCTTGTAGAGTTAAAAATATTTTTAGCCTTACTGCCTTACATTGACACCATTTCATTATCTCGTCTCAGTGACTATTGGATGACTGATCCACGTTTTGACACACCAGTTTTAGAAAGTACATGTCCTGAAACAGATTTTTTTTTATTTTTAGGTGTTTACATTTCTCATCTGTCAGCAATAATGCTGTTGACTGTCTACAAAAGATAAGGCTAGTAATAGACTTTTTTAATAATAAAGTGATAAAGATTTATTACCCAGGCAAAGAATTATCTCTAGATGAGTCCATGGTTTTCTGGCATGGTCATTTAGTATTCCACCAATATATAAAAAACAAGCATCATTAATTTGACATGAAATTGAATATAGTAACTGAATCAAATGGTTTGGTTCTTAAAATTCATGTACATAAAGGGGCTACAGACATTTTAGGTGGTTACTAGTCATTGAGAAAAGGTAGTGATGCATTTATTGCAAGAAAATCTAGGTAATGGTCGTGTAGTGTGACAATATAATTTTGGTAGCATGGGTCTAGCTACCAAATTACTTGACCAAGACACATGCTGTATCGGTACTCTTAGAACTGATGGGAAAAATAATCCACAAGATTTAATGTCCAAAAAACTAAAAAAAGAAGAACACAAATCATGTTCTGTAATGGAGTTGACATTGACAAATGTCATGACAAGTGTACTACTGTTAATTCTATTACCACTGATTTTGGGAATGAAATGGGCCTTTTCACAAACAAAAGAGGAACTGTGATGGAGAAGCAAGTAGCTGTATTAAATTAAAATAAATTTATGTTTGGAATAGATGGACAAGATCAAATGATGGTGTAATACCTTTGTAGTAGAAAAACATTCGATAGTACAAAAAACTTTTTATCCATATTTTGCAACATTTGTTAAAGCATACTTTTTATGTTCTAAGTACGTTGCATGGTCATTTTTATGATTTTCGACTAGAAATAATAAGAAGCTGGTTATCCTTTCATATGGCACTAAATATCCATCCAGTTGCCAAAACTGCAGAAAATGGTACCGCCCACTGCATCAGTAAAATTGAAAAAAACAGTAAGATTCTTTACTCACAATTTTTCACTCACATCCAGTTTTATTATAAGTATTTCTTATTCTTATTTAAAATCTATTCTGTTTTTTTTTTATATTACTATTATGTTTATCTATATATTTACTGTATGTGTGTGATTAACCTTCCACAGATGGATAAGAGTACTGACTGCATTGTCAGTTAATCAGCATTTTAAATAATTCATTATCCTCAATTAAAAGAGTACTATTGTCATGTATAAAAGATTATGAAAAATTACTATTCATTATTATAATATTAAAAAAAAAATAGCAAAGCAGTTTCTTAATTTTTGAAGTATGTTAAAAAGTATTCTTTTGGAAATTTTGAGCTGAAATTTTATTGTTTGTATTGGATTTCATGTCTGTAATTTTTCTCATTTTTGTTTATTTTTTAACATTTTAACAAATCTCTTTATTTTTATTGTGCAAAAAAGGTTTTGGAAATTTTGATTTATACCTAATGAAAATGTTACACTAGTGACAAATTTTATATAAATTCAGTGTTTTCAGTTTTTTTTTGTTTGTGTGCTTTAAAAATTTTACATTTTAAAATTTCTTTCAGCTATCTTAAACTGGTTATTTTCATTAAGTATTTTTCACATTAGATTGGCAAACAAAAAAATATAAGAAGAAAAGACCCATTTCTAATGATTCATATTAAAGAAAAAAGTGAATTCACATTCCAATGAGTTCCAAAACCCCTACACATTGGATATAGTAGTACAAAATTTATATATTCAGTAATTTTGTTACTTAGTTTCTTATATAGAATGATTTAACACTTATTATGTATGTCAAAGGATAACGTATGTCTACGGAATAATATTATTCGATTTGTTTCTCCCAACCCAACAAGACCAAAGAACCAAATATACTAAATTATTCAAGATATAGTAATTGTACTATTTAAGTGAACTTATCTCATCTATCACAAAATTTTGTTTCATATATAATAAAAGTACAGTCATAATTATTATTGCAATTCACATATCTCCTTTATTAAATCATTGTTTAATATTATTTTATTATGTTATATATTAAATCAGCATTTTTTCCAGTACTTTTAACTTGTGTCTGTTCTGGATTGAATACCAATTAATGGTCTTAATCAAACCAATTCTATATTGAAGACCATTTTGGGGTGACAGACCTTAGTGTCTTAATTTATGTATTGTTTTTATTTTACAGCTTTGTTTGTTTCTCACCTAGTCTCTTCTCATTCTTTATTATTTTCTTAGAATGGAATAAAAATGTTATTATTTTTATCTGATGTAGTAGGAGTGTAGCATGAAAATTTCGTAAAGGGGTCAGTCTGTGTTAATTACCTATTGTAAATAAAACAATTTTTAAAAATAAGTTTAAGAACTTGAAATAGATTGTGATTATGTTAAGTATACATGCTAGCTTATTTTTTTACAGGGTCAAATAATTGCTTTAGATAAAACTGAGAAGAAAATTGAAAGGATAAAAGAAAACTGTAAAAATCAACATTTGAATAATGTATCTGCTTATGTATTTGATGCAACAAAAGCTTTTGATGGTAATTGTATAACTGAAAGATGCCGAGTGAAAGCACCACCATATAATGAAAATACTTTTGATCGCATTTTGTTAGACGCACCATGTAGTGCATTAGGTCAGCGACCTCAACTTTCTCAGTCACTTTCATTTAAGCAAGCAGATTCATTTCCTTTATTACAGAAAAGACTTTTTAAAGCAGTAAGTTCAACATCAGTAATTTTATTTATCTATAAATGTTTGCATCTCAAAAGAAAGAAAGATTGGTAATTTTATATTATACTGGTTGAATATTTGCAAATATACTTTTACGTATCACTTTTATTTTTTAAGCACTTTTAATATTGAGAAATAAAGTTTTTTATGATGCTGTGCACAAAAGTCAGCTGAATGAGATTTAAGCTGGTTTACACTGCAATTTTCAATGTGTACTGCTGAGGGTCGAGTTACTTCTTGATTTGAAGCAAGTTAGAGAATTCACTAGGTATGAAGTCTGGGGTATAAGGGGCTTGTCCAAAAAATCCCCATTGTGTTTGTTGAACCTTCTGAACAGTTTGACTAGCTGAATGAGAATAATTATTAACGTCAGCATTCCACATCACTAATTCTAAACAACATATTTAAGTTTTGATAGTATATCATATACTCTTTTATGATTGTTATTTCCATAGAATTCAATTTTTGTAAATGCCAGTTCACCTACCACCGTAAAGGAAGACATTCACCTTGTGATGATTCTGGTTGCCACACCATCCCATTCATTCCTAGTCCTAATGGGCTTTACGATGGGGAGGTCATCTTTTAGACCTTCTAAATCTGATTACATATCACAGTCATCAGTTTGGCCTCTTGTCAGGATGTCCCTAATGTAAATACCTCGGCACACTTTTTCATCAGTGTGTTTACTCAACTTTACTGTCACCTTTGTACTAGGCTTCTTCCAATTTCGCTTATCTATTCTAATTTGTAGCCCTCTCAAGTAACTGATTAACCATTTTATGAAACCGCAATCCCTGTACCTCTCTGTAACACTGAAGAACACAAAATAACCATTTCCCATTACTAAATTCCAAACTAGACTGCACTATTAAATATTTATTTTTTGTACTAGAAACATTTAAATTCTGTTCTCATACCTCTTAAACAAGTGTTGATTGCAACAATAACAATTTTGTCCTACAGTTACCCAAATTCATCTCTTAATTTGTCAAAGACAATTAAGAAATTCAATTTGGAAATTCTAACAAGAAGCACCAAAACTCTCTCTGATCTGGTCTGCTTTTGGGAGCAAGATCATTCACCCTCCCATACCACAGCTCCATCACAGAATTCCTAACACAATCAGAATTTTGCAGCAGGTCTTGAAAACATTTTATTTTTAAAGATCCTGTAGACTTCACTCTGAAATGGATCGAAATTCCATGGCAAGAACACCACTTGTAATTAACTAGTGTTTCAGCATTGCATTTGTCAAACATGTACATTCACCTAAAAAACTTTATTTGTCTCAAATTAGCTCTTCTATTTTTCTTTTCATCACAAAATCTGTATAATCTCCAAAAAATTAATTTCACCATTATCTTACTTTTACTTCTCCCTTTACATAGATTCAAAATAATTTTTATTTAAAAATAATGTTACAGACCAATCCAACAAGTTATGAGTTTATTTATCATGGGTATCATTACTCATCATCAAGGAAGAGTAAATAACAGACTGATAATAAAATGATTGAATGCTATCTACAGAATCCGTTGCTTTTTGCAGTGTGATTGTAATCACTCTTACAAGTCATTTCCTGTGAACAGTTTTATTTTGTACTTTATTCCTTGTATATATTAATGTTCTTTTAATAATGTGAAATTCACTGGTTTATGTATAAAATTTATTGTCTACACAGATTTTTACATACTGAAAAAGAAAAAATTCCAGTTAACAGAACAAATATAAGTGTGGGACTATCTGAAAAATACTGATTTTACTGTAAAAAGCCATTAAAGTGTTAAAAAAAGCACAATGTCATTTTTTCATCTGAATGGATGATTTCATTTGATTTTTCAAAAAACAAAATCTCAGGTCCAGTATAAAAACAAAAATTACTGCTAGTTAAACTCACAAGTTATACACACACATACACACACTATATATATATATATATATATATATATATATATATATATGCACGTACACATATACATTTAGATCCAGAAGTTGTGCACATAAAAATTAAAGTGTCTACAAATAGTAGTATAGTCGAAAATGTTCTATTGGCTACCACAAGATAGCACCATGGATATTAACAACAACAGACCTAGATGCCATTGTGATATATCTTGCAATAGTACTTTGTTTATTGTTTGGTAAACATGTCGCTTTCTGAAGAAAAATAAATTGTTGAATGTTGTTTTTCCAGTTGTTCATATGCACGTGTTGTAGGCAAATTTCATTGGAAATTTATGGATGTGGCAGTGCCTAACAATTTGACCATAACAAGATTAATCACCTATTTTAGAGAATGTGGATCAGTTGCAGACAAGAAGAGAACCGGGAGACCAGCTTTTTGACCAATGCTAAACTGGCTGAGGTTAAGAATGTGATATGTAGTGTTCACCTTCAAAAAGGTTGAGGAGACTACCTGCGCACTCTGATTTCATATGGAAGTATTCAGAGAGCGATGAAGCAGTTACACTTTCATGCACATCATATTCGCAGTGTTCAGGAATTGAAGGAGCCGGTTAACAAAAAGCGCGTAGTGTACTGTACATGGTTTCAGTCATTTGTTGAAAACCATGGAGTTGCAGAGCGTGTCTGTGTTTTCTTCACTGATGAGGCATGGCTTCACCTTAGTGGCTATGTGAACAGTCACTATATAATTTGGTCAATTGAAAATCCACATGTGTTACATGAAAACCGCTTACACTGTAACCATTATTAATTTTGTCTAAAATAGGCTCATAGGGCAAAGTTGGTTACTTTGTTAGTATTATATACTTTTTATTTTATAAATTTTGTGTTACGTCGATAGACAATTTTAAAAATGCGAGGTTAAATGAATTTATTCAGAGAAGACTGATGTGGATAATCATTACATAATTAGATAAGAATAAACTATTTTTTGATGATTCAATTCTTATCACTCATTCTTGCTAAATTTTATCATAGTATGACATCATGCTTGCAATGGGAACAAACTTATCCCACAGAAAGCACTTTCCCACAGAAAGTGTTACGCATTCACATAGACTTATAATGCTAAGGTATGGTGGTAGGGTTATATCGGGAGACCATAGACAAGATGCAGTTTATGTTCAGATTTGTCAGTGTGAGCTTCAGTGCAGTGATTTTGTTCGTAAAACCGTTCAAAAAATTATAATTTATGTTTTATTCTGGATACAGGTGTGAGAAACTTTATTATTAAAGGCCTCTCCGCAACAATATTTCAATGGATCCATTACAATAATACTAATCCGTTGACTATTTAATAAAGAACTATTAAAAATGATACTTGTTATATTGATAAATTATATTCAAAATTACAACTAGAATTAATTTCAGATTGGCCAATTCCATATTAGTATTAATAAAACAATTTGAGAAATTCTAATATGTGAATATCAAAGTTCATGTAGATAAGGCTTCTACGAATTTCAAGAAGATTAATAATGGATGTTCTGAGTCAAACATTCATTAAGCAAAAGAGTTTGTTTTGTATGTTCTTATTATTTGTTTTTATTTTTTTATATATATAAATAGTTAGTTTCATAACGAATAAATAATGTATAATTATTCATTATAATGTATAATGGTAAATAACTTAGGGCTCTAGCTAAGTTTAAGTTTTATGTTAGAATTCTCAATTTTTCATTATTATGTAATTTTATTTAAAAGGATAACTAAGCTATTAAATATAAATTTCTGATTTTAATTGAATGATTAATTTTGAGACTCCTTTACTCATGTTTACACTAAATCGGATCTATCTGACAGTATGGTATTCCAATTAGATTTTAAAGAGAGCAATCTTAGGATATAAACTTTTGAAGCAGCATAGTCTTAGTACATTGTTTTGCAAATCCCAACATTATTAAATTCATTTTTTTAAACAAATTCTTTAAAAATTAGTATTTTATTTTTTTTTTTATGTTTTTTTTTATGTATAGAAGCTTACAACTCTCTCAAAAAATGGAAGTGCAGTGTGCCATATCATGTTGTCGAATAGTGGGCCCCATTTCTTTAAAACTACAGTGAATAGTGTTATATACCAAGACATCATTACATAGTTTATTGTGCTTCTTGAAAATAATGAACGTGATTGTTGGTTCCAGTAGGACAGTGCCACATGTCACATCTAATGAAACCATGCATTTCTTGCACGAGTTTTTTGGGAGTGTATCATCTCTAAAGAATTATGGTACCCACATTCTCTTGATTTGATGTCCCCAGATCTCTTGCTGTGATCTTAAAGGAAAGGTCTATAAAAACTGGAGGAACTAAAGATGAATATAACAACGGAGTTTAATATCAGTATACATGTGCTCCACAAAGTTACTTCAAACATGTTATAAAGATTTTCTATATTCATTAGTGAGCGGGGCAGCCATTTTGTGTAAATAAATAAATCTTTAAATATTATTACGTATGTCTTACTTTTTTATTATTTGATGTGCGCGACTTTTGGACTTTTTATACATAATGTACATAAATTTCAGCACTTTTCCTGTTGTTGAGAATATTTCTAGGAGTCTTTTTTAGAGTGGAATTCACATCACAATGTCCTCTCTTTTCTCATTACACTTTTAGCAAGATTTTCAGCTCAGGTAATAACCCAGAAATAACATTGGACCATATCTAAAAATAAGTGCTTTTACAGTACAAAATGTTGAGTTAAAAGGTTTTGGAGTAGGTATGAGAAATGGGCTGACATATTGTCATGATGGATTTCTCACTTGGATGATTTCCTTAGGTTTGGTCTTTTGTGGATACTAGCATCCTGAAGATAATGGCAAACTTCTTGATTTATTTAACCTTCAGAAGTATGTTTACGATGTATAATCGAGCATGTGTATGACTATGCACTGTGCTGAGTCTGTCTCTTGACTGATACTCTTCACAAGGAAAGACAATACGGAATAATAAATATTTCACAATTTTTTATTCTTCAATGTAATTTAAAGATTTTTTTTGGAGCTGTTGTTGAAGTCAGATTTTTCATTTGTTATTTTATATGGTAAAATTATGTTTGAAATGTTGTTTAATACTTAAGAGAAAAAATAAAGAATGAAAAAGAAGTAGATATAAACTTTAATTAAAATGACTTACTCCATTGAACATTATACTTTCACTTCAATAGATATAGTCTCATTTTTACATTTTCAAATAATTTTATTTTTCAATTGTCAACTGTTCACTGGACTATTATAGCTGGGTCTTTGATTTTATCTTTTGTAGCTTGCTTAAAAAGCTCTGTCGTAGTTTTTCTTTCTCTTTTTAAATATCCTTAAAAACATCTTTCATGACTATACTGACTGACATGGTTCTACCCATTCTCCTCATTTGGCTTTAAATTTCTTAAAAAAAGAAAACGATATAAAAAAAACAATTTGCAGTTGTCAAATTGATGTAAATTCAGTAAGTTATTTTGTTTAAAAATTATAGATAATAAAAACAAGTCATTGGCATAATTAGATTAGGTTATCATATGCTTGCAGTATTTTATTTTTTTCTGATTCGTGCTGGTCAAGTTAATTTCTTTATAAAGAAATAAATCCACAGGATATTATTTTCTTCTTTTTTTTAATTTTAATTTGGATTTACTGTTAATAGTTTTAATTTCTATTAGGTGATAATATGGCCACCAGCCTCCATGGAGCGAGTGATAATGTCTCAGCCTTTCATCTGGAAGTCCTGGGTTCGAATCCCGGTCAGGCATGGCATTTTCACTCGCTATAAAATTACCATCTCATCTCATATCTAACTGTGGTCCCAGAGTCTAAAAATCGAAGGTGGTAAATATGGCCGTGGAAATCAAACTATTTCAGTTTGGCTGACAATTTTTGTATTTAAATGTGTTAAATTTTAGTTTTTCGATTTGTTCTTTTTATTATTACAGGATAGTATACAGTTCACTTTACAGTAATTGTTTATGTATGTATATATATATATATATATATTTATATATATTTTTATGTTTAGTTAATGAAATATTATTTATTTATTTATTTCAGAATCTATGTATCAAGGTATTTCCTGTTTATACCAGATAAAAATGAATAATTTTTTATACTTCCATAGTTTTAATTTTGCTTTTATATTTAATTATTTATCAGGTTTAAAGAATCATTGCTTTGTAACCTAATGTAATAAGGATAAAATCAAAACCTAAACCGACAACGATTGTTAACGTCTATATGCCTACAAGCGCCCATGATGATGATGAGGTGGAGTGTGTATACGAAGAGATTGATGAAGCAATTAAACACGTAAAAGGAGATGAAAATTTAATAATAGTTGGAGATTGGAATGCAAGCATTGGAAAAGGCAAGGAAGGAAATATAGTGGGTGAATACGGGCTGGGCAAAAGGAATGAAAGAGGGGACCGACTTATAGAATTTTGCACGAAGTATAATTTAGTAATTGCCAACACCCAATTTAAAAATCATAATAGAAGAATATACACTTGGAAAAAGCCAGGCGATACTGGAAGGTATCAGATAGATTATATCATGGTTAAGCAAAGATTTAGAAATCAACTCGTTGACTGCAAAACTTACCCTGGAGCAGACATTGATAGCGACCATAATTTGGTGATAATGAAATGTAGATTGGGGTTTAAAAACCTGAAGAAAAGGTGTCAGATGAATCGGTGGAATTTAGAGAAGCTTGAGGAAGAGGAGGTAAAGAAGATTTTTGAGGAGGACATCGCAAGAGGTCTGAGTAAAAAAGATAAGGTAGAAAATGTAGAAGAAGAATGGGAGAATGTTAAAAAGGAAATTCTTAAATCAGCAGAAGCAAACTTAGGCGGAATAAAGAGAACCGGTAGAAAAGCTTGGGTTTCAGATGATATATTGCAGCTGATGGATGAACGTAGAAAATATAAGAATGCTAGTGATGAAGAAAGTAAAAGGAACTATCGGAAATTAAGAAATGCTATAAACAGGAAGTGCAAACTGGTGAAAGAAGAGTGGATTAAAGAAAAGTGTTCAGAAGTGGAAAGAGAAATGAACATTGGTAAAATAGAAGGAGCATACAGGAAAGTTAAGGAAAATTTTGGGGTACATAAATTAAAATCTAATAATGTGTTAAACAAAGATGGTACACCAATATATAATACGAAAGGTAAAGTCGATAGATGGGTGGAATATATTGAAGAGTTATACGGAGGAAATGAATTAGAAAATGGTGTTATAGAGGAAGAAGAGGAAGTTGAAGAGGATGAAATGGGAGAAACAATACTGAGATCTGAATTCAAGAGAGCATTAAAAGATTTAAATGGCAGAAAGGCTCTTGGAGTAGACGGAATACCTGTAGAATTACTGCGCAGTGCAGGTGAGGAAGCGATTGATAGATTATACAAACTGGTGTGTAATATTTATGAAAAAGGGAAAGTTCCGTCAGACTTCAAAAAAAGTGTTATAGTCATGATACCAAAAAAAGCAGGGTCAGATAAATGTAAAGAATACAGAACAATTAGTTTAACTAGTCATGCATCAAAAATCTTAACTAGAATTCTATACAGAAGAATTGAGAGGAGAGTGGAAGAAGTGTTAGGAGAAGACCAATTTGGTTTCAGGAAAAGTATAGGGACAAGGGAAGCAATTTTAGGCCTCAGATTAATAGTAGAAGGAAGATTAAAGAAAAACAAACCAACATACTTGGCGTTTATAGACCTAGAAAAGGCTTTTGATAACGTAGACTGGAAT
Source organism: Lycorma delicatula (assembly GCF_047948215.1). Taxonomy (NCBI): domain Eukaryota; kingdom Metazoa; phylum Arthropoda; class Insecta; order Hemiptera; family Fulgoridae; genus Lycorma; species Lycorma delicatula. The sequence goes on along the minus strand of NC_134455.1, from coordinate 372,987,437 downwards.
AAAATGTTCAGCATTTTAAAAAAATTAGGGTTCAAATACAGAGATAGAAGAACAATTGCTAACATGTACAGGAACCAAACAGTAACAATAACAATTGAAGAACATAAGAAAGAAGCCCTAATAAGAAAGGGAGTCCGACAAGGATGTTCCCTATCTCTGTTACTTTTTAATCTTTACATGGAACTAGCAGTTAATGATGTTAAAGAACAATTTAGATTCGGAGTAACAGTACAAGGTGAAAAGAGATGCTACGATTTGCTGATGATATAGTAATTCTAGCCGAGAGTAAAAAGGATTTAGAAGAAACAATGAACGGCATAGATGAAGTCCTACGCAAGAACTATCGCATGAAAATAAACAAGAACAAAACAAAAGTAGTGAAATGTAGTAGAAATAACAAAGATGGACCGCTGAATGTGAAAATAGAAGGGGAAAAGATTATGAAGGTAGAAGAATTTTGTTATTTGGGAAGTAAAATTACTAAAGATGGACGAAGCAGGAGCGATATAAAATGCCGAATAGCACAAGCTAAACGAGCCTTCAGTAAGAAATATAATTTGTTTACATCAAAAATTAATTTAAATGTCAGGAAAAGATTTTTGAAAGTGTATGTTTGGAGTGTCGCTTTATATGGAAGTGAAACTTGGACAATCGGAGTATCTGAGAAGAAAAGATTAGAAGCTTTTGAAATGTGGTGCTATAGGAGAATGTTAAAAATCACATGGGTGGATAAAGTGACAAATGAAGAGGTATTGCGGCAAATAGATGAAGAAAGAAGCATTTGGAAAAATATAGTTAAAAGAAGAGACAGACTTATAGGCCACATACTAAGGCATCCTGGAATAGTCGCTTTAATATTGGAATGACAGGTAGAAGGGAAAAATTGTGTAGGCAGGCCACGTTTGGAGTATGTAAAACAAATTGTTGGGGATGTAGGATGTAGAGGGTATACTGAAATGAAACGACTAGCACTAGATAGGGAATCTTGGAGAGCTGCATCAAACCAGTCAAATGACTGAAGACAAAAAAAAAAAAAAGTAACCTAATGATTGAACAATAAAAGAACCCTTTCAAAGCCCAATGGTTAAACAATCATACCTTTTTATTATTCCGAGAAAATACGCTATATCTCATTCTGAGAGACTTTCTAGGCATAGTGAACCATCATATTGTTAGGAAATGAAACAATTATTTATCCCTGGTCTGCTCCCTTTCTCTGTTATCAGTCACCCACTCTGATAATGTCCTGATACTTAAATAACAATCCTGTTCTATTTACTAGAATTAAGTTATTATTTATTGCTAATATTAATAAGAGAGAGAAACGGTAAAGGGTGACTGGATGGACAGTCAAGTACGGAGCTATCTCCATACTTTCCGCATCTCTATAGAACCCTGCTTAAAATAAAGTAAATAATATTAATCAGTCAATCGTAGAAGTATGATTAGTATTTAATTTTTGATTATACTGATATTATTTTCTTCAGTAGTTTTCTTATAATTTTCTATCTTCTTGTTTTAATTTTTAGAATAAATTTGGTATATTTCAATTTAATTTTAATTTTTTAATTTCTTGGCCCAGCTTTAGGTAAATCATATTGGTTTGCATGGCATTTCTCCTACCACCACCCCATTTGGTCGCCCTAAAGCATAAGACTGAATGTCTGTGTGATAAATGGCTACTGAGCTGCGAAACAGTTTGGCAACCAGTGTCTTTAATAGCTTCTAAAGCTTTCCTAACAGCATGAGTGGACTAAGCGCATTGCCATACACCACCAGTATACGTGTCGCAACCACTCACTTATCATATATAACTAAAATGGGTGGGCGCACCTGTCAACTACTAAAAATATATATGACTTCAATAAATAAATTTATATCGTCAAGACAGCACTTAGCTGCCACGCCTTGGTCACTGAATGTGAATGGTGAGTATTTATCCACCATTTTAAAGCGCTTGGGAGCTTTAGTTGGCTGGTGGCCAGCCATAATTCTTGGGTAGCTTCCCTTAGCAGCAAGGCAGGAGTTTTTCCCTTAGATAAATTACTTATGCCTGTTAAACAAAGCAACATCATCAAGGAATGCCCATACAGTCAGACAGTGCGACTCTCGCCACATTGACTCACTGCTTGTGAGTGGCCAATTTTCCCCTTTACCTCTAAGTTCCAGGGTGGCCTGAGTTCTAGCGCCCCCAACAGCTGGGCAGTCGAACATCATGTTGTTTCATTCGACTGGACCTCCTCACAAATACATGGCTCATCAGCTGCCAGGAAGATCTGAAACAAATATTGGTTTAAATTCACGTGATTGGAGAGCACTTGGGCTCCCGTTGCCCTTAAAAACGAACTAGAGGTGCTGCATAAATCTATACAAGGATCTACCCTTAATTGTGACATGCCATTCTTGCTGCCATGCACCCATCGCGAGGCTGTAAAGTCTCCTAGGTAAATCATATGTTGATCTTTAACACTGTAATGCATTAAATCTTATATTTAACAAAGTTGTTCTACTTTACACATCAAACATGCACTAGCCTACTTGCAATTTAAGATAACAATCAAGATAAAATGATTTCTGGTACTCCTTACTCCCCATCATAATACAGAGTTTCTGCATTATTTCAGATTTTTCAGGACATCAAGATTAATCAGGTAACATTTAGTACAGAGTAGTTATTTTGATGTTACATATCTCTTTATACACTACAAAAAATTAATTCTACTGATTTTTATCATTTCAGGCAGTTAAATTATTGAAGCCAAATGGTACTCTTGTATTCAGTACATGCACATTATTAGTAACAGAAAATGAAAGTATGGTTAGTTGGGTGCTGAATGAATTTCTAGATCTTCAGCTTGTTCCTGCTAAACTGATTGTTGGAGGTCCTGGCAATAAAAATGTAAGTTAATTTTTTTTTGGATGTATTTAAAAAATAAAAAGTATTTTTTGCGTAAGAATTGAGCCAAAAATGTCTCACTCCTTTATGTTTTTAATTGGTATCAAGAGTTAGAGATCACTAAAGTGACAAATTGAATTTTCCTTGAGAAAAAAACATTACTTTTATGTATTTATTCTTTCTGAAGTGATTCTTTGACTTAACTGGACTCAAAAATTTTCTGTTTATCCTTACACAATTATGTTCAGTAGTTTTAGTTATTGTTATTAAATTCTGTTATATTACATGGGTTGCCCGAAAATAAAGAATGATTGAGCATGTCACATGTCTCCAGCCCTGCTGGTCATTATGGGTGTAAACTCCCTCCACTGCAAGCTCATTGTAAGCTAAACTACAGCGCTACAAATGTGTGTATTTTTTCATGCTTTTAAAAAGCGAGACGAAAAAGAAAAACCTGCCAAATGTGAAGTGCATAGTGTGATTTTAACTTGAAAACATTTCGGCCCATAAACATTTACAGACAAATTAAGGAAGTTTGTGGCGATAGTGTGATGAATGAAGCAGCGGCTAGTAAATGGTGCATTATGTTTGATGAGGGATTAACAAATGTGCATGATGATGACCATCATTATATTCTGGTCAACCATACCTAATCATTGATGAACTCAAGAAAAGTGTTCATGGTAAAAGTGAAAGAGAATAGATTTATGTTAGATGGTTTACAGTTTCTTTCCTGAAATTTGAAGAGCTTTACTTCATCTAATTGTAACAATCCATCTTGGTTACAAAGTTATGAATGCCAAATAGAGATGTTGATTTCTGTCTGATTACAAAAGTCAAAGAATGTAAGCTGCTTTTATTCTCGTTATTCTCAAGATGGTGACAAACTTTCAGATCACATTGTTACTGATGATGAAGTATGGGAAATAATGCACAAGTTAATTGAATGATGAGCTGAAAGAAGTTGTCAATGAATGGTTGAAGAACTGGTTGGCAGAAGTGTACAATGAAGTATAGAAAAAATATTATCACGCTAAAGTGTGAATTTGTATGGTGGCTATGTTGGGATATAGTTTCAATATAAAAAATAAATGTTATATATAAACATTTAAAATAAAAACTGTTTAATTAATTCTTTTCTTGATTTTGTATACCAAAAAATTTATTACTTTCTAAACAGCCCTCATGTAATAGCTGTTATAGTGGTTTTCTATGTACGAAACATTTAGCTCATTACCTTAATTCCCTGTGATAAACTGCTGCAGCTGGTGCTTTTATCTTTTAGTGACACTAGGTTTTTGAGTTTCTGTTTTCAGTAAAGTGTACATAATAGAAATTAACCCTTCACAGGTGGAAACCCATATATGGGTCTCTGAATATGAGCGGCTATTTGTCTTCAAGTAGTTAGATATAAATTCCAAGAGATCATTTCTTTCAATCATTTTGAGATGGGAATTACTGATACAACATGATTGGGAACCATTTTACTTGAGTTATCAGATGAGTTCAATGACCATGCATATGTCACAAGACACATGCATTATTTTTTTGTGTTTTTCGATCATTCTTAAGTATTTGTTTATTTTGTTTACAAACTGTTCCTTCCAAAACTTCATTTGAATTCAAACAAAATTGTTGAGACAAAAATTCAGAATATGAATAAAAATATTTACATTATTATTCTAATAAAACCATATATACTATTCCCTGCCTAGGTGCACTACAAAATTGCTGTTTTTATATTACCATCAACATTATTCTGTTACTATTATTATTCAGTGTTTTTTGCATGAAAAACCGTTTTCGTGTAAGATCTCGTAAAATAATTAAACATTGTTCCTCAACCCGATCGGTGGCAGAATTCAAAATTCAACAATGAATTCAAAAACACAATGTATATTGTGCCTGTTTTTATGCATGAATGCGTGTTTTAAGTTACTTTAAATAGTTTTTGCATGAACTTTTTCTTTTGAAAATGCCTTCTGCTTACAGTCATAAGATATTGCCGCCCATGAAGGGTTAAATAGACAGTGAAGTGGAAATGATGAAGACACTCCTATACAAATAGCACAAATTAGAGTTATCATTCTAGACTTTCTTGTAAAGAAATCATAGTGTATTCACCATAATTGTTATTTCTTAAATCTGTTTTGTTTAATAAATGATTATGTAGGAATTATTTCTGCAAGATAAGAGATTCAACAGCAGTTCATTAGTGACCTACATGTTAAATAACAGGCTAAAACATGACAAAATATTTATTATAAAAATATAATTAAAATAAATAAATAAATTGTTGATATACCAAACACAGCTTCCATATTATAATAAATCATTCAGATATAAAATTGATGCAGAATAGGTACAATTAGTTTCTATTCTATAATCCCTGCTTTCAAACTGATTATAATATGTATTCAGATTTAGAGGATCAAAAAGATGACTTTCCTTCGTTAAAGCACATTGGGGGCTAGGAACTGAGCAGGTGGCTTGGTGGTTACAAGGTGAGTGTCTTCCTGTATGGTGGTCAGGATGTCCATATAATATGTAAGTTTTTAAAGCTAATCATACATAGCTGAAATTTTTAGGGTTCAATGCTATATCTTGCAGCAAGTTCTACGAACAAAACCTGGAACAAACTATTCAGTATTTGAAGATATATATATATATATATATATATATATATTAAAAATGTTCAAAAGCATTCTTATAATAACTGAAATTACGCTCCAGTCTGTAGCAAAACAAAAGCACTATTTCTTAAAAGTGGAACGTTTTTTACGTTGAATTGGGATTAAATCATTTTCCTAATTTTGCTTGATACATATGGAAAACCTTGAATATCACAGGTAGATAGAATATTTTTTCTCTGTTTTGGATAGCATTTGTTTTCTTTCACACTTTTGAATAATGTACAATGTTACATTGTGCCAGTAAAAACATAAACTATTATTATTTCACTACTTTAAAGTTTCTAAGACTTTAGCCATTTCATTATATACTTTTATTCCTTTTAATTTCCTTATGTTAAGTAAAAAAGGAAGGTATTTTCTGGTACAGATTTGTGTGAGTCATGGAAAGGTTATCATGAAGTAAAATTTTACTTTCTTATTTTTGCTTGCATCTATATAAAATAATTTTAATTTTTAAGATTAATACAAATACTTTTTAAAAATCTGCTATTGAGTAAATAACTTTTTTTAATTGAAGTATTATAGACTGCAGTTTAAGTATATATAAATTTTTAATTACTTTGTACAGTTTAGGTATCATGTGAGGTTTGATGAAAAAATTTGCAGAATTTTAGCTTTTCGCAAAAGATTTTTATTTATTCATCATAGTACTTATTTATTCAAAGTACATCTTTTCAGATTAATACATTTGTGGCAGCGCTTTTTCCAAACTTCGAAGCACTTCTAGAATGCAATTTCTGGTATGGTGTTAGCTCCTTTAGCGATTCTGTGTTTATTTCGTCATGTTGACAAAATGTCATCTTTCATGGCTCTTTTCAGTTTGGGGAATAGGAAGAAGTCACAGGGGGGCAATGTCTGGCAAATATGGAGACTGAGGCATAATGGTGTTGTTTTGGCCAAAAATTCTTGAACAAGCAGTGAAGTAAGAGCACGTGCATTATCATGGTGCAATTGCCATAAATTGGGTGTTTTCTTTACTTTTTTGATGTCATTGGTTGTTGTGCTGGGACATCCAGGGTGCTCATCATCTTCGTCTTCATGGTCCTCACCAAAAGCAACATTCAAAATTTCCAATGTGGTGCTTTACTCTATTCCATTCTTAAAGCAAAATTTAATGCAAATTCTTTGTTCCATTTTTTCCTTAAGTTAAAAGTCACTGATCATTACAAAACACATGTAACCTTTTCAACAATAAATTAAGCATCCAATATGGCTACCAATGTTAACATAAAAAAATAATTCTGACAATTGGATTTACAAACCCTGGGAGAATTCAAAATTCCATGTATTTTCTGTATCAAACCTTGCATGTGTCTCTCTATGCTCAATAAAAATAACCTAAAATAAAAATGATTATTTATTTGTCCTGCAATTATCATTGAGTAATACTGTAAATAAAAAGTTTATTTGTGGAAAAAATAAAATGAGTGTAATTCATTTCATTAACACAGATTTATCTACTTAATATTATTCATTTGTAGTAATTTTAACCAATTCTTGATCAATTGGTTTTATTTTTTAACTGGTATTACTGTGGTTGATGTATGTGCATATGTTTATCCCTGATTTCAAAGTTATTTTTAATTTGTTTTTATTGCAGTGTGGTTTGACAGAAGAACAATGCCATTTAGTGCAGAAATTTGGACCATCTTATTGTAATTCAAGTTCAACTCATATTTTCTCTAATTTTTTAAATGTCCTACTAATTCAGAATTTGAATTTATTATTTGCTAATTATAATGAACACTATTTTGAATTTACTAGTTTTCATTTTGCAGTCTAAAACTTACCTTTTTATAATATTTGTCATCTTTAACAATCTAGCTTATTAAGTAGATTTAACATAATATTAAAAAGTCTTGTCTGGTTAAGACAGTAGGGAGTATTATCGCTTTCATTCTGATGTATTCCTTAAAATGTTTCAAGGAGTGGAACCAGAAAACTAGAGGTATGAACTAAGGATATAATGCCAACAGCTGAGGGGATGTTTAATAAATCAGTTTTATGTGGATCACTGAACATAAATATTAGTTATCTTGCAGGGTACAGTTTCTTAACATGTAACAGGCATTTATTAGTAGCTAATGACCATAGCATCCAAAGTTGCTTGCAAGAAATAGATACATAACATGTACGGAAAAGAATGGTGTATGTCTCTACAAGTACAAAAGGAGGTCCTCTATTATGTACCATGAAAACCATGAGAGTACGTTGATCAGAGCAGCATTTTAAAATATAAAGTATGGAAGTGATCATCATTTATTAAATAATAGTGTATTGAATCTAATAAAATTAAACACAGATAAAAATAGTATTAACTGAACAATTTATAAAATAAAAATTTAAAACTATCTGTTTGTCAAATGAAGTCATAAAAGATTCAGGTTAATTTAAAAACTGCCAATTTCCAACGTTGAGTGGTAACATTTCTGTCTTTCATCTGAAGGTTCTGGCTTGTGTCTCCGGTCAGGCATGGTATTTTTTCTTACGCTATAAAAAATTCATTTCATTATCATCTTTCAGCAGCTGCAACAAGGCTAATCATAATAAAATTGCTATTATGCTTTCTCTTCTTCAAGTCAAATACATACAGTCAACACATCTATTCATTGTTCAAAGAGAACAGATTGTAGATGTTAGTCAAAAAAACTTTCAACAAAGTATTATTGTTTTTGAAACAGGAAATTTTAAAAAGATTATTTGATAAAAAAATAACCATAAAGCATACAATTTGTTTTCTTTTGTGTTAAAAACAGTTATGTTATCTGGTTTGACTGTGAATAATGTGTATTTTAAGAATAACTAAATTATTATTTTTCAAAATTAGCATGTTAACAGATTTGAAAAAAAATCTGATGTGGACACCAGATGACTTCCTTGTATGCCTATTAAATTACATACACACATTTTTTTTTAAATGAAAAGTATATAAAATGTTATATCAGTAATAACTTCTGATATTTTTTATTTTTTTATTATTGATGATATTGAACACATAATTTTTATTTCCTAACATGGGATGTAGGATTTTACTCTGTTTTTTTATGCTGAAAATGAATATGAACTCGGAAAGAATATTTCTATCACCCACCATTTTTGAAAATTTTTTTAATTTTAATTAAAAGGATTTATCATTTATCAACGTATAGTTGGCATTTTAAGCTCCTATATTGTATTTTGTTAGCTCATTTTTTATTGTTTAACTTTGTTAACATAATTTGTAAGCTATAAATAAACAGTACTAGACAAAGAAATCATATCATAGTCATATATTATGACATCATATCTAATACTGGAGAGTGAGCCTTCATGGACAAGATTAATAATGTCTGTGCAGGTCAAAACATATAGCTGAAAAACACAGCTGTGTTGTTTGCATTAAGCACTGAACTTGAAAGTTCAGTGTAGTTTGCAGCCACTGAACTTTAAAGCCCAGTAATCTGTCACCCTTCAAAATGTTCATTTAAAATGTACCTTACCGACTGAATATTCTAAGCTGGAGCTCCATCTTGCTGTAAAATGGCAGTTAATTCCATACCAGTAATCATGGCTGAGGAATAAAATAATTTTCAAATCTTACTTAAAAAACGTACAGCCATAAGATACATTTCAGTTATTGCTCCCATCATTACATGTGGTAGGAGGTCTCTGATATCCATAAAGGGGGGCATACCAAAAATACAATCTATTAATCATATAAACGGCACATTTATCAGAGAAAAAACATTGGTTTTTCCATGATTGAACAGAAAAAATGTTTTAGAATTTCGAACAAGTTTCCCCTAAAGCAATGTTCTAATCAGAGAGTTATCAATACAAGCAGGCTTAAAGGATTTAAACCCAAAATCTTCTTTTTCATTATTTCTGAAGTGTTGAACAGGGAATATTTTAACTCTGAAGTAGCTTTTCCTGGTTGACTTGAGGGGATAGTAAACTGGATTCCTCAATATCAGAGCTATTCAGTCAACTGAAAGGATGTCCATATTGTTTCAAATTAAGAATTAAGCCAGTAGAAAAGGCTTTCCCTTTGTATAGAAACATATCAGGAGTGCTACTACTAATGCAGTTTTCATACCAAAATAATGAATGAATCTGTCATGTTTATATGCTTATTCATGCAAACACTAGCAACAAATCTTTCTTAAACTGAATATTCATTTGTCGTACCATTTTAACTTAACTTACACTGCACAAATAAAAATTCTCACTGAACACATGAAAATATCAACTTTTAAGAAACTAATAGTTTGTTGAGTAAATGAGCAGCTCCATTATTAACCTTTGCAATCACCTGGTGACATACAGTGTTACGACTGTATGTTGTATCTTGGAAAGGAACTTTGTGATTACTCTTTTAATTACAATCCAAGGCATATTCTAAGCATGAGTGAAATTTTTCTTTCAAAATTTAATGTTTTACAAGCAATTTAGTTACTGTCTCTGGGTATAAATCATAAAAATTTTTAATCATTTCCTTTCAAAATTTTAAAGTAATATAAACAAGCTGTACACCAATATATCCCTACTGGTGTACTCATACTTACTATGATAAATTTGTATACTTTACTACCATAATTACAAAAATGAAAATCAACTTTCAAAACATGGTGTAGAAGGTATTAACAAATAACAATTTTTAAGTATAATATGAAGATTATATTACCCATAATCTTAACTTATGTATGTGAAATTTCTAAAGCAAGTGAAACTTTAGTACATCAAAACTGCTTATGTCTTGCTTTGATTGAGCTGATCATTAATAAAATCATGAAAATCAAGTTATTTTAATCAAGTCCTTTTCGATTGATAAAACAGCTAGGTGAATAAATTTCATCTGAGAAAGTGTAGATCTCAAATAATTTTTGATTCTTGGTAGTGTGGAAAACAATATTTCAGCTGCACAGTTTGTTGCTGGTGTACATAAATACGCTTTAGGGCAAATAATTATGTTAGCATAAGTCCTGAAAATTTCTTGTTATTAGAAATCTGTTAAGTTGTTAATAGCATTTCTTCAGCGTTGGCAATGTATAATTTGTCTCGAGTTGAAACTGCTTTTAAATGAAGATTCTTCAATACCAGTTCCATAAATTTTCTGATAAAAGATGATGCTGTTGTGGTGATTACCTCGGCATTCAAGCTATATAGACTTGTTAAGAAGCAGAATCTGCTGAGAAACTTGACAGCAATTCTTTTGTTCAAGTCCAAAGAAGCTTATTAAGAATCATATCAAAACTTTCTTGAAAACTATGGCCTGTGTTTTCTTCTTCCTCTTCCTCTCCTGAACCAGGAGAAGAGGAAGATTCATCAAAGAACGTTTTCCTTTTTCTTGATATTTTTAGCCTATCTTCTACACATTCAGTTTCAAGAACAGTTTGGACAATCATATGTGGATGAACCTTTCAGTTCACCCACATATGCAATCAGACATTTGTACAGAATCATAACTAACCGATTTAAATTTATTAAGAATGTCAGACTGCCATAAATGAAGTTTCAGTGCAACCAAGTTTTCTTAACAGCCCCTTTGGCTTTGTTTTTTCATTTTCATCTTAGCTATTGCCAAACTTTTTAGAGCCTTTGCAATTGCCTCAAAATCTCTACTAAGACTTTTTGCATGCCACTTCCTGGCTGACCATCTTGTTATGCTCAGTGATTTTATGGAGAAGTTCTTATCACCAAGCTTGAAAAATGATTCCACTGAGTCGACGAAGAAAAACAATTGTAGAGGCCTTGTAACAAATCAAAGAAAGTTCTAGAAAGATTACAGCACTAGAGCTTACCAAATTAAGGGAATAGGCAGAAGATAGGACATAAAACATTGGATTTCCTTCTATTAGTCTAATTTATTAATCCAGAATAGAACCCAAACATATTTGAAGGTTTTTCAAATGATTGTCCACGGCAATTCTTAATCTATAAGCCATGACCCTAAAGAAATTCAGAAATTGATTAAACGTTCTTTTCTTGTATGGCCTTGATTTTTAAAAAATCTTCAAATTGTTTTTCAGGATATCCAGACTCGCTCACATACCTTAGGATAAAAGACAACTGTCATTATGTGTAACATCAGGAGTTGAATCAACGATTACTGAAAAGTATTTTGAGGTTCTCTTCTTTTAAAATAGTCTCTATAATACTTCTACATATTATTTCAATCAATTCATCACAGATTGTATACAAAAGTCAATATGATTTAACTTCACCAGGATTTCCACGCTTATCAAATTGGGCTTTAAAAGTGTCCATTATTAGCGGAACTAAACAGTTCACCTTCTGCTCTAAAGGCAAGGTGTGATGCTAGCTTCTTGATCATGGCAACCATTCTAAAGTATTTTACTTCTTCAATTTGAGTTTGTAACTGGTTATCATTCTTCCCCACTACAGCAGCTCTGTTTGTAGGTTAACACAATATCGAGATGAGTTCTCATGTTCTTTAAACTATTGGTAGTCATGTTTCCAATCACTAAAATCCATTGTCAATGAACTGACTTGAAGCTAGACAAAACAAATCCCTGGCAGGGGGGAATAAATTTGGTAATCCCTACTCACTAGATCTCCATTAACAAGTTTTCTGTCAAACAATGCTTTGTTCAAATTTGTCTTCATCAGGGTATACTCTTTTGAAGTGTTCAAAGTCATCATCTTTATTTTGATTGAAACCATCTTAACAAAATAAGTCTCTTGTAGTGAGTGTCTTTAATTTTCACAGTAATGGATCATTACTTGGCTTTAAGTTACAAGTAATTCTAGTAGTAGGAGTATCAGGTTTTTGTTTTTGTTTTCTTCAGCATCAGATGCAACTTTATTTGGATCTCCACTTGGCTTGGTTGACAATGATATGAGACTTCTTTTTTTCCTGTTTAGCTTTTGGGAATTACCATTCAGGTATTACTTCAGAGGATGTTATGTATGAGTGTAAATGAAGTGTATTCTTATACAGTATCAGTTCGACCAGATGTATAGTTAACTGAAACCCAACCACCAAAAACACCAGTATCCATGATCTAGTATTCAAGTCCATATAAAAGTAACTGCCTTTACTAGGACTTGAATGCTGGAACTCTCGACTTCCAAATCAGCTGATTTGGGGAGACACATTCACCATTAGACAAACCCAGTGGAATAATGATATGAGGCTAGGTTGATCATTAACTCAGCCCTCTTGTTTGGCAGTAGGCACAACAGATCAACAAAAGTTGTTTGGACCCAAACGTTTCTTTATTGACCTTGAATTCAGTGAAGGCGTTGAATCAGATCGGGAAGAAGTTTCCTCTGTACTAGGATTAACTTAAAAAAATTATCTAATTTTACAGTTTTACTTCTTGCTTCATTCACCTTCTTTTTCTTCTTGCCCACTACTTTTTTGGTATTTTGTACCACTAAGCCTTTTGCATCCATCCATTTTTTTAGTTAAAATAACACAACCAAAACTAATTCTGGCTTTTCAAGATACACCAGTTCCACAATTAGAAACCATTCTACTATCAATGGCATTCTAATTTTAATAGTATTCTAATAGTATTTATTTATCGACATGCTATTCTGGTAATGTCAGTACTGTAATAACAGGGAAAAAATTAATGTATTTATAATAAATAAATTTTTCTTCAACAAAAAATGTTTTCTGAAGGAGAAAAAACCACCATTACTAAAACCAAACAAATAAAACAAAAAAAACAAACTAAAAATTATTTACTAAAATAAATAATAACACATTATTACAATAAATAATTTAACACAAATTAGATTTTAAATACGAATACAAAAACGATTAAAATAATAAAATTAATGTAGACACATGTATTAAAATGATTTATTTGAAAAATGTGACATTTAATAAACAGCACATTATTTCATTTCCCCCTCAAATTATACAAGTATTTGATCAGTTTCTTGTTAAATATTTAAATTACATCTGTAAATGGCATAAATTAATGAAAAGACATTTGTTTTTTCCTTTAAAGTAATAAATCTATTCATGAAACTTAAAAAGTGTTAAAAGAAATTCACAGCAAAACTTTTTGTTAATTATTTATTTAAATGTATCAGTACAGGTTAAGATTTTTAAATGACTCAATCCTACAGAGAATCAAAGAATTTACCTAATTAACAGTTGAAATACTGATACAAAATAACTAACAATTTTTAAAAATTAGATGGTTCAAAATATTTCGATTCCTTTTGCTTCAAGACTGCCTGGACGCACTTGGCCATAGTAGTAGAAGCACGACTAATGGGATCAGTCATATAAAAATCTTCCAATGCTTTTTGTTTAACATTCAATGGTGATTTTTGAATTTTTGTTCCCAAAGTCTGAAAAATATACATAAAAATAATGTTTAAACTGTAAAACTTTAACAAGTAATCAGATAAAAACTTTAAATAAATCTTCAAAACAATTCAAATGTAATTATGTCTGTGCTAACTTAGAAGTAACAAAATTATACTAAATTACATATTTAAATGATTTACTATCACAAGAAGAATTAAAGACTCCATTCTCATGATATTAAAAGAACACCTCGCACCTTCAGTTCTAGCTCTAATCTCTTTCAACGTATGTGATCCTTATGACTTAAAACTTAGCTCAGCGATTTTTTCATAATTCACAACATTCCACAAGTCTATTTTCAGAATGTTATTTGGCTGTGTGATCATGTTTTTTCAGAGTTTCCTTTTAGCAACAAAATTCTAATCCTTAAAATTACATTTTTAGTATGAAGAATTATCATAAACTATGAAAAACCATAATGCTTTTTAGAATATGGTGCTTTGGAAATCGTACAAAATGCTTGTTTAAGAAAAAAGATCTGGATTAGCATGAAGAATGTGTTCCCATTCACTCCTCAATGATAATACATATTTTTTCCCATTATCATAATGTAGTACATCTAGTACAATTACACATGTCTATCCTTTACAGTGCAGAGCATCATAAGACAATATCTTAGTTTCATTTGGCCAAGTAATGTTTTAAGACTTCCATGTGATGAATGAGCCACGTTTTCAATGTTAAACGCACACCCGGCTTTCATTACCAGTAAACAAACCACAATTGCTGTTAGCATATTTCAGCATGTCCTTTGTAAATTTAATTTAAAATTACCTTTAGTCATTTGAGAAAAAATTAAGTAAAATTGCTAATGCTTGATATATCTTACACACCATCTTGGTTTCATTAGCACTAAATTTTGAACAAAACTCAATGGCAGTAGCATTGTTTTTAACATAGTTATGCACAAAGGCTGGATAGTGATTGACTGAAAAAAATTTCATGGCTGCATAGCAAGGTTAACTGTGGAACTGTGCTGAGTTCTTTCCCTTCTCTTCTGCTAAAAGAATTAAGTAATTAAGAATGTTCTCAACAACCAACTTCTTACGATGGCCAATTTTGTCTCTTACAATTTTTTTTCAAAAAGTGTGCTACTTGCTATAATCAAGTCTGTTAGGTGACATAACACAACAGCTATATGTTATGTGCACGGTCAAGAATAACATGTCATAAGAAAAATTGTCCAATGCCAGGAATAACAGAGAAGTTAAGGAAAGGATTGGTTTATTTGTTAAGCTGATAATACATCAGCATGCCTGTGAAATGCAGATGATGTTAATTCTGACTAGCAAAGAAATTGGCTACTGAGTAAATATAATAACATGACAGTAATTATAACAAATCTTATTGCTGTTCCTTAACCTCAGATATTTTACTTTACAGTATTTTTGTTTGCAAATTGTGATATAACATGATGCAGTTTCAGTTTTTCAGTTTAAATCAAATTATAATTTTCAAAATAACAGAACACACTTTTTTAAGTGATTAATCTATAATTACCATTGTAATAATTATAATTACTCATTGTAATAACTATAATTACTCATTGTATTAATCTATAATTCTAACCATCTAGATTTTCAACTGATACTTTGAAATAATAAACCATTTATAATACCTTATAAAAGGTTTATGAACTAGTTTGTTGGTATTACACATACGACTGCAATTTCATTTTATAATTACCTACAACTTAAGCTACCTTTCTTGATTATGCCTATTTTTGGTGCCAACCAGATCAGAAGTAAACTTCATTTAAGTAATAAAGGGCGGGCATATTGAGATTTATGTAACAAAACTATTTGAGAAGAAGATTTTGAAAAAAAAAACAATAACTATTCGTTTTTTTATTTAATTCATGTCTTAAATACAAATAACATGAATGAAGTGGCTATTATCTCTGTTGAAAAATCTTTCTCCTAAATTACAGGGCCTCAATTACATATGCTATTTTAGTTACAAACTGATCAACTTTTATTCTGAAACTGAAAATTTAAAATATATAAAAATAAACCAATGAACAACATACTACAGACACTTTGTATATTCAATTAGTTAAAAAGTTTTCATCTCAATCTTACCTTAGAAAGCTCAACAGCCTGCGTGAAAAAATTGGCTTCTTCTGCATCCCCATATCTTGTAAGATTTGGTGAAACTTCTTCTAATCTGCTTCGGATTTCATTTAGAGTATCATATGGTAATTTGTGGCCTGAAATCTATACAGAAAAAAAAGATCAGTAATGTATTTCAAAGAAAAATTTCAAGAGAATTGTACAAAAATTACATTATATAATAATGAGAAAAGTACTTAATTATAACTCTACTCTATTAGAAACTTGAAAAAATTAATTGATTAACACAAAATAAGATAAAAAAAAATTACTCTTTTTTTAACTGAAGCGCAAATTATAATTTAACAATAAAGAAATCAAGTCGATTGATATTGACATTAGTCACTTCTGAGATCAGCAATGTTCTCATTAATAAAAAGAATTCTGTTCCAGATTTAATTGAAAAGCAAGACTTTAATTCTTGAGAGCCTTCTTCATTAAGCGGGAATTAATTACACTGATATTAAAAAAAATTTAAAACAGTATAACAAGCTCGCTAAAATACTTACAACCATTACAAGTGGCCATTTTTTTTTCTATTAAAGTTACAATTTTCACACATTTAGTTTAGTTAAGTTGTACCTTTAAATTCTGTGTATATTAATAATGCGCATTTGGAGTTAGACAAACAACTGAAATGAAAACTGTTGATTAATGCTGTTCTTTCACCATAATGGATTTAGCTTTAAAATGTCTACATTACAGCCACATTCTCCTGAAAATACGAGAGGTTATCTCTAAAATAAAGGCAGTTTCATTGTAAAAAGATTTATTCTGAAAACTTTATAAATATTTTTTGTTTCTCTTAAACTACTTCTCTATATAATCGCCACATGAATTAAGACATTTATTGACTAGCTTCAATATACCCTCATTGTATTCTTTTTCTGCCAGTCCATTTAGCCACAGCATTTTTAAGTTCATTGTCACCTGCAAATTTCTTACCACTGAAAAATTTGTTCAATTTCCCAGACAAATGGTAATCAGAAGGAGTTAAGTCTGAACTATGTGGTGGGAGATCGTAAATCTCCCATCCAAATTTTCTCAGTAAATCATGTGTCGGACCTGCAACAAGTGGACGTGCATTATCACGCAGCACAACGACACTGTCGGTCAGCTGCCAATTTTGAATGGCATACTGTAACTAATGTAGTTTCACAGTAGGCTTCTACATTTATAGTCGTTCCACATATCATGAAATCGATCAGCAGTATGCCAAACCTATCCCAAAATATGTTATCAGTTTGCGTCTAAATGGCTGTGGCTTGACCTTTGTTGGTCTGGTTGCTGATTAGGATGATGCCATTCACTTGACTGCCATTTTTTCTCTGGCGTGTAATATGAAATCCACGTTTCATTACCAATAACAACTGAATTAAGGAATTCAACACATTTTTCTGTGTAGCGCATCAAAAATTTCAAAGCAGATCCCATTCGGATTTTTTTGTGATGTTCCGTTAAGATATGTGGCACCCAACATGCACAAACCTTTCTGAAGCGTAAATGGTCACAAACAGTGTGACCGATAACAGCTCTTGAAACATCACGAAATAAAAAGGGCCAGAGTGGAAATCGTTGAGCAACGATCTTTTCTGATTTCATCATCGACGCATCTCAACAAGTCCTCCGAGATTATTGAGGTCCTCTATACGTTCTTCATCATGCACATTGATTCTGTTATTTATAAACCTTTCACACCATTTTTACAAGTTTCTTTCATTCATTACATTGTCACCGTACACAGCAACCAACTGCCTATGATTTTCAGCCAGCTTAAAGTTCTGATGGTTTAAAAAAACATATGACTCCATGTATTTCACAGTCGGTGGCAACATCGATTTCCCTATTCATTTTATAATGTAATAACTCACATGTAATCAATGATACTACAATGCGACAACTTACAGACAACAATGCAGTGTGTACATTACTAGCATGGCCGTGAACAACACTAACGTTAAGGAGTGTAATTTCTCAGCGGCCTTTACTTAAGAAATATTCCTCATAGAATGTTAATCACCATCACATGCAATGTAATAACAAGTCTAAAATTAAAATTTTTATCTAAATGAACATTAACCTGAAAATTAAAAAACTCATAAAATAATGAAAAAATAAATATATAAAAACAAAACAATATATAAAAATTACCTCTGAAAGAGCTCTAATAATCTTCCAGTCTTCACGGGCCATACCTGGAGGAGAAACAGCAACTAATGTTTGCTGTGCTCTACCTTCTGTGTTAACATACGATGCTTGTTTTTCTGTATATGCTGCACCAGGGAAAATAACATCTGCCATGGTTGCCCCAACATCTCCATGATGGCCTGTAAAGATTAAAATAAACAAATAAAAAAACTATGTGGATATTCTTTTCCGATTAAAGAAAAAAATTAACAGACTACACAAAATCTTTATAACAATTATAATAGTATAATTACAACAATAAGCAAAATCATACATGAAGAAAAAAGTTCAGATGCAGTTACTGCTGGTTCATTATCATTTAAAAATATGTTGAGTGATTTACATTTGAATAATTATTCTAGCAATTCTCTAAGTATAATTCCAGTTGGCTATGGTGGGAATTGAGTTTTGCCTTCCCACGTCCACCTCTTTCATTCAACATGACCTCCTCTTTTAATCTCTTTTCAATACAGGAGTTAATTCTGTTTCTTCACTATATATAATTTTTAATTAAAAAAGAATATATACATACACACATGCACACACTTTACTATCATTCTCAGTCTTGAACCATTAAGAGAGTGTTTCATGCAAAAGCAAGAATTAAATGAAAAATATGTATATATATTTTCACTTAATTACAAAATATGTTACCTGAATAAATTAAATACCCAAATATAACAGGGTATTCACTCAACTGTTCAATTGATTAATTATCTAACCTCATACATCCACTGAGGACGTCATATAAATAAATAATAACAAATTAAAAAAACTAATAATGTAAAGGACCTTGATAAATCACAAATGTTCCCGAAGCAAGATCTGATCTGGTGATTATTCCATCATCAGCACCGAGCAAATACAGGACTTTAGGTTTGTTTTCTCTAATTATTTCTACATTGGGTTTGTAGCCTAAATCCAGAGCAGCGACTTGAGATGCTACTTGATGAAGAACATTCAAAATCTTCCAGTCCTTGTCCTGGTCAAAAGAAAAAAAATTAAAACCCATCGTTGATAATAACAATGATAATAAAAATTATTTGACTACTTATACAATAAAAATATTTTAAAGCGACCAAAAAAAATCCCTCTCTATAAGTCTAGTTCTAATGTTAAGAGATACTTTTTTTAATGGAAATTTAACTGAAAATCAAGATTTTATTTATTATGAAATTCTGAAGAATTTATGTTTTTAATTATAAGGTATTTTATATAATTAAAATAGCTTAGTGGTATTTATAATAGAAAAGTAAGAGATGAAAAACAGTTCAGAGAGAATTGGATAATATTAATGAGAATTTGGAATTTTAATATAGTGACCAAAGTACTAATCAACTATGACCAGAAAGGACTTTGATGAGGAAGTAAAAATCAATCTACTGTCATTAATTAAACTGCGATAGATTGTGTACCTGGCCATAGTTCGTCTTGCAAATAAATGAATATATAAATTAGACAATACAATATACGTTTTATTTAATTATACTATCATTTTGTTCTGATTTTCTGCTTTAAGTGCATCTTTTCACAGGGTACTATTACAAATAATGAAATATACTCATGTTAAAAAATAAATTATAAGCACATAATATTCTGTCAATTATCTGGTTATCATATATGCTGCTGCCAGTTTAATAAAAAAAAATATTAAAAATTAATTGTATGATTTCTATAAATCATCTTGTTTTCCAATTTGAGTAGTTAATTAATTATATTTTAAATTGTATGTAAGTTTTTAAGTGTGTATGGATTTTTAATTTGTAGTAATAAAAAATGTAATTTTTAGTAATAAAAGGAATTCACTCCCCAAATGAAGCAACAAAACCAAACTGCTAAAACTAAAATAAAAATAGACCCTACTACTAATTAAGTATGAATCTTACCAAAAAAAGCTACCAAAAAAATAACTATAATCATGGATAAACTTGAAGTCATAGTCAAAAATCTTAACACTTCCAGTGCCGGTTTGAATATTTTGAAATTATTAAAAAATCTAACTGATTTTTTTTCATAATTTAATTTATTTATATGTAGTAAGTATATTTATGTAAAAAAAAAAAATTCACTTTGTTTAAAACAAAAATAATGAAATGACGCATATGATGCATCTGCAGGCAGGTGACTGAGATGTGTGTGTGTGTATGTATGGTACCAGGGGTCAAACATGTGGCGTTAGTTATTTATAGCAGTTCTTGGTCAGCGATATAACTTATTCTTTATTACAATATTTCTGCTTATTATTATTACCATAAATAGTCAAAACTTGTTAACGTTTTTACTTGCTATTATGACCATCTACACATAAAACAAACTACGGAGTACTGTTATGAATAACAAGTCAAAAATACATAAAATTAAATATATACAATTACTTTTATTATTCATTAATTATGTTCCGGATTCTAAAAATTTTTTATACAAATCCTAATTACAAACAGATTATATACAAAAATAAAAAATAAATTTAACCATTCTAATGTAAGCAAATTGGATATTTTTTTTACATTTGGCGGTACTGATGCCCACAATATATTAGAAGGTAAATCTGCAGGCTTTTGGTTATTAGCAACAGGAGTCCGTTCATCAACTAAGTTTTCAAAACCATCGTCTTTGGAATTTTGTTCTGTAATAAGTGTCATGTTTTCTCCATCATCTTTTCCAGCTTCACAATCGTAGTCACTATCATCCCCCCACCCATAGTATGAGCACTCTCACATCAAAATCTTCATCAATATTATTGTTTTATAAAAATTCTTTTAATTTAAACTCTGGTATTATGTTTTTTACGTCTAGTTATTGGCTCTTCGGTTTTGAAGATCCTGGCATTTCATAATCAGCCATAATAAGTAATTAAAACAAAAAACAGAGACCAAGCACGAATTTACGTTGTTAATGTATCAAACAACATGCCACTACAATATAAAGAATGTGAATGAAGATCCGACTGCTACAACAACGGAAAAATGAGTGCAGTTAACGCACACGAGGCGCATGCGGGCTGGGGAATGAACAATAAGAAGCCGTCACTTCATCATTGGTACTGAAGGTGTTAAACAGATTGCAAAAGAATTGGCCCACAGTAAAATCCATAAAAAACATCAATGGCGGTATAGCAAATGCAACGAAATAGTGAAGAGACATCAAGCATGGCTATTACATCAATCCCAAAAATCAGAAACATCCTTCTAAAATCTAGTAAAACAAAGAAAAGAAACCACCCAAACCATACAGAAAATAAAAAGACAACACCATAAAGATACACTGAAAACAATAATAGAATTACACAAAACCTTCAAAAACACTCCAAAAATATGAACCCACAACACTAATAACGAAGGATGAAAACTATAATCTAGCCCATAACAATAAAGACAATGTGGAAATCCTAGCTAAATATTTCAACAAATTCTTAAATTGTGAAGAACTGACAGAACTCCTAAACTTAAACACCAACATCCCAAAAACACCACTGGAAAACATCAAGCCTCCAATAAGAGAAGTTTATCAAGCAGTGGGTGAGCAGTGGATTGTATCTTCATTACTTCTACTACATTTCATTACTTTCATTTTGCTCTTGTTTATTTTCATGCGGTAGTTCTTGCGTCAGACTTCAACCATTCATTGTTCAGTGTTTCTTCTAAATCTTTTTACTCCCAGCTTGAATTACACTATATCATCAGCAAATCATAGCATCTTTATCTTTTCACCTTGTACTTTTACTCTGAATCTAAATTGTTCTTTAATGTCACTAACTGCTAGTTCTATATAAAGATTAAAAAGTAACGGGTATAGGGAACATCCTTGTCAGACTCCCTTTGTTATTACGGCTTCTTTCTTACGTTCTTCAATTATTACTGTTGCTGTTTGATGTCTGTAAATGTTAGCAATTGTCTTCTACCTCTGTATTTCAACCCTAATTTTTTTTAAATGCTGAACATTTTATTCCAGTCTACGTTATCGAATGCCTTTTCTAGGTCTATAAATGCCAAGTATGTTGGTTTGTTTTTCTTTAATCTTTCTTCTACTATTAATCTGAGGCCTAAAATTGCTTCCCTTGTCCCAATACTTTTTCTGAAACCAAATTGGTCTTCTCCTAACACTTCTTCCACTCTCCTGTCAATTCTTCTGTACAGAATTCTAGTTAAGATTTTTGATGCATGGCTAGTTAAGGTAATTGTTCTGTATTCTTCACATTTATCTGCTCCTGCTTTCTTTGGTATCATGATTATAACACTTTTTGAAGTCTGCTGGAACTTCCCCTTTTTCATAAATATTACACACAGTTTGTATAATCTATCTATCACTTCCTCACCTGCATTGCGCAGTAATTCTACAGGTAATCCATCTATTCCAGGAGCCTTTCTGCCATTCAAATCTTTTAATGCTCTCTTAAATTCAGATCTCAGTATTGTTTTTCCCCTTTTATCCTCTCTAACTTCTTCTTCATCTATAACACCATTTTCTAATTCATTTCTTCTGTATAACTCTTATTCCACCCACCTAACGACCTTTCCTTTCGTATTATAAATCAGTGTACCATCTTTGTTTAACACATTAGATTTTAATTTATGTACCACAAAAGTTTCCTTAACTTTCCTGTATGCTCCGTCTATTTTACCAATGTTTATTTCCCTCCACTTCTGAACACTTTTCTTTAATCCACTCTTCTTTTGCTAGTTTGCACTTCCTGTTTATAGTATTTCTTAATTGTCGATAGTTCCTTTTCACTTGCATTCTTAAATTTTCCACATTCATCCATCAGCTGCAATATGTCCTCTGACATCCAAGGTTTTCTACCAGTTCTCTTTGTTCTGCCTAAGTTTGCTTCTACTGATTTAAGAATTTTCTTTTTAACATTCTCCCATTCTTCTTCTACATTTTCTACCTTATCTTTTTTACTCAGACCTCTTGCGATGTCCTTCTCAAAAATCTTCTTTACCTCCTCTACCTCAAGCTTCTCTAAATTCCACCAATTCATCTGACATCTTTTCTTCAGGATTTTAAATCCCAACATACATTTCATTATAACTAAATTAAGGTTGCTACTAATGTCTGCTCCAGGGGAAGTTTTGCAGTCAACGACTTGATTCTTGAATCTTTGCTTAACCATGACATAATCTATCTGATACCTTGCAGTTATCAGCTGGCTCTTTCCATGTGTATTCTTCTATTATGATTTTTAAACTGGGTGTTGGCAATTACCAAATTATACTTCATGCAAAACTCTATTAGTCGGTCCCCTCTTTTATTTCTTTTGCCCAGCCCATATTCACCCATAGTATTTCCTATTTCCTTCCTTGCCTTTTCCAATGCTTCCATCTCCAACTATTATTAAATTTTCATCCCTTTTATATGTTTAATTGCTTCATCAACTTCTTCATATATACAGTCTACCTCATCATCATCATGGGGACTTGTAGGCATATAGACGTTAACAACTGTTGTCAGCTTAGGTTTTGATTTAATCCCTATTATAATAATTCTGTTGCTATGCATTTTGAAATACTTTACTCTCTTCCCTATCTTCTTGTTCATTATGAAACCTACTCCTGCTTGTCTTTTATTTATACACTTGGTACTATTGTTTTTATAAAAGGACCTTGGTTGCAGTCTGTTGAAATAAGCAGCCAGAGTTTGGATCCATATTTTAACATTATTAAGCTAGCGCTAGTGCAGAATAAGTTGCAAGACTGTACGTTTCTTATAGAAGACTTGGTTGGTCTACCTTTCCTGCTGAAGTTTTCTTTAGAGGATTTGAAGAACTTACTTATCCTTGAAAGCTTCCCTTATTTAATTACATAATTTATTTATCAGTTATAGTAAATCAGTACTAAACTCTATTGAATAGGACTCCATGACTATAATAATTTTTAAGCGAAAGCAATAATTCATTAAAAATATTCAGTAACACACACACACACACAGGAGAGATAGATAGACACCCACGGACTTATTGTTTTTTGGAATAATTATGTTTGATTGACACTTTTGTAATTCTGTTATGTACGCATGCTACAGTAAGTCCTATATGCTTTCAATGCGATATACAAAATCAATAAATTAATGAATTGGGCTTAATACACTAAGACAACTTACCACACCAGCATTGGAAGCCAATTTTATTGCCAACTTTTGAACGTTGGCCAATATAGCAGCTCCATCAGGACGACTAAGTTGCTGAGCACCAACAATTATCATCGGCCGTTTTGCTTTTGAAAGAGTATGATTAAATGGATGCCCACCATTCACTAAACTTACTAGACAACCAGGGTCTTCTCCTAGATACTGTAACAAAGAAAAAAAAAATTATCACTACTTGTAACACTGTCCCCTAACAAATAAAAAATTCAAGTACTAATAAATAAATACAAGTACTAATAAATTATTAATAATAACATTATCCACCAAAACGATATAAATGTAAAGGTATCTTGATAATTTAATGAAAATTACCGCATTCTATGCACAAGAGCACATTTGAGGGTACTCTATCGCAGCTGTATACATTAAAATGTACAAATAAATTGGCTTTGTTTTTCTTAACTTATACTTCGGTTTGCTTGTAATTTACTGCACACTTTTTAATAAAGTGTATGGCCGGATTATTAAGAAGTGTTCTTAGTATTATTAATTAAAACGATATGAACATTTAAGGTGCTTTTAAATGTTCTTCAAGACTTAAAAGACTGTTCTTAAGAAGGAGTGCAATTTTACATGGTTCTGAAGAAACTAATTTTCTTTTGATATCTTTTTCTTAATACATGAAAACAACATACAGTGTTGATTTTAATTTATGCATGTAGGTAAATGAATAGAGGAAATGAGGTACTGTCAAACACTAATATACAACTATGTGACAAATATTAAATATAAGAAAGACTTGAACCAGATTTACAATAAGACATGATCTAAAGTCCTGTGATGTTCTCTTTCATGACTTTATAGAATTGAATTTTTGATTTTTGTTGATTTATTTTTAAGTAGTCTTATTAGTACAATACACACATTGTAAACTAAGAGGAATGAAAAGTCACTAAGAGTTTTCATATTACAAAAATAGGTTGTCAGATCATGGTTGGTACTCATAAATATGAATAATGCTGATCAATAATTAGTCAATTAAAACTTATCTATTTAAAAAACACTTTTTTCAAACCAGACAACAAAATTGTTAACATGCAACTCAACCATATATTACCAGAGAGGGACTTATTATGCTTCCACTGCAATTTTAACTAAATCCATCTAAAAGATTTTCTCATTAGTTTATTTAAAATATAATTAATGTTTTATTTGTTTTAGTTTCTAAAAAAATTTTAAAAAATCAGAATTTTCTACATTACTGTTTATATAAATATGAGGTTGAACAATTTTATTAGCATCTAAATTTTCGTTAATTTTATAATAATTTATTTTTTAATCTCCACAGATTTAATATAATATTTTATGTATTTATTTTTTAAACCTTAATAATATAGAATTTCCATATTATAATTTTAACGTTCCATTTTTTAATTTACAATTAACTGTGGATTTTATGACAACATAATGATCAAAGTTTTATCACGATTTATCTTGAACCATCCAGGCAAGTGCTAGAAGAGTAGATATCTACTCATTCTCAAGGTGGTCTATGCAATGTAATATTATTTATTCTGACAGATCAGAATAAAATGTTTACTAATACACTAAATTTATTTGATAAAATTAAATGTCAGGTTGGTCACTAGTTGAGATCAACAAAAAGGAACTAAAGAAAAACTACAGGCATTATAAAATAAATATATAACTTAATGAATATATTAACATGTATGTTATTCAATGAAACAAAGGAATTCATTCAATAGTATATCTGTTGTACAAATCCGTTTTTAAATAAATACAGATGTTTTAGATGCTATGACTGCAATAGTTGAAGATGATCTGAAAACAGTATAGTCAACCTAAGAGTAATAAGCAGATCATTCCAGGCATATTAAAGAAAAATGGTGAGTAATGCTGTCTGTTATCTGTTAATAAACCAAACATCATATTATTACATATTATAGCAGAAATCCAATACATGGCACATATCAATGAAGCACATGATAAAAAAAGGGACAAAATGTATAGACACATTATTCAAGATTAAAATGAAAAACTTAGATATTGTCTTGAAAATGATAATGATAACAATGAAAATCATTCAGAAAACAAATACTATTATCAATTAGGTACTGCATACTTAACTAACATAATCTGCATGATTATTAGAAAACCAGATTGCATTTAATTATTTCACCACTAAGAAGATAATTCAATCCAGGCCTGAGCTGTGATTGTGAGTAATATCCTGTTTAGTACAAAAAGTGGATTCATCTCCAGAAAACCAAGAATGAAGACTGATATATTCCTTAAATAAATTTTCAGAATATTCATCAACAGATCTCAATTATACATCAAAAATAAGTCCTAAATATGTTCTAATTAAAAATATCTGAAAAATAGTTAACTTTTTAACCAATTATTTTTTAATTTTTGTATATTCCAGTAAATTTAATATGAACTTTGAACTGTATTATGATCAACATTAACAAGAGAACTATATATTATTCTTTGAAACTTGCTACACATGTTTCAGTGTAGTCAACTTACACAATATATAAGTGGTTTGAAACTGAACTCACAATAGTGTGAAGTTATCTGAATCTGAAAATATAGCTTAGTGAATAAAGAAGTTAACTTTTTACACATATTAGTAAATAACAGGTATGGGTAACACAGAAATTCACTCTCCTTCTTCCTCAGGCAAGTGGTGTTAGAGTTGGAGCAGTTGTTTTTTGTTAGAGCCTATGTGGAGTAATGTTCCTGAGTGACTGTGAAATTGTCAAGGACTGTGATTTCTGACTGGGAATGACACAAAAAGTCAAATTAGTAGCTGATCAGGCTACCAATTGTCAGGCTCTGACAAGAAGCTTGTCAGGTAAAACCAGGCTTTCTACTGGTGTTCTTAACCTCTGAAATTATGCTTTTCTAAATAATTTGAATTTACACTCGTTGAACTGTTTTAGACAATAATTTTTTAAACTTTAATATACATTGGTAAAAAAAGTGCGTATATTTAATTATTGTAGTTCTTAACCTCTTTCTCTTTTTTCTTGTAACTTCTCTACAAGAAGAAAGAGAAGAAAATGAAGAAAGAAAAATCTAAAAAAAAAAGATAGGAATTCTTTCTACAAATAATCTATAGAAAAGCATCAAACTGTGGATAATAAAAATAATTATGCTTGAACAAACAAAAGGGCAGGTTGAGTACTGAACTGAAGATCAGGCCCTAGACCTGGAGATATAAAAACTGCTGAGAACCAGCAGAATTAAAGTTTTCGGTACAGTTTGTGATAAACACAAGTATGGCTTATGATAAATGCAATCACAGTGTGAGAGTATTCAGAGTGAGTGTGTGGTAACAAACAAGCAAAAATGTGTTACGAATATTCCATTTCTGGACAGTGGTTAAGTGCGAGAGGCTTCGTTGACTTTTTTGTGATCAGGAATGAAAGTGATATTACTCCTTAAAGAACTGTATGCCAGTTGTCTTTTGTAAACATTAAAAGTGAATGATTCTTGCATAAAGTGAATTGATTTTGTGACTTGTATAATCTCTTATTAATTCTGTATTAGTTTTTATTTAATTATAATAAACTTTTTATTAAAAATCATAATTATATTTTGCTATTTATAATTGACCTATTTTATATAAGTAATTTAAGAATAAATAAATTATATTTGTAAGACCTTTTATGTTTTCTATCTCTCAAAATCCTTGTCAAACCACAAACACGTAACAATATTAATAACCAGAACCTGAATTAAATTTTTGAAAAACTTGAAATTGTTCTTAGATAACTAGCACAAAACCCTTTAGAATAACCTGCTTATGGCTCTTCCATAATGTTCAGTTAAAAAATAAAAATAAAAAATTAATTGTATTGGTAAAACATTGGCAATAATTGATGTATAAATATGATTTGAGTTTTTTTCTAATGTAAGTGAATGACAGATTTTTTTAAGAAAAATAAGTTTTATCAAAAACACTGCAAAGAATAATTAATGTTAAGCAATAAGTATGGCTGTGTGCATGTGCATGATACAATTTCAAGACATGTTCTGAAAGTGAAAATAAAGAAAATAATTTATTCAAATATGGTCCAGAAACACTTCATTTCCAAGTTATAGCTTATAAAAAATGTTGTCTAAGGCAACATTTTTCTTAATTTTTCATTCTTATTTTTCAACAGAAGAAGTTATACAAATTATTGCTAAAATAAAGTGTTTTGTGCTAGTTAACTTAGTATAATTTCATGTTATTTAAACAATTTAATTCAAGATCTATTCATTAATATTAAATATCAAGCACACTGTTTTTTTACTGTTTCTGCTTCAAGGGTAAAATTAAGCCAAATTAAAATTCTTGGAACATATATACAAAAGGTAAATTACACGATTTCACACTGCTTTTGAACTATCAAATAATGAAAAAACCATGTTCTGTAGTACCTATAGTAATTTTTTACATAATTATTATACAACATAAAAAAACTGGTGTCGCAAAACAATTTTTTAAAACTGAACATGAAAAAAGTTTAAATTTGATTCTTATATTAAAATGAAACAAAATGAAACATGACAGAAGAATGCTGCATCAAATTTTTTTCTGAAAAAAGCTGTTTCCAAAGGACTGTTATCTGATGTTGTTTTCTGCACCAAAACAAGAATTGTTTCAATAACGCAAAATATCTAGAAACAAAATTATTAATAACAACATTACAATAATTGTTCATCAAAATACCCTCATTCAGTGCTTAACAGTAAGTAACTTTTCTAGTTACTTTCTATTCATATGTTACAGTTTCACATGCCCCTACAAATACTATTGGCGACAGGTCAGATGATCTAGAAGATCAATTAATTGGCCTGCCTCGCCTGATTCAGTTTTTATAGACCATATATTTGAATAACTTCTTGACAGAAATGAGGGAGAGCAGTGTTATATTGAAAAATCTTTTTTTATTTTGTTAATTTCAAAACATTTTCTAAAAGACGTCGCAAATTATTTTTTAAGAGCTTTAAGTACACATTATCGATAAGATGATCCTCAAAAACAAACATTCCAATAATACCAAGGAGTAAAACTAAATTATTTTTGCACAAGGAACAAAATATGTAATCCTAATAGAAGTTTTAATGTTGAATTAAAATATGTAAATAGATTTTCTCTATCACTAGCAGAACACGTACTGAATACACCATTCAGTTACTTTTGAAATATAGGTAAACTTTGAAAGAAATGTAAGAATTTACATGGAGGGCAGTATTCAACTTGTATCTGGAACATCGTTCTTTAATATCTCTATTTTCTGTTTAGCTTCCATCATCCCCGTAAGGTATTACTTCAGAGGATAAATGAGAATATGTATGAATGTAAATGAATTGTAGTCTTGTACAATCTCAGGTTGACCATTTCTGAGATGTGTGGTTAACTGAAACTCATCCACTAAAGAACAGCAGTACCCATGATTTAGTATTCAAATCCATAAAAAAGTAACTGTGTTTACTAGGATTTTAACCTTAGAACTCTTAACTTCAAAATAACTGATTAGTGATGACAAGTTCACCACTAGACCAACCCAGTGGTAGTTCTTAAGTGTCTAACAATAATCTACGACTACTCTTGCATTCCACTAATGTTGGTACCAGCTTTTTATTACAGATTTGCTGGTGGAAATATTCCCTGTGGTTGTCACCGACAATGCCTAAATTATCTGGATAGAAATACAGGTGTGAATCCAAGAAATAAATTTTTAAGGACATACTACATACCATATGTTAGTATGACTGTCGTAATTTACCCACAATGCCATGGTAGTTGGGGATAAGTAATTTATGATTTTGCACAACACATTTTACACAACACTTTTAAATGACTTGCACACTGACTTTTCAACTTGGCTTAACAGTTCTTTGAATTGTCCATCTCCAATTAAAATTTTTTATTTGGGGACCCATAAAAATTCCTTCCTTGATGTTGTTTGACTAAATATGGATGTTTCACAATTCGAATAGCGTGAAATAAACAAAGAAACAATGCTCATAATTCAGTCAAGAATGATATTTAATAAAACAATGAGTGGACTGTAAATAGATTAGAATACGAATTTATACATGTCATAAAGAGACTTGAGTGAAATGAGAATAAGTTACATAAAATAAAACAAAAGAGATATAGAATTGTTAATAATGCCACTAGACGGGCGAGTTGCGTACACGGCTGATATTGCGCGACAACTGACTGTCCAGCTAGTCTGCGTGTATACCCCCACTACTTGAGTGACGTATGGGCACAAACAGATCTTAGCATTGCTAACACGAGGAGGCTTTTCATTCAAATAATGAAATCCAGCACATTTTTTATTCATTACCAAAACAAAGTTTTTGAAAAGCCTAATTTTATATAGAGCAGAGGTAAAATAATCATTTTCAAATTAACTGGTAAGGGATGTATAACAATTTTTCTGTAGCAGCATATGTGCTTCCATGCTTTGCCCATTCCTTCCTAATATAATGAATGATTTGTTTTGCCCCTGCTGTTCCATTCACACAAAAAGCAACAAAATTTAGTATAGCCCTAACTGCAAACTCATTAATAATGCAATAACATTAAAATCACAACGTAGGCAGTACTTGCATTGAAATTTCTCTAATAAGATTCTCATGTTAGTTCTTAAAGCTAATGGGCATAGAAGGAAATCTATTGCCATCGTGGAAAAGGACTGTCTTTAAACTAGTTTTCGAAGAATCAATGAAAAGCCACCATTTTGTACTTATGTTCATGACAAAGTGAAACCATGACAGCCAAATATTTTTATAGTACATTAAATTCTTTCTTTTAGATTATCAACTTGAAACTCTTCCTGACAATTATGAAAGAAATACACTTTAGTATCAGTGTGAAAAAAATCCTTTAAGGCTAGATCCCAAAAAGGCATCTTGTTTCTTTGACAAGTTCAATTTAAGTAATTTCAGTATGTTTGGTTACTACTTAATCCTTTTTTCTTTGTAATACAAAAATAATCTGAAAAATGGCCTTGTGGTTCAGCGACACTACCGTATGGCAAAACTCTTATGTCAATTAGTCCTAGACCCAGTTAATCAGATGTTTCACACACCTCAAAGAGCAGTTGTGAGGAGCCCAGTTTTTATCTTGAGCCCCAGCTTTACAGTAAAAATATAATTAATAATTTTTTTAACAAGTGAAGTAAAACTTTGTCGTTCTTTAAATGTCAAATCCCCAGACACATAACAGAAATTATCAGGCTCATTTACCTAAATTCTTTGATTTTGATGTATTTATTCACTAACACAACACACTTGACACAGTAAGTGTAAAAAAAAACAGTGAATATAATTGTACGAAAGAGAAGATTTCTGTATGCGGACATGTCAGAACTCACAGCAAAGTTATCATGCACAAACAGCGTTTTTGAATTCAGCATAGAAAGTTACATCAGGAACACAATAAAACTTTCATGTGCCAAAAACTGTATTTATTAGTATAATATGCTTGTTAATAATACCAGACCAAACATTAACATAAAACGTGTGATGGAAACCTTTTTCTATTATATCAAATAAATTTTCAAAACTCCAATGATGATTATTTAAATAATTATTAACTCCATCTCTTGAAAAATTTGCTTCATCAGTAAATGAAATAGAACTTACATTATGATGGTTGCCTTGAAGCCAATGACGTTTATGTCACAATGAAGTTTAGACAAAGAAAGTTTCCAGGTAGTAAATTTTAAATCTTCTGTTAGTAATGTAGGTAGATTCTTTACAAAATATTTACCATACATACTATGCAACAAATCAGTTGATTACTAATTTAATAGTATAGATATTTACTCCTCATACTTTTAGTACTTCCTCAAACAAATGGTACTTGTGAAAGATTTCATAAAACCATGAAAAATGAGGAAGGATTATTTAGTAACATTGTTTTTACTTTATTACATAGTAATTGTGTAAGATCTCTAGAAAAATCCTTAGTTGCAACTAATAACACTGTGCTTTCAGATATTTTGACACCTTTTAGTGCAAACATTCTATTTCTTGTAGAGAAAGGTATATATTGAACATATTATTATGAAATGATTCTCTTCAGAAAATTACTTGCAAATTCTGACACACAAAAGGAATATAAAAAATTGCTTTGAAATATGAGGTAGCTCATGCTTTAATATTAATTATGGTAAAAGCTAATAAGACCCAAAAGAAATTGCTTGATGATTCACAAGAAATGAAACAGTTAAATAAAAAGATTAATGTGAAAAAAGAACAGTTAGAATAAGCCTACAGCCCTGAGGTACATTGAACTTGACAAATTACATTCTGCTCTTCATTGATAACATGTTGTTGGTGTAGAATAGAATATGAACATGATGGAAAAGAACCAGTTGTGCGTAAACACTCAAAATAAGAGTTTTTTGATTTGGACTGTTACAGAATCTTTCTTGATACTCACCAAGTGCAGCTAGGATATTTCCATTAGAGCACCAATAAACAAAAATAATGCCTTCATATTCTTCATTTAAAAACTGAAAAAGGATTCTTAGAAAGTGACACTCAAGCAATTTTGAAAGCATACAAAATTATTCTATTGAAATACACAAATTTCAAGTGTTTATCAGTTAATACCGCCAATTTATAAAATAAAAAAATGTCAATTTATTTTTTCTAAATAATTTCTAAATAAGGAATTTTTATTTCTTCATATTTTTATAAAATAAAATGAAATTTAAATAATGCTTTTAAATTATTTTATTTTTTATAATTCATTTTGTTTCTATACATTTTCCAATATTGAAATGGTTCTTGTTTTGGTTTAAAATGATAATGCAGTATTTTTCTGCCCCACTTTTTTATCTGTAATATAAGCCAAATTTGTTAAACTCTTCATGTTGAGTTAATGGTTTCTTTTTAGGGTGAAAAACGCTTTCATCGCCAGGAATAAAAGTTTTCATAAGTACTAAAATAGGCGTATATCATAAAAAAAAAAAATAAACATATAACAATTAAAACAAATTCAACAAATAAACAAATGTTTTGTATTTGTTTATAACAAATAAACAAATTCAACAAAAATTAAAACTTTACAAACTCTGAGAAAGTGTAAAGGGCCCCTTCTCAGATAACAAAAATAAGAAAAAAAAAACTAAACTAAAAATATAACTAACATAAAAAAAATAAATATACTTAACATAAAAGAAACATATTAAAAATGAAATAAAAACTGAAAACTAATATTACTAAATCTTTATCTAATATCACTAAGGACATAATAATATCACTTAATATCACTATGAACTAATATCACAGAATTTTAAAATAGGATAAAATTTATCTTAAAAAAAAACAAAAACAAAAAACAATATTAAATTTACATAAATGTAGAAAATCACAATACCTGAGGGGGTTGTAAAGGGCCCCTTCTCGGATAACAGAATAAAAAACAAACACAGAAACATAAAAATTAAAAATAAATCAGACATACTAAAAACTTTATCAAAAACAAAAACTATACACCATAATATCAAATTTTAGATATGCAAAAAAAGAAACATCTGGTCTAAAACTTCGTTATTATTATCCAAAAATTGACAGATATTTTTGGACAATTTAAATTTACTACGCAAAGCCACATAACGAATGCAATCCACAAGAATGTGGTGCACAGTCATGTGGCAATTGCATTGTGGCGCTTAGTGGTGCATGATCTGCTGACACCAGGTACTCGTGTGTTACTAGTATGGCCTAATCGCAATCTACAAAAGAGCACTTTCTCCTGACAAATTTTTCTGCATGAGGAGTCTGAAGGCAACACCAGAATCTTTAATGTGCCAGAGTTTGTTATCAATGGTGGCTGTCCAATCACCTTGCCACTTTGCTTGAAGAGACTGTTTTACATAAATTATATAATTAATAAAGTCCGAAGTAGCAACACAAGTGATGAAGGGAGGTTTATTACAAGCCTCTTTAGCATCAGTTGATGTTAGGCTTCACAAATTTTCTCACAATTAAATTCTCTAAAACTTTTGCTGCAATTTTTTATCTGTTTAATAGTAATTAATTGATAAGGTATTGTATATAAGTCAAAGACCATATGAAACCATGAAATTTTTCCCTTAATAAAATTTCCAAGAATCTCATATGGCTTCATTTTACTTTTGAATCAGAAATCACGGTGAAAAACAAAAGAGAAAAGTAGAAGGTTACACTATACACATCTGCAAGCAAACCATTTGACTGGAAAATGTGACTTTGAAAATAGTTACTTCGAAAATAATCTTTGCATATATAATTTCAAACCTGTTATGATAAAATTATAAAGCAACACAAGTTATTGTACTGAAAATTAGCTTGTCAATCATTTCAAACCTGATATATAAAATGATAAAGTAACATTCAAGTTATTGTACATGTAATAAATACACTAATGAGCTGATAATATAACGCTCCTATTTTATCTCAACAATTAACAAACTTACATTAATAATATTACTATTACTAAAAGTTTTATTTTTAACTAAATATGATAGATGCTGAAAATTTATATCACTTCATGAGGAAATTTACTGAATAATAAAAACATAATAAACAATCAGCAACAGTTCTCAGAAACATGAATTCACTCTCTGAGATTAACTAAAAGAACAATATAATAAAAGTTAATAATACACAATTAACTTTTGATGTATGATTAAAATTACCAATTCTTATACAAAAACTCAATGCCATTGACTTACTTCATATTCATAAGTTAAATTAACTTCTGGCCCAATTAATGCAATATTTGCATTTTTATGTACATATGCTTTACGAATTCTAGTGTTAACTAATGGAGCCTCAAATCTTGGATTTGTTCCTACTAACACGATCCAGTCAGCTTCCTCAATACCTAAAAAAAAAAAATCAGAAGATAAAAGTAATTAATAAACTACCATTATAAAATCTATTTTGCTATTAACAGTGCTTGATATTCTGAAGAATAAACTAAAAATCAAAGCAACTGTAGTAAACTTATAATAACAACAAAAGATTCATCATGCAATTAGAAAAGCAATCAAGGTAAATGATTTTTTAAGAGTTCTTTCCTATTTCCTGAGATATGATAAGTACAGCACCATTCTATGAATATCAACAAGTCTCTGTAAAAAATAAAAAACGATGAAGATGTTGATGTAAGAAATCTACTTATGAAAATGCAATACTCTGTGGCACTCACACAATTCTTGCAGACAAAGTGGTGAGTTTTGACTTAAGTTAATTGTTATTTTTTTATAAATCATCAGTAACGGAGCATTTGTGTGTCTTTATATATGTTATATGACAATTAATTATTACTACCCCTCTCACAGCCTTACCTCATACCAACCAGTTATTAATTCTTCTGAGTATGATGAGAACCCAACGTCAAACTACTGAGTAGGCCAAATAAACATAAAAGAAACTTTTGATTTAGACATCTAAAAATTTTGACACACATTTTTCAGCTGGTTTTTTTGTATTTTTGTTGATTTTTCTTCTAACAATTGTAAAATTATGTTCATAAGAATACAGTGATGTAAATAAGTTGCTTTACAGAAAATAGGGTTAGGTGTAGGAACAGAAGCCACGCTGTAACTGGTAGACACATCAACCACAAGTTTGGCTCTTGTGCAATCCCTGGGTAGGAATGTAGTCCTTAGACAGTTTGGCAGCACATAGGATCATTATCACACTAAGCTCTAGTATAGAAGCTCTCCCCTTCCAGCTACCACAAGGTGTCAACATAATGCTACAAGGAACTGGGTGGATGACCTATTTCCTATGACACTTATCCAAGAAAGTAGGAATAAAATATAAGGAAAGGGAATGAAAGAGGAATGGACAATCAATCATAAAAGTCCTGTGATCTAGGTCGATCAGGAGAGAATAATTTACTGCCCTGGCCAAGACCAAAACTGATTCATATAATGCTATCCTCTCATGAACAGTTACCAAATACCTTTTGCTCCTTTCTCTAAACCATACTGTGAGGCAAGGCAATATGTGGTCAAAAATACTAAATTAATATGAAGATTCCACTAACTGCAATGTAAGCTTTCATTTGAATTTTCCTGGGCAACTGCAGATGCCGATAAATTCTCTAACCTATAGTCAACAGATTTTATTTTTAAGTGTCAGCCAGTTCAGATTGTGTTGTTATGCAGTCATTCATAAACATTTTTCCTCCTTAATGGTGAAGGTCATTCTCAGTTAACTGGTTGTATAATTCTTTAAGTTCAGTTTTTGATGCCATTTTTTCCTATGGTTTTTTTAAATAATATTTCAGTTCAATTTTACCAAAAATAGAATTTTTAAAAAATATATTCTTTTAAATATATTAGATTATATCATTTATTTTACTCAAAGCAGGCTTTTCTTTTTTTTTTAGATGAAAAAAAGCTATACAAAATATATTTAGTAGAAAAAATAAATTCTATAAAAAAGGTTAATTGCATAATAACTTTTAATAGATTTTAAACTTTTAAATTAAATTTAATCCAAAATCTAAATTTCATTCTTTCAGTAAAATATAAATATTTAAAAATAACATTCAATAATTATTCAATCTATTTGTAATTTTTTTTCTTTTTCATTCATTCTGCCCAAAAAACATATGGGTCCCCCAAAAAAAGCTTTTCTTTATAAAAAAAGTATTTTATATGCAATTTTTTCTTCTACTAGTAGATATAAATTTCCAAGTCATCAATACTTTATAATTACAATTTGGCAATTTCTCCACAGTAGTATATTTGAAATTATGGGTGGCAGTTTTTATTTTTTACTGTCCCACAAATGTATGGAAGCTTTGCATGTTATAAAATCTCTTTTTCGGCAAAATGTTCATGGTATACAGCTATGTCTCTGTATCTTTTTATACACCTTTTTCATATTTTTCTTTTAACAATGGAATGTTTGGTATTCATTTTCCAGAAATTGTATGGCCATTTATACTTTCTCTTCAAAAGATTGAATGTATATATTGTACCAAGGGCACATACAGAATGGCTGCGTGCTTCAGGTGTTGAATACTTGGACACCGTGCTGCAGACTGCAACAGTGCTCCAAAGTGTCTCTGCTGCAATGCAGAAGGGCATAGCACAGGAAGCAACAAATGCCTTAGAGTTATAAATAAGGCAGAAAATAAGGAGAAGCAGAGGAGAACTGGGCAGCAACCAGAGCGGCAATGAAAATATTACAATTAAATATGAATCACTGCGGTCTGGCACAGAACCTGCTCACCAGACATATGGAAGAGACAGGCACAGACATCGCTCTGATCTTGAGCCATATGCATCACGACGTCGCCCAGGTCGGATAATCTCGAAGGACGGCGAGGCAGCACTACACAGACCTGCGTATCGCAATCAATACACAATACAAAATGTGGGCTTGGCTACATCAGGGCAAGAATTGCAGGCGTATACTATTACTCATGCTATCTCTCCTCCAAGATCTCCATAGTGTATATGGAGATACTAACAAACAACCAAAGAGACATTCTGGTTGGTCAACAGGTTGTGTTAGCCAGTGACTTCAATGCCTGGTCGACAGACTGGGGATTGACAGAATAACAGAAGGGGGCACTACCCTGATGGATATGGCTGTGGCGCTTGATCTGGTGATACTCAATTTTGGGAGAGAGTACACCTTCAGGAGAGACGTATTGTATTGTATTGTAATATATCGCATCGAGGAGGATGGCTCACCCATGTTTATGGGCTGGCGTGCTAGAAATCCCAACCCTGTGGTTCTAATGGAGGGACTTGACTTGCGAGGACTTCATGTAAGCATCACCACGAAGGAGAAGGCCTCCCGTCTTGCAACTGCATTGGAAGAGGCCTGTTCCATCTTACCATATTAAGTACATAAGGCAGGGACACACCCCTACATACTGGTGTACAGAAGAGATAGCGCAAAAGAGGAGCAAATGCCACAAGCTCAGAAGACAAATAACAAGGACATATCTGCACTCCCTACGTTCTGTATACACTGAAAAGTACAAGATATGCAGGAAAGAACTGAGCAAATTAATCGCCCAGTCTAAAAACACGTGTTGGACTGAATTAATACAGGACGTGGAGGCCAACCCGTGGGGGAGACCTTATGCAATCTTAGTAAAGAGTGCCATAAGACCCAAGGCACCACATGTAGCAACTGCCCATAAAACTTCAGTCATCGTGAATGGGCGCTTACCCCGCAGGAATAAGATGCCCACAGAGAATGTGACCAAGGACTCCCAAGGTCCCCTGTCTTTTACCAGTGAATAACTCCATTATGCGACAGCTAGAACACCATTGTCAAAGGCTCGTAGCACAGACCTGCTGCCGAACATGGTGGTCAACGTAGCGGCTCGGGCTGTGCCAGAGGCTTTTATCGAAACTTATAACACATGCTTGAATGAAGGAATCTTTTCAAACATCTAGAAATGGCAGAGACTAGTACTAGTATTGAAGCCTGGTAAGGATCTGGCTCTTTCCTTGTCGTATAGGCCACTAACCATGACAGACTAAGGTCATCATGGCTAGTGGCTAAGGTACTTGAGAGAATGTTTCAAGTAAGGATCACAGTGGCACTGGTGACACAGGGCAGACTCTCCACAAATCAGTTCGGTTTCTGCAGCAGTAAGTTTGCCCTTGACGCAGTTGTGGAAGTCGGCCAGATGGCTGGAGGGGTACTGAGAGAAAAAGGTAGAAAAATATGTGTGTTCTCACCACTCCAGACGTTAGGAAACTGTTTAACAATGTCCTGCACTTGGTGATAATAAGATCATTACAGGAGCTGGAGTACCAGTTTACCTTTGCCGAACAGTGAGATCCTATCTTACCAATTGTAGGCTTATGAGCAGAGTGCAAGGCAATATAATCAAGAAAAGAATCGACAAGAGGTGTGCTGCAAGGGTTGGTTCTGGGACCGATGCTATGGATGACTGCTTACAACGATGTCTTCAGTGTTGCCCTCCCACTAGCAGTGACCTTGGTAAGCTATGCTGATGACCTTGCTCTTGTTGTCAAGGTGGACACACAAGAGACGCTGCCAACAAAGTGCGAATGTCGTATAAGAAGATCAAGGACTAGATGGCTGGAGCCAGACTTGTCCTGACACGAGTAAAGATGGAACTGATCAAGGTCACTGCCGCCAAATGAAGACCTAGACTGAGGGTGATTCTGGACGGAAAGAAAACATCACACCCAACGATCAGATACCTGGGTATATGGATGGACTCTAGACTTAGGTTTGGAGCTCATACACTCCAGGCCTGCGTAAAGGTTGAGAAAACAAGGAGGTTGATTGCTCGACTATTGCCGAACAAAGGGGGACATCGTTGCAGAGGAAAAGACTGAAGATTGGAACAGTATATTCTACTTTTCTATACAGTATCCAGCTGTGGTTAGGCGCAATAAAATATGCCAAATATAGCAGCAAACTAGAGTCCAAGCACAGGAGGTTCTGCCTTCAGCTGGTATTGGCATACAGGATGTTTCCTGGGATGCAGTAGAGGTCCTAGCCGGACTCCTGCCAATAGACCTAGAAATCACACAGCGCTACAGACACTTGGAACTTTGATCAATGTCTGCAGCAGAAAATAAGGAAACGAAACAAAGAAATTCTAGATGGGATGATGAACATATGGCAGGAATGGTGGGACCGGTCTACGAGGGAAGATGGACCCACCAGCTGGTGGCTAAGGTTATGGACTGGTGTAATAGGAGACATGGCTCGCTGGGATATGAAAAGACACAGTTCCTGGTGGATCATGGAGGTTTCAAATTGTACCTGCACAGGTTTGGGCTTGATCACGCTAACACCTGCGCCGAACGTGATGAGCAGGAGAACCCCTCCATGTATTTTTTGATTGTCAGAAATTTACTGATGACAGAAACGAGATGCTTGGAAGGCTACAAACTGAACACATGTTCTGCCCTGAGGAGGCAGAGAAAATATTCATACAGGATGTGGTGCAGCAGAAAGCAATAAAAGACTACATCAAGTCTGTGATGAGGAAATTACACACATATGAGGAAGCTCGAAGCAGCATGGCACTAGAGGGTACAAGGGTGGAATGGCCCATGTCTAAGCACATAAGAGGCCCCTGAACATGCCCAGGCATGTTGCACCCAGGTAATCAGGGGTTGCCTGGGTGCGATGAGGGCGGAGCACTCCATCTTTGTACCTAATGGCAGTCACAGCAAGATGTGTCCTTGTATAAATATGTCTGCGTGGATCGGGTGTCATCATTGTATGGCTGTTGAGATTTGACGTAATGATGAATGATATGCTTGTTATATGAGGTTTTCCCTGAAGTGTATTTTTTTTACTTATATATATATACATATATAAGTAAAAAAAAAAAATATATATATATATTTGTATTAATATTTGATGTATTTTTATTATAGGACTGTATGTATCTTGATTATTCTGATGATTTTAGGCTGTTATTCTGATGGCTGTGACTTCACTGTATAAGAGATAGGTAGACGAATATATTTGATTTATATGTTCTGCTTAGCTATAAATATGATTTTATTGCTTTGATTTGTTTCTGTCTATTGTATAATATGATATGTATTTGATGTTAACTTGTTCGGTTATTTTGTATTTATGATTCTATTGTATTCTGTAACTGTGATAGTTACAAATTAAATACGTATTGCAGTATGTGCTGAGCTTGTATATATCCTTTGGTTATTTTTCTTTGTTGTTAGTTTATGTATTTGTGTGATTCCCCTATGTATTCTGAGTATGAATGATGGTGCGACTCTGATGTTGATGATGGTTTAGATGTCTTCAGAATGTGATCTGTCTTGAGTCTGTGTTTTGATGCACATTCTTTCAACCTAAAATTGTTAAACGTAGTGTAGTGTATTGTATTATTATCATTTTGTGAGAATTTTAACATTTGTATGTATGTTATATGAATGAGTGTATGAGAGTATAACACCCCCCCCCCCCTTCAAGATGAAATGCTTGCTTAAGCTGTCCCAGGAAGGGTAGGGGACCAGGAGTGAGAGAGGAGTTTTAGTCTGTAGGATGCGGGCACACATAGGTTTCTAATAACATTTAACCGAACCCATACAAGTCCAACACTCCCCTGCTTG